>NC_135674.1:13310946-13621870 GCF_964188315.1 Podarcis muralis
ACAAGTCACATGGCAAGGCGAAAAATTGATAATAGTCGGAGTGTATGCACCGAACGGAAGTAAATCTGAATTTTATAAAGACTTAGAGGAAAAACTATTTGAATTTGTGGATCAGAAAATCATAATAATGGGTGATATGAACGGAGTAGTTTCAATGGAAATGGACAGGTTGAGATCAAGTGAAAAATCAAAGGAAGAAAATTACCTAAGACTTTTTTCTCTATGGTTGAGAACTGCAATTTGATAGATGTTTGGAGATTAAGGCACCCATTAGAAAAACAATTTACTGATTTTTCAGAGCCAAATCAATCAATCAATCAATCAATCAATCAATCAATGTCAAGAATAGACTATGTTTGGTTATCCAGCGAGTTAACACCAAGAGTGACAAAAATAGAAATACAACCAAAGATACTTTCGGATCGTAATGCAATAAAGTGTGAAATAAAAGGAATAGAGGAAAAATCCTTTCGATGGAGGCTAAATGAGAGCTTATTAGATGATCAAAACATAATTGAGAAAGCGCGGAAAAATTTAACAGATTACTTCGTGAATAACTAAGGGTGCTAAATGCTTATCATGCCCTGCCTGAGCTAGCAAATATAACAAATTATTCCTATGCCTTTCCTGCACTTGTGAAAGCGTGCTTCCCATGATCTCACCTGAAGGGTAATAGACGCGCGTCTTTGGGGCTCGTTCCGAGCGAATGAGATCCTAAGTCCGGGAATCGTTTTGCAGGAGATGATCCACCACGACCGAGGGACAGCAGGTTGCTAGCTCCGAGGGGAGTCCAATCATGGAGGTTTCCTTTTGCTGAGGTTTCCTTTTGCTGTGCCTCAACTGCTGAGGTTTTTTACAAGCCTCAGTTTTCCTTTTTAAGTTTGCCTCACACGGTTCCTTTAGGCAGCCTCACACGGTTCCTTTAGGTGGCCTCACACGGGGCACCACTATGTTGCGTTCGCAAAGTAAAGGAAGGATTGAACTCTGATTAATAAGAATACACACAGAGGCTTGAACCAGCAAGACTCTGAAAGGGTGCGTATAATCGTGTCTCTCGGTGCTTGTCCGTGTCTCCGCAGCCCCCTGACCCAGGTAGTTTTTATTCACAAAAGAGCTTTTTACAGAGTGTTTGTAAGAACCAATCAGATTTCTTCTGAGCATTTCCACAAACCCACGTGGGGAGAAAGTTAAACTACTAAAACTAATTAAGCACAAATATTTCTGGGGTAAACAAAGAACAGAACTACAAAGAAGAGCATCTGGCAACCCCGGAGGTCATAAACAAGCAATATACATGATAAGGAGGATGGCCAGGAGGACAGTGACCATTATCCCCTTAATGTGAGATCTGTTTCCTGGCCCTAAGATTAACATCCTAAGATTAATATACATCAAAGAAACATGCCCACTATCTTTATGGCTCAGGATGCCTGCCTGGCTGTCGAAGTGTGTACGTGACTCGTGAAGAAGAGGGGAATGGGCAGTAGAGGCAAAAGGGCATGAAAAGGGCATGAATGTAGAACCTTATGGGATTTAATCAGAAATTATCGTCAATATATCAAACCCATTCAACACAATGTCTTCATCGTGGACACGATGGCTTGATGTATATTTTATAATTCCTCATGGTAATCCCATCTGACCCCTACAGGAGGGGTGAGCCAGTTCCGGGTATCAGCCACTCACGGAGCAGAGGAAAGAGGAGGGCTGATCTGCGGAAATGGGTCTGCTGGGCGCGGCGAAAGAAAACGTCAGACGATCCATCTGACTCATCGTGATGGAGTGTGCGTTTTGAACTCTTGTAAGGACTTTGAAGCTAACCAATAAATCTTTGTACAGATATGGCTGACTGCCCAGAGTTTTATCTCAGCTAGCTTGTCAGCAATTCCCTAACAGCATGGATCGTCTCATATGCTGAAAGCTAATGGAAAGAAAGAGAGAAGGAGAATGGAGCAAGAAATAACAGAGCTTCGTCGGCGCAATGCCGGGCTGCAATCCAGAGCTTCAGAGCTACAAGTTCGGCTTGAAGAAGCCAGAGCCGCTCAAGGTAGTGCCACAGGTGGGCTATTGGGGAGAAGCAAACCTGCGCTGGTGGAAAAGTTCCACGGGAATCCTGACAAATATTTGGGATTTAAAACGGAGATGAACTATCTTCTGGAGCTGGAGGCAGCTCAGTTTGCTAATGATGCTCAGAAGGTTGCCTACCTAATTAGTTACCTGTCGGGAGGGGCCAAGAGTTGGGTGAGGCCTTTGATTGCAGCTAATAATGAAGCGCTGTGAAGTTTGCCCAAGTTTTGGCAGGCAATGCATCTTATGTATGCAGATGAAAGCCATATAGATATGACACAGCAGGAGCTTTTGGCTTTAAAGCAAGGCAGTTCAACAGTGCGTAGTTACTGGTCAGAATTTGCTATGCTTGTGCACAAACTGGGATGGGAGTTGGAATCAGAGCCTGTGCAGGCTTTGTTTAAAGCTGAACTGAACGCTGAAGTTAAGGATGAGCTTGCCAGGGGGCCCCGTCCTAAGAACATGGATGAGTTAACGAAGGCTGCTTTAACGGTGGGGCTGAGACAGGAAGCCAGGCTGCGGGAAAGAAAGCAGAGCAAAGGCCGGCGTTTCCATGGTAACCAAATTCCTGAGATGCCGGCAGCTGCCTCTGAAGGTCAACAACAGCCAGAGCCCATGGAAATTGACTCAGCCCGTGCGTGGGAAAGTTCAAAAGCCCAACAGCTGAGTGGCAAAGAGGGGAAGGACTTGCAGGCGGCCAAGAAATGTTTTTTCTGCCAGAAGCCTGGACACTTTGCCAGAGTGTGTCCGGAGCGTCGTAACTGGCAGGGAATGGTGGGGGCCACCCCACAGGCAGAAGAGGAGGGACCCCAGGTTTCGGGAAACGGGGGAGCCTGGCTGGTGGTGAACCGGGGCAACAGCCAGGCAGTGGCAACAGCGAAAGCCAGGACACCCCAAAGAAAGTATAGTGTTGAAGGTGGTGCTAGAACTCCCGAACAGCCACGCAGTGGAGGAGTTTGCTTTGGTGGACTCAGGAGCCAGTGCCTCGTTTTTCAGCAAGGAGTTTGCAGCGCAGCACCAACTTAACCTGAGGCCTTTGGATTTTCCGCTGGAAGTCACTACAATTGATGGGAGAGAGCTGTTGGGAGGGGAAGTGACTCATCAGACACCTCCCATGAGGATGCGAGTGTCTACTCACTCTGACATCATCGCTTTTCACGTGGCCACGTTGGCGGGTCCGCCCATCATACTGGGCATGAGCTGGTTAGCTTTGCACGATCCGGTGGTCTCCTGGCATCAGCGGTCCCTGACGTTCGGGTCGGCGCACTGCATGGAGAACTGCCTGGGCCTAGAGCCACCTCGGCGGTCGGAGGCCAGGATGGCAGCAGCATGCAGAGCAGGGACGACCGAAATCCCTCCGCAATACCGGGACCTACAGGAGGTGTTCAGCGAGAAGGAGGCTGACACGTTGCACCCGCATCGACCATATGATTGCCAGATCAATCTGATCCCGGGGGCCACACTGCCGGTGGGGAAGCTCTACTCCATGTCGGAGCGAGAGATCAAGGACCTGAAGGACTTTATTGAGAAAAATCTAAAAAGGGGATTCATCAGAGAGTCCAAAGCGGCAGGGGGAGAGCCCTGTGTTCTTCGTGGACAAGAAATCGACTAACGAGAAGAGATTGGTAGTTGATTTTCGCGTCCTGAACAGCCTGACGGAACCTGTGGCCTTCCCGATGCCGAGAATCGGCGATGTTCTGGCCAGGGTGTGGAAGGGGAAGATTTTCACCAAGCTGGACCTCCGGGGGGCATACAACCTCATCAGAATGCGAGAGGGCGACAAGTGGAAGCCCACCATGTTCACCCCGCTGGGGGCATTTGAGTATCTTGTCATGCCGTTCGGCTTGCAGTGTGGAAGCCCATTTCCAGGCCTTCATGCATCACGTGCTAGGGCCGTTGCTGTACCGTAACTGTGTCTGCTTTTTGGACGACGTGCTGGTGTACTCAGACAACGAGGAACAGCATGTAAAAGACGTGTGTCAAGTCCTGAGCAGACTCAAGGAGCATCGGTTGTGGGTGAAGCTGGAGAAGTGTCAGTTCCACGCGAAGGAGGTTGAGTTCCTGCCTTACAGGCTGTCAGACAAGGGCGTGGCCATGGATCCAGAGAAGGTGAAGGCTGTGGTTGAATGGGAGAGCCCCAAGACCAGGAAGGATGTTCAACGTTTCCTGGGCTTCAGCAACTTCTACAGGAAGTTCATCAAGAACTTCGCAAAGCTGGCAGCACCCATAACGGACTGTCTTAGTGCTAAGAAGAAGTTTTATTGGACGGAGGAGGCGCAAAGGGGGTTTGAGGCGCTTAAGAGGGTCTTCGCATCGGAGGAGCAGCTGCTGCACGTCAACCCAGAGCGACCACAGATGGATCCTGGAGATGTCCTTCAAATGTCGTATTCCTCTTGTCAAGCCGATCCTGAACAAGAAACAACGTCAGAAGCATCTTGCCTGGGCTAAAGGGAAAAAAAGAACTGGGCTGTTGCTCAGTGGTTCCAAGTCCTCTTTTTTGATGAGAGCAACTTTTGCATCTCATTTGGAAACCAAGGACCCAGAGTCTGGGGGAAGAATGGGGAGGCACATAATGCCAGATGCTTGAAGTCCAGTGTGAAGTTTCCAATGCCAGATGCTTGAAGTCCAGTGTGAAGTGTTGATTTGGGGATCCACGCCATCAGCTGGTGTTGGTCCACTGTGCTTCATTAAGTCCAGGGTCAACACAGCCATCTACCAGGAGATTTTGAAGAACTTCATGCTTCCTTCTGCAGATGAGCTTTATGGGGATGCTGACTTCATTTTCCAGCAGGAATTGGCACCTGGCCACACTGCCAAAAGTACCAAAACCTGGTTCAGTGGCCATGGGATTACTGTGCTTGATTGGCCAGCAAATTCGCCTGACCTGAACCCCATAGAGAATCTATGGGGCATTGCCAAGAGAAAGATGAGAGACATGAGACCGAGCAATGCAGAAGAGCTGAAGGCTGCTATTGAAGCATCCTGGTCTTCCATAACACCTCAGCAGTGCCACAGGCTGATCGCATCCATGCCATGCCGCATTGAGGCAGTAATTGATGCAAAAGGGGCCCAAACCAAGTACTGAGTACATATGCATGCTTTTACTTCTCAGAGGTCCAGTATTGCTCTATTTGCAGTCCTTGTTTTGCTGATTTGATTTAATATTCTAATTTTCTGAGATTGTTAATTTGGGGTTTTCATCAGCTGTGTGCCATAATATCACAATTATAACAAATAAAGGCTTGACATATCTCGCTTTGCATGTCATGAGTCTATCTCATATATTAGTTTCATCTTTTAAGTTGAATTACTGAAATAAATGAACTGTTCCATGATATTCTAATTTTCTGAGTTTCACCTGTACAGATGAGGGAGAGGGGAATTTTTGAGGTTTCACCCCCGCCACTCCAGAGGAGGGAGAATCAGGAACGGTCGGTTCTCCCAAGCGGGAGGGGGCCTTTGGGGAGGGGGTGGATGTCAGGGAATTGGAGGCTGAGAAGGAGGTGAGGGGGGAGAAGAGAGGCACTTACAGAGAGCCTAAGTCTTTAATCAGCAGCTATTCTTCCTCGTCAGAGGAGGAAGAGAAATAAACGTTCGGAGACAGTGAAACGGGGAGGGGTGAGCCAGTTCCAGGTATCAGCCACTCACAGAGCAGAGGAAAGAGGAGGGCTGATCTGCGGAAATGGGTCTGCTGGGCGCAGTGAAAGAAAACGTCAGACGATCCATCTGACTCATCGTAATGGAGTGTGCGTTTTGAACTCTTGTAAGGACTTTGAAGCTAACCAATAAATCTTTGTACAGATATGGCTGGCTGCCTGGAGTTTTATCTCACCTAGCTTGTCAGCAATTCCCTAACACTGAACGACCTAATTGAAACAGAAGAAATTAAAGTTGCTATAAAAGAATTGAAAAGTGGAAAGACACCGGGACGGGATGGATTTTCAGCAAGATATCATAAAGAAATGAAACACACCCTACTTATGCCAATGAAAGAAGTGATGAATAATATATTTAAAAAGGGAGAATTGCCAGAAACGTGGAAAGAAGCATATATCACACTTATTCCAAAACAAGACTCTGATTTAACACAAGAATTATAGACCGATTTCCCTGTTAAACAATGACTATAAATTATTTGCAAGCATATTGGCAAATAGATTGAAAAAATATTGAATGAGGATCAAGCAGGTTTTCTACCTGGTAGACAGATGAAAGATAACATAAGGAATATAATTAATATAATTGAATATCTAACTGCCAGGAATGAAAAACAAGCAATGTTAATTTTTGTGGATGCGGAAAAGGCTTTTGATAATCTATCCTGGGAATTTATGTTAAAAAATTTGAATTAATGGATACTGGTCAATTCTTTCTAAATGGAATAAAAGCGATATATTCGGAACAGAGAGAAAAATTGACTGTAAATAATATAGTAACAGAAAATATAGAAATTACTAAAGGCACAAGACAAGGGTGTCCTCTATCACCACTATTATTCATATCGGTACTGGAAGTCTTCTTAAGGTCAATAAGGAAGAATGAACTAATGAATGATTAGAGCGTGTCCAGACGAGGTGTGGGTCCCCCTAGGGGATATCATCAATTTGTCCCTGGGACATTCCCAGGGGAACTGAAGGAGGCAGTGGTGCGCCCGCTCTTAAAGAAAACATCATTAGATCCTTTAGATCTATCCAATTACCGCCCGGTTTCAAATCTTCCATTCCTGGGTAAGGTGATTGAGAGAGCAGTTGCTGAACCGCTTGGTGTGTTTCTGGATGAAACATTGGCTCTGGATCCATTCCAATCCGGCTTCCGCACTGGTCATGGGACCGAGATGGCTCTGGTCGCCCTAACAGATGATCTCCGCAGGCAGCTGGATCGAGGCGGGTCGAGGCTGCTGATTCTTCTAGATCTGTCAGCAGCCTTTGACATGGTTGATCACGAACTCCTGGACCACCGCCTTGCCGACGTGGGGATCCAGGGCACAGTCCTTCAATAGCTGCGCTCGTTTCTCTCTGGTCAGGGACAGAGGGTGGCGCTTCGGGGGGAATGGTCATCGCGCCACTCCTTGGTGTGTGGAGTGCCTCAGGGTGCAATACTCTCCCCGATACTTTTAAACATCTTTATGCGCCCCTCGCTCAGCTTGTCTGGAGTTTGCTGATGACACCCAACTCTATCTGTTGATGGATGGCCATCCTGACTCGGCCCCAGACAAACTGATCAGATGTTTGGAAGCTGTGGCTGGATGGTTACGTGGGAGCCGGTTGAAGTTAAATCCTTCAAAGACAGAGGTCCTTTGGCTGGGAAGGGACCCATCTCTTGCGGGGGCGCAATTAGTGCCAGCACCGTCTGTTAAGAGCTTGGGTGTAATCTTCAACACCTCCCTTTCCATGGAGGCGCAGATTGCAGCTATAACAAAGGCGGCATTTTTCCATCTCCGCCAAGCTAAGCAGTTGGCTGCTTACCTCTCTCGCCCTGACCTAGCCACTGTGATCCACGCGACGGTCACCTCCAGACTGGATTATTGTAACTCGCTCTACGTGGGGCTGCCCTTGAGACTGACCCAGAAACTCCAGCGGGTGCAGAACGCCGCGGCGAGACTCCTTACGGGGTCCTCGCTGCGAGATCACATTCACCCGGTGCTATACCAGCTGCACTGGCTCCTGGTGGAGTACAGGATCAGGTTTAAGGTGCTAGTTTTAACCTTTAAAGCCCTATACGGTCTAGGACCCTCGTACCTACGGGACCGCCTCTCCTGGTATGTCCCACAGAGGAACTTACGGTCTTCAAACAAAAACATCTTTGAGGTCCCAGGCCACAGAGAGGTTAGGCTGGCCTCAACCAGAACCAGGGCTTTTTCGGCTGTGGCTCCAATCTCGTGGAACGCTCTGTCACAAGAGACTAGGGCCCTGCGGGACTTGACATCTTTCCGCAGAGCCTGCAAGACGGAGCTGTTCTGCCAGGCCTTTGGTCGGGGTTCAGTCTGACTCCCTCTCCCCTTCATAAGAACTTGCATGAAAGTGGCCTCCCAATTTTTCTCACAGGCCCATATAAGACTAAGTATGGGGGACATGAACGGAGTGGTCTCCACAAACATGGATAAGGCACAAAGGCAGACAATATCTAAAGAAGGAAGACTACCAAAGACTTTCTTCGAGATGACGGAAAATATGGACTTGATTGACATCTGGAGAACAAGGAACCCTCTCGAGAGAGAGGGAACTTTTTTCTCGGAATCTAAAATGACATGGACAAGAATTGACCAAATCTGGGTATCTAGTGTGATGGCTACAAAGATTAAGAAAGTAGAAATCTGCCCAAAAACCTGCTCCGACCATAACGCTGTAAAGATGGAAATGAAAATGACAACAACTGGATCCTTTAGATGGAGAATGAATGACTCCTTATTTAGAGATGAACAATTTTGTAAAAAGGCCCTAAAGACATTGAAAGATTACTTTGAGATAAATTTGAGAACAGAAGTTGAAAAAAGAACAATTTGGGATGCGAGTAAAGCCGTGATGCGAGGCTTCCTGATACAACAGAATTCAATCAAGAGGAAAAAGCAAAATGAAAGGAAAGAAAGAATTTTAGAAAAAATGAAGGAAGGAGAAAAGAAACTGAGGTCAAAACCAAAGTCTCAAGAAATTTTGAGAGAGATAAAGTATTACCAGACGCAATACATGGAACTGACAAATCAAGAGATAGAATGGAAAATCAAACAAATGAGACAAAGGACTTTCGAGTCAGCAGACAAATGTGGGAAGCTCCTTGCATGGCAATTGAAAAAGAGGCAAAAATTGAATACAGTTACCTGTTTGGAGATAGAGGGAAAGAATATTCATAAGCCAAATGAGATAAGTAATTGTTTCCAAAGCTTTTTTAGGAAATTATACACACAAGGGCCAGTGAACGAACAAGAAATAGATGAATTCCTTAAAAATCATGGACTACCTAAAATTTCAGAACAGGGCAAGTTGATTTTGAATGAGAAAATAACAGAACAAGAAATAGAGGAGGCCATTCAAAAAGCACAACTGGGAAAGTCTCCAGGACCAGATGGTTTGACGGCCAGATATTATAAAGCTTTGAAAGAATGTTTAGTGCAACCATTGAAAGAAGTCTGCAACGAAATACTGGAGGGGAAAAAGGCACCTGAAACGTGGAAAGAGGCTTTTATCTCACTTATACCAAAGACTGAGACTGAAAAGAATCAGGTTAAGAACTACCGCCCGATATCATTACTAAATGTGGATTACAAAATTTTTGCAGACATTTTAGCAAAAAGACTGAAGAAAGTATTGATAGGTGAGATTCATAAGGACCAAACTGGCTTTCTCCCGGGAAGACACATGTCTGACAATGTGAGGAATATAATAGACATTGTGGAACTGCTGGAAATGAACATTAACAGAAAAGCGGTTTTGATTTTTGTGGACGCGGAGAAAGCCTTTGACAACATTTGTTGGAGTTTTATGAAAAAGAATCTCCAAGGGATGGGGGTAGGCCAAGGTTTTGAAAATGGTATAGGTGCAATATACTCTGAGCAGAAGGCAAAGCTAATTGTGAATAATGTGGTAACGGAAGAGATAGCTATAGAGAAAGGAACACGACAGGGATGCCCTATTTCCCCTCTACTTTTCATACTGGTCCTGGAGGTTTTGTTAAATATGATTAGAAAGGACCAGTTGGTAAAAGGAATTCAGGTCGGAGTGAGAGAGTATAAACTAAGGGCATTTGCAGATGACCTAGTTTTGACTCTGCAGCAGCCAAACACTAGTACAAAAAGAGTTTTAGAACTGATTGAGATATTTGGTCAAGTTGCAGGATTTAAATTGAACAAACAAAAAACTAAAGTCTTGGAGAAAAATCTAACAAATGAAGAAAAAGAGACATTCCAGAATGAAACAGGTTTGGGGATAGCAAAAAAAGTGAAGTACTTGGGGGTGAATTTGACAGCGAAAAATGTGAATTTATTTAAAGACAATTATGATAAATGTTGGACAGAAGTCAAGAAAGATTTAGACATATGGTCAAGGCTGAAACTTTCCTTGTTAGGCAGAATTGCTGTTATCAAAATGAATGTATTGCCTAGAATGTTATTTTTGTTTCAGACATTACAAATAATAGACAAGATGGACTGTTTCAAGAGGTGGCAGAAAGACATATCGAAGTTTGTTTGGCAGGGCAAAAAGCCAAGAATAAAATTTAAGACATTAACAGATGCAAAAGATAGAGGGGGTTTTGCCCTGCCGGACTTAAGACTTTACTATGAATCAGCAGCGTTTTGCTGGTTGAAAGACTGGCTGCTCCTCGAGAATACAGACATTTTGGATCTTGAAGGATTTGATAACAGATTTGGTTGGCATGCATATATATGGTATGACAAGGTAAAAGCGCACAAAGGTTTTAAGAACCATATGGTGAGGAAAGCTTTGTATAATGTTTGGATAAGGTATAAAGATTTGTTTGAAAGTAGAACCCCTAGGTGGCTGTCACCAATGGAGGCAAAAGAGGTGAAAAAATTGAATATGGGTTCTAATTGGCCTAAATATTCTGAAATCATAGAACAAGATGGTGAAAAAGTAAAATTGCAGAGTTTCGAGAAGCTGAAGTTTAAGGTCAGAGATTGGCTACATTATCGACAGATAAATGAAGTTTTTAAACAGGACAGAAAGAAAGGCTTCCAAGTGGAGAAGTCAAAACTAGAAACAGAACTGTTAGAACCCAATACTAAAAATTTGTCAAGAATGTACAACTTGCTGTTGAAATGGAATACCCAAGATGAAATGGTGAAATCTAGCATGATTAAATGGGCACAGGATATGGGGCATGACATTGAGCTTGCTGACTGGGAGCAGTTATGGACCACTGGTGTTAAATTCACGGCATGTAATGCCTTAAGAGAAAACATTATGAAAATGATCTACAGGTGGTACATGACTCCGGCCAAGTTAGCAAAGATCTATCATTTGCCCAACAATAAGTGTTGGAAATGCAATGAAACGGAGGGAACCTTCTATCACCTTTGGTGGACCTGCCCGAAGATTAAGGCTTTCTGGGAAATGATCTATAATGAAATTAAAAAAGTTCTGAAGAGAACCTTTATTAAAAAACCAGAAGCCTTTCTCTTGGGCATGGTGGGCCAAATGGTGCCAAAGAAGGATAGGACATTTTTTATGTATGCCACAACAGCAGCAAGAATTCTTCTAGCAAAGTATTGGAAGACGCAAGATTTACCCACGTTGGAAGAATGGCAGACGAAGGTGATTGATTATATGGGACTGGCAGAGATGACTGGCAGAATTCGAGACCGGGGGAAAGAGGCGGTGGATGAAGATTGGAACAAATTCAAAGTTTATCTTAAAAACTGTTGTAATTTGGAAAATTAGGGGCTCAGGGTAATAAGAGATAAAGAACTACAGTTGTATTAATAACTTATAGAAGTTAAATTTATGAAATATAAACAAGTTTATTACGAAAGGGTTGCTGAAAAATCTTGAAACAAGAATGCAGAAAAGGGGTGGTACGGGGAAGTCGATTTTGTGTTTGTTTATGTTTTTGCTTTGTTTCTTTTTTACTTATGGAAAACTAATAAAAATTTATTCAAAAAAAAAAAAAAGATCACGAACTCCTGGACCACCGCCTTGCCGACGTGGGGATCCAGGGCACAGTCCTTCAATAGCTGCGCTCGTTTCTCTCTGGTCAGGGACAGAGGGTGGCGCTTCGGGGGGAATGGTCATCGCGCCACTCCTTGGTGTGTGGAGTGCCTCAGGGTGCAATACTCTCCCCGATACTTTTAAACATCTTTATGCGCCCCTCGCTCAGCTTGTCTGGAGTTTGCTGATGACACCCAACTCTATCTGTTGATGGATGGCCATCCTGACTCGGCCCCAGACAAACTGATCAGATGTTTGGAAGCTGTGGCTGGATGGTTACGTGGGAGCCGGTTGAAGTTAAATCCTTCAAAGACAGAGGTCCTTTGGCTGGGAAGGGACCCATCTCTTGCGGGGGCGCAATTAGTGCCAGCACCGTCTGTTAAGAGCTTGGGTGTAATCTTCAACACCTCCCTTTCCATGGAGGCGCAGATTGCAGCTATAACAAAGGCGGCATTTTTCCATCTCCGCCAAGCTAAGCAGTTGGCTGCTTACCTCTCTCGCCCTGACCTAGCCACTGTGATCCACGCGACGGTCACCTCCAGACTGGATTATTGTAACTCGCTCTACGTGGGGCTGCCCTTGAGACTGACCCAGAAACTCCAGCGGGTGCAGAACGCCGCGGCGAGACTCCTTACGGGGTCCTCGCTGCGAGATCACATTCACCCGGTGCTATACCAGCTGCACTGGCTCCTGGTGGAGTACAGGATCAGGTTTAAGGTGCTAGTTTTAACCTTTAAAGCCCTATACGGTCTAGGACCCTCGTACCTACGGGACCGCCTCTCCTGGTATGTCCCACAGAGGAACTTACGGTCTTCAAACAAAAACATCTTTGAGGTCCCAGGCCACAGAGAGGTTAGGCTGGCCTCAACCAGAACCAGGGCTTTTTCGGCTGTGGCTCCAATCTCGTGGAACGCTCTGTCACAAGAGACTAGGGCCCTGCGGGACTTGACATCTTTCCGCAGAGCCTGCAAGACGGAGCTGTTCTGCCAGGCCTTTGGTCGGGGTTCAGTCTGACTCCCTCTCCCCTTCATAAGAACTTGCATGAAAGTGGCCTCCCAATTTTTCTCACAGGCCCATATAAGTTCAGCACAAACAGTTGGGCCTGGTGAGCATTTAAGGTCCCCAACCCTAATCTGCGGGTTGCCATCTGATTGGATTTTATTCTGATCCTGATCTGATTTGAGGATGTATTTTAATTGATTGTCTAATTTTATGTTAATGTGTTATACATTTGATGTTAGCTGCTCTGAGCCCGGCTTCGGCTGGGGAGGGCGGGATATAAATAAAATTTATTATTTATTATTATTATTATTATTATTAAAGGGAATTTCAGTCAGTCGAAATGAGTACAAAGTGAAAGCATTTGCCGATGACTTGGTATTAACAATTGAAGAGCCAATTACAAGTGTCAAAGAAGTATTAGAGGAAATAGAACAGTTTGGGCAGGTGGCAGGTTTCAAACTGAACAAAAAGAATACTAAGATAATAGTTAAAAATATGAAACAGGACCTGGTGGAAGTATTGCAGCAACAAATAGGTATAGAAGTTGTTAAAAGAGTATTTGGGAATTTGGTTAACTCCTAACTACAGCAGCAAGAATCCTCATTGCAAAGCACTAGAAGACACCAGATTTACCCACGCTGGAAGAATGGCAGACGCAGTTGATGGACTACATGGAACTGGCTGAAATGACTGGCAGAATCCGTGATTTGGGAGAAGAAATAATGGAGGAGGACTGGAAAAAATTTAAGGACTATTTGCAAAAACATTATAAGTTGTATGAATGTTAAGAATGTGTACGATTAGGAAACGTTTGCTTCAGCAACTTGAATAGGTGAATTTGAAATTAAGTTATAAGAAAGATGAGGTAGACAATATGAAGTAACCATACTATGTTTATTTACAGGGTACAAATAACTGAGATACAGTATTTTAAATTTGGAAACATAGTATTTGAAAGATACAGTAAGACATGAAATAAGGTAACAAATTGCTGATGTTACAATTGCAAAGAACACAGAATCTGGAAGATGTGGGGAAGTCCGATTGGAACTGATACTTTGGAAAGTTGGAATTTATGTATACTCTCTTTTTTTTACTTTTACTTTCTACTTTTTATTCTGTAAATTTCTGAATATTTGAAAGAAAACTTAATAAAATATTTTTTTAAAAAAAAGGGAATTTGGTTAACTCCTAAAAATATTGATCTATATCAAAACAACTACACGCCGGTGTGGAATGGTATTAAAAGAGATCTAGAAATATGGGGAAGGATGAAGTTATCATTTTGGGGGAGGATTTCAGCTATTAAGATGAATGTGCTACCAAAGATGTTATTTTTGTTTCAGACAATTCCAATAATCAACGGGGCAGCAATATTTAAAGACTGGCAAAAAACAATTTCAAGGTATATCTGGCAGGGAAAGAAGCCAAGAATACAGTTTAAGCTGTTAACAGATGCAAAAGAAAGAGGAGGCTTTGCCCTGCCAGATTTGAAAATGTATTATGAAGCATCCTGCCTCTGTTGGTTAAAGGAATGGATGTTATTAGAAAATACGGAATTGTTGGATTTGGAAGGTTATGATAATAGATTTGGGTGGCACGCATATTTATGGTATAATAAGACAAAAGTCCATAAAGGATTTGGAAGCCATATATTTCGAAGATCTTTAATAGAAATTTGGGATAGGTATAAAAACCTATCGGAATGTAAAATACCACATTGGTTATCTCCACTAGAAGCAATGAGCATGAAAAAGGTCAATATGAGTGGGAAATGGATAACTTATGGGAAGTTAATACAAAAGGAAGGAAGGAAATGGAAAATGAAACCATATGAAGAAATTAAAGAATATGTGAATGATTGGCTGCACTACCGCCAGGTGAATGAAATGTTTAAACAGGATTTTAAAGAAAAAGGATTTCACGAAAGTAGATCAAAGTTTGAATCAGAGATATTAAGCAATGATTTTAATATTTTGTCTAAAATGTATAAATTGCTGCTTGAATGGCATTTGAAGGATGAGGAGGTAAAGTCGGTTATGATTCATTGGGCTAAAGATTTTGGGTATAATATACAGCCGAGTGATTGGGTAAAATTATGGAAAGAAGGCTTAAAATTTACTGCATGTAATGCCCTAAAAGAAAATGTGATGAAAATGATGTATAGATGGTATATTACACCCGTTAAGTTAGCTAAAATGTATAAAGTTAGTAATAAATGTTGGAAATGTAAAGTAAAAGAGGGAACATTTTATCACATGTGGTGGGAATGTAAAAAAGGTGAAAAGCTTCTGGGAGATGATATATAATGAGATGAAAAAAATGTTGAAATATACATTTATAAAGAAACCAGAAGCATTTTTACTGGGAACTGTAGGGAGTGATATAAATAGAAAGGAATGTAAGCTCTTTTTATATGCAGTAACAGCAGCAATAATATTATTGGCCCAAAAATGGAAGCAAGAAGAATTACCAACGAAAGAAGAATGGATGAAATTAATGGAATATGCAGAACTGAATAAACTAACAGGGAGGATTCGAAATCGGCGGGACCAGAAATTCACAGAAGACTGGAGTAAATTTATGGATTATTTGAAAAGTATTTGTGAAGATCAGACGACGTTTGTAGGTTTGCAAGAAGTTTTGTGAGGAATATTATTGGAATTATTGCAAAAATGGATAAGGGGGAGGATGATTAGTTTGGATATTTAAAGGTAATATAAATTTAAGAAATGCATAAGAAGTGGTTAAAACTGTGGATTATCAGAGGTGCTGATGGAAGTCCAAAAGGATTGTATAAGTCAGTGTTTCCCAACCTTGTGCCTCCAGCTGTTTTTGGCCTACAATTCCCATCATCCCTTGCCACTGGTCTTGCTAGTCAGGGATGATGGGAGTTGTAGGCCAAAAACATCTGGAGGCACAAGGTTGGGAAACACTGGTATAAGTCATAAAGTTTTGTGGTACGTATTATAATTTATATGTTAAAATTAATAAAAATTATTATAAAAAAAACCAAAGTGTCGGTGCTGACCTTGAAAGACCTCAACGGCCCAGTAGACCTGAAGTAGCGTCTTCACCCCGGACGCCGGGATCCCTCTCCCAAGGGTCTTCTGGTGGTTCCCTCCCTGCAAGAAGCAAGGTTACAGGGAACCAGGCAGGGGGCCTTATTTGTGGTGGCGCTCGCCCTGTGGAACACCCTCTCATCAGATGTCAAGGAAATAAGCAACTATCCTACTTATAAAAGACACCTGAAAGCAGCCCTGTTTAGGGAAGTTTTGAATGTTTCATGCTGTCCTGTGTTTTTAATATTCGATTGGGAGCCGCCCAGAGTGGCTGGGGAAACCCAGCCAGAAAGGCAGGGTATAAATAAGTATGATGATGATGATGGTGATGTTTGGGATGAAGCATTTTTGTTTACAGGTGGAGGTTAACGTGACCATATGTGGATCTAGTGTTCGTTCATGGAAGCCCCCACCTGAAGTATGAAATTGTGCAGCCCAGACACAACCTTGTCTGCTGTTTGTGAGATCTAGAACATCTCAGGACAGGAGATGTACACAAATCACTTTTAACAGTAAACAGTCGAGGGAACCCGACTCTCTACAAGAAAAGCCTCACACAACACAGCAGAGAAAAATTGGGCATACAGAGAGAAGTATGTTGCAAACCGTATGCATGGTAAGACTGCTCTCATGGTAAGACTGCTCTCTAGCTGGGGATGCTAGCGGCGGAATAGGAGAATGCAAGGATAAATGTGGAGATAGTGATTTAAAGAAGTCGAATTATAGCAGAGGGAAGCTGCGGGTGGGTGGGCGGAGTACTATACAACAAGTATATTTGTTTTCAATGGTTTTGAACTGTGTTTTTTTCCTCTCTCTCAATTTCATTTCATTTTTTTTTCCTGTTGATGTTCTATTTTTGCTGTATTATTTAAATAAATAAATTTTGAAAAAAGGAAATAAAAGAAAAAGAAAAAGGGGGGGACCACCACCAATTTTCAGACACCTGACTACCGTGTAGAAGACACCCCCATGTATAAGACGACCCCTCTTTTTTGAGCCCAAAATTAAGAAATAATTAATTGCAACATTCCATGCATAAGACGACCCCCAATTTTAAACTTAAAAAATTGGGGGGGGGGGGATATAGTCTTATACA
Organism: Podarcis muralis; assembly: GCF_964188315.1. Lineage (NCBI taxonomy): Eukaryota > Metazoa > Chordata > Lepidosauria > Squamata > Lacertidae > Podarcis > Podarcis muralis. The sequence goes on from NC_135674.1 coordinate 13,327,833, forward strand.
CGGAAAAACACAGTACTTAAGTCTTGGATCAAACTGAAGTGCTTGTGATTGACAGCATGCAAATCCTGATGGGTTAGTATGGAAGAGTAGGCGTGAAATTAGGGGTCATAATTTGGCTTTCTGAATTCCAGAACCGAGTGGTCTGCGAAGTGTTTACCATGACTCTTCTGTTCTAACAGACCTCGTCACATCCAGCAACCAATGGGTGGAGATATGCACAGTAAGCTAGGTTAACAAAATGAGAAGAAAAAAAAAGGGCATTTAAGGCAAAAATATCATGAAGAGGTTGTAAAGGTGGGAAAGCATACTGTGTTTTGCAAACATACACTCACCCTTGTTGGGAGAATTCAGACGTGCTGCGGAGGATGAAAGGTGCTTATTGATGACAGATTCCCCTTGCTTGAGGTTTGCTGAGGAGGTAGAGCGCTTGCTGCCTGAAAAAAGGAATTATTACTTTAGCACAGGGTGGATTTGATTCAAGTTCTCAAACTTAATCCGTTCCGGAAATCCGTTCCAAAACCAAAGCGTTCCAAAACCAAGGTGCGCTTTCCCATAGAAAGGAATGCAAAACGGATTAATCCATTCCAGACTTTGAAAAACAACCCCTAAAACAGCTATTTGACATGAATTTTGCTATCTGGCCTGCACTCTTTCTAAAGACTTGAGAAATGAGATTATCACCCCTCTTTTATTGTCCATTCCGGGTCGCCCAACCATTGCCACAGTCTCCTTCCTTTTGGCAAATCAAGAGGAGCAGATGACAGTAAAGGCTGCCAGGTTTCGAGCTGGGGCCATCAGAATAAGGTCCACTATTTGACTGCTGACTGAGGACCCTAGAGTGTGTTTTATACCATCGACTTTTGATTTCTGTTCTTTGTCTGTTGCATTGCTGTTTTGTTGCTACGGCCGATGGCTGACGCAAATAAAGATTCATTCATTCATTCATTCATTCATTCATTCATTCATTCAAACTCTTAAGACACAGGGACAACTCCTAAAAGGATGTCTGCCTGGGACATGCAACTCTGGGGGTCTGTGATTCAGTTCATAGAAATAGCAGGGTAGCAGACTGGGTGGGTGAACAGTTAGGCAGGTAATGAGTTCCTATGGTGGAGGCAGCATCTAGCCTATATTACACCAGACACCAGAGAATATTCCAAGGGGCCATACCTAAGGTTTCCATGCAGTGTATACAATAATCTTATGAGCAAGCAGGTCATATGAATTCTTTAGATCTCAAAAAGGAAGTAGCTGTTGGGATTTTTATTTCTCACCAGCTGCAAGTAGCAGCACAATGGTTGTTGACACCATGTGATGCCTGTGAGCGTGAGACAGGAAGTCTCTGCTTGTTCTCAAGTAACTGGAGAGTTACTTTCGCTTCTCAGTGAAGTGGGTGTCGAGTTGTACTTCTGTGCTTGCTGCTCAGGAGAGCAGACATGTCGGATGAGAGCTCCATGTACAGTCTGTAAATAAAGTAGTGTGTAGACTACTGACTGTCTCTTTCTTCTGTGATGGGATACCAGAAGACGAGTGTGCTCCTCTCAGGATGGAGGGGTCACTTATTACTGGTCTCTCTGGACTGAGGGCATTTTCCAGCCAGAGAGTGACCACCGGAGAGAAACCTCTGTGTCTTGGGAAGGTGGCACCCTTCCCGGGGGCGTTTTTCCAACAGTAGCAAATCAGTTGTGTCAGGTGGTGGTGTGGTTGCTCGCGAGTAAACAGGCAAGACTCCGACCTGTCTTTTCCAGGCTTTATTCTTAGTGCAAACTATTTACAGTGAAGAGCATCGTAAGTTCATGTCTGGCTCAGTTGCTAGCAGAATCTGGGAGTGGTCGGTCCTTGTACCTCCCCCAGCATAACAGTTACGTGACCCCCAACCTTCTCCTCCCCTCCCTGCGCCAAAACCTACTGCGCAGAATGGGCGCTGGCAAAGGGGTACTTCCCTCCCCTCCGCTTTGCTCAGGTTCGGTGTTGAGGCTCTCCCTAGCATCCCCTGGTCCCACCACCTCCTCTCCACTGGAGGTGGGGCTTTCCTCCTCGCTAGAGGAGTAACTGCTTCGCAAGATTTTCGGAGGTTCCCTATAACACTTGCCCTTCCACCTCTCTCCCCTGAGCGGATGGCAGTTCCCTGACAAGTTGCATGCAAGCAATTGAATGGTTAATAATAATAATAATAATAATAATAATAATAATAATAATAATAATAAATTTTATTTATATCCCGCCCTCCCCAGCCTTAGCCGGGCTCAGGGCGGCTAACAACAATAAAACAGTACAAAAGTACAGCATAAACAACACTCTAAAATCATTCATTCTAAAATTAATTAATTCAAGCCACTGGCAGCCATTGGGCCAGAGCTCCGCGAAGATTGCCGAAGGAGGGAGTTAGGCTGTGCCCTTGCCAAAGGCCTGGTGGAACAGCTCTGTCTTGCAGGCCCTGCGGAAAGATGTCAAGTCCCGCAGGGCCCTAGTCTCTTGTGACAGAGTGTTCAACCAGATCGGAGCCACAGCCGAAAAAGCCCTGGCTCTCGTTGAGGCCAGCCTAACTTCTCTGTGGCCTGGGACCTTCAAGATGTTTTTATTTGAAGACCGTAAGTTTCTCTGTGGGGCATACCAGAAGAGGCGGTCCCGTAGGTACGAGGGTCCTAAGCCGTATAGGGCTTTAAAGGTTAAAACCAGCACCTTAAACCTGATCCTGTACTCCACCGGGAGCCAGTGCAGCTGGTATAGCACCGGGTGAATGTGATCTCGCAGCGAAGACCTCGTAAGGAGTCTCGCTGCAGCATTCTGCACCCGCTGGAGTTTCTGGGTCAGTCTCAAGGGCAGCCCCACGTAGAGCGAGTTACAATAATCCAGTCTGGAGGTGACCGTCGCGTGGATCACAGTGGCTAGGTCAGGGCGAGAGAGGTAAGCAGCCAACTGCTTAGCTTGGCGGAGATGGAAAAATGCCGCCTTTGTTATAGCTGCAATCTGCGCCTCCATGGAAAGGGAGGTGTCGAAGATTACACCCAAACTCTTAATGGACGGTGCTGGCACTAATTGCGCCCCCGCAAGAGATGGGAGTTGCCCCCCCAATCCCATATCGCCCCGTCCCAGCCACAGGACCTCTGTCTTCGAAGGATTTAGCTTCAACCGGCTCCCACGTAACCATCCAGCCACAGCTTCCAAACATCTGGTCAGTGTGTCTGGGGCCGAGTCAGGATGGCCATCCATCAACAGATAGAGTTGGGTGTCATCAGCATACTGATGGCAACCCAGCCCAAAACTCCGAACAAGCTGGGCGAGGGGGCGCATAAAGATGTTGAAAAGCATCGGGGAGAGTATCGCACCCTGAGGTACTCCACATACCAAGGAGTGGCGCGATGACAATTCCCCCCCAAGCACCACCCTCTGTCCCCAACCAGAGAGAAACGAGTGCAGCCATTGAAGGACTGTGCCCTGGATCCCCACGTCGGCAAGGCGGTGGTCCAGAAGTTCATGATCAACCATGTCGAAAGCTGCTGACAGATCTAGAAGAATCAGCAGCCCCGACCCGCCTCGATCCAGCTGTCTACGAAGATCATCTGTTAGGGCAACCAGAGCCGTCTCGGTCCCATGACCAGCGCGGAAGCCGGACTGGAATGGATCCAGAGCCGATGTTTCATCCAGAAACCCACCAAGCTGTTCAGCAACCGCTCTCTCAATCACCTTACCCAGGAGCGGAAGATTTGAAACCGGGCGGTAATTGGATAGATCTAAAGGATCTAATGATGTTTTCTTTAAGAGCGGGCGCACCACTGCCTCCTTCAGTTCCCCTGGGAATGTCCCCGTGCCAAGGGACAAATTGATGATATCCCCCAGGAGGGCCCGCACCTCATCTGGACACGCTCTAATCAGCCAAGATGGGCACAGGTCAAGAGGACAGGTGGGGGACTTTCCAGCTCGGAGGAGTCTGTCCACATCGGCTGGGGATATCCGGTCGAAGTGGTCCAATACTGGACCCGAGGACAGTCGAGGGGCCTCCAGTTCCTTTATTGTATCCAAATTGGCAGGGAGGTCATGGCGGAGCAACAAGACCTTCTCCGCAAAAAAGCTCGCAAATGCCTCACAGCTGTGTGTCAAATTGTTACTTAAATTTGGCTGTTCCTCAAGGGACGTTAAAGACCTGATTATACTAAATAATTGCGCTGGGCGAGAGCTAGCGGATGCAATGGAGGCCGAGAAGTATGACTTCTTAGCAGCCTTCACCGCCATCTCGTAGGTTTTCATAAAAGCCCTATAAGATGTTCTTGAGGCTCCGTCACGGGCACCCCGCCATACTCGCTCTAGCCGTCTGAGGTCCCGCTTCATTTTCCGGAGCTCCTCGGTAAACCATGGAGCCCGGTTTCTGCGGGGTCGCAGAGGGCAGCTCTGCGCGGGTTACGGAAGGCCTCTAAGCAACGCCGTTCTAGACAGGAAGCTAGCGTTGCCTAAATCCAGCTAGTGAAGGAGAATGCCAAAGCTGGTGGGGTTAGTTCAAATAAGAGCAAGCAGGCAAATAGATCCTAGACCCACCTTCATCTGGAATTGGCGACTCTGTGAAATAAAGTTTTTAAACGAAAATCATAATGGTGAAACAAGTATGAGAGAATTCACAAGGAAAACATTCAGGAATAAGGGGCAAAGCAGGATTAAGGTTCTTAATCTGAAATAACTGGCACTCTTATCGAACAATCCGATTAACATTAACATTAATTAAATTAGTGTAACATTAATTAAAGTGTAACATTAATTAAATCCCCAATCTGCCTATTATTATTATTATTATTATTATTATTATTATTATTATTATTATTTACTTATACCCCGCCCATCTGGCTGGGTTTCCCCAGCCACTCTGGGCGGCTTCCAACAGGAGATTAAAAACACATTAAAACATCAGTCATTAAAAAACATAGGAAGTTGTCTTATCCTGGGTCAGAGCATTGGTTTGCCTAGCTCAGTACTGTCAACACTGGCCGGCAGCAGGTCCTCAGGGATTCAGGCAGGGAACATTACCAGCTCTACCTGAGAAGCTATGTATTGCACCTGGGCTCTTCCAAATGCAAAGCATGGGCTCTATCACCCCGAGGGCGTGTTTCAGCCAGGAAATACATCAAATTTGTTACAGAAATGACGGGGGGGGCACATCTTTAAAGCTGTTAAATGTCACAAATATTATGCCTGAATGCATCCTTTCGACGTGACAGCTCAGGGAAGAGACCTCGCTTGATCAATCATATAAAACCAACCCCATTTCCTCCATTCCAATGCCATTTTTGCCCTCGGAAAAAGGACTCTTTTCCCCTGCCACCTCCCACCACCACCCTGTGAGGAAAACCTGAGCTTACAGGGTTAAACAGCTCAGAGTGTACGCCCTGCCTACTGTTGGGAGGGGGGAACTTCTGCGTCATATCCAAGAGCCTCCAGCCTTTGTTCTCTCTCTACTTTCGCTTTTGAGGAGAGTGGACGTGTTTTCACAATGCTGTTCAACAATGGATAGTCTGCTGTAAATAAAAACTGCTTCTAGCTGCTAATATCCTGAGTGGACTTTATTTAAGCACACTGAAGGAAAGCATTTGAGTTTGCAGCTTTCTCTGGCCGCTGCTTATCTCTGCGTGTTGCTCAGAGCCTTTGGAATGTGGCCTGTGAAGTCCGGAGACCTGGCCGGTAGCTGCGCAGCCGAAGCGGGCTGGACGCCAGGCTTTATCTGAGCAATAAATCTCCTTCAGAGGTTATGGACGACAGTAACTGCAATTAGAGAAAGCTGCTTTGAAGCCTGCTTTGAAGTGCTGTGTGCTTAAAAAAGGCTGTGAAAGTTGAGAAGCTGCTGTTTTTGCTGCCGGAAGGAGGAAAAAGTCCTGCTTTGAGGCTTTGCCTGGGAGAAAGCAGAAAGACTGGCTGAAATGCTGTGTGCTGCAAAGAGCCACTGGAGGTCTCTCCTTTGAAGCTGGCTGGTACGCGTGAGTACTTCAAAGCCCCAATGGGAGCACTGGGGGAGGAGATGGCTGAGCTCCAGGACTTTTATGATGTCCCGTTTGAAAAGCTCACAACCCAGTCCTGGGATATCTGGGTTAGAAGAGTAAGGGGGTGGTTTTTGGCCACAGGGCTCTGGAGTATAGCCCAGAAGGAGCCGACCCCACCCATGCCAGTTGCTGCTCAAGATGGCGCAGCAGACTTGGAGGCTGCTTTGCTGGAAGATAGAGAGCAGAGAATGCAAAGAGAGCTCTGCATGTTGAGAGCAAGCGTGGACACTTTGCTGTTGCCCCACCTGGAGGGCGTTGAGTCGGCTCAGGCCGCCTGGCAGGTGCTGAGGAGTCTGTGTGAAAGCTCAGCAGGAGCCCAGGGCCGGGAGAAAGCCGAGAGCAGGGAGGAAGCTGAGAGCCCAGAGGGGGCTGCTGGCCATGTTCCTGAAGTTACAGCTGGGAGTAGCTGCTTTGTCTCCGAGGGGCCGTGTGATGTTGAGGCCCGCAACCAGAGTGCTGGGGAGCGTGCAGGCCCAGGCTGTGCATCCAAAGGTGGGGGTGCTGGGAACGCAGAAATGGCTGAAGAGGGAGCTGTGAGAGCTGTTGCTATGCGTCGCCGCTGTTATCGCTGTGGCTCCCCCTCCCATCTGGTGAGAGAATGTTCAGTGGAGGCACAGGAACAGCCGAAGGCCGTCTCCTGTAGCAACCAGATAAAGGGCTCTTCTTCAAAGCGTGGGAAAGGCAAGCCGAAGGCAGCTGGCAGAGACACTGAACATAAACATTTGGCAGCCTCTATGGCTGTAGTCAAGAGTTGTCAACAGGATGCTGTGCTGGCTTTTGTGATAGACTCAGGAGCGTCGCATAATTTAGTGCCACCTGCAGGATTCCTGGAGAACTGCACCTCTGTAACTTCTGGGAAGACTGTCTGTTTAGCAGATGGGACCCGACACCCACTCACGCAGACTGGCTCACTGTTTTGTTCTTTCTTACAGGATTCAATCCAGGCTTTTGTTGTTCCAGGACTGTCCTGCGCATTGCTGTCTGTCAGCGCCCTTCTTGCTGAGAACTACAGAGTGTGTTTTGAGAACAATAAGTGTTCTATTTCTAAGAATGGACAGCAACTAGTCAGTGTTGAATGTAAAGACAGGTTGTTTGTGATAGATGCTTCTTTTGCAGGTACAGGTGACACGGAGGTGGCTCAAGCACAGTGTGCCAACGTTCCAGTTCATGATGCGTGTGCTCACTTATGGCACCGACGCATGGCTCACGTGTCCTGGGGGTCAGTGAAGAAGATCCCAGAGTGTACACAAGGGTGCAAAATGAGATCATGTGCTAAGTTTCTAGATTGCAGAGCGTGCAAGTCCGCAAAGGTGAAAACGTGCACATACCCTAGGTCTGAGAGGGTGACCACTAGGGCTTTTCAGTTAATTCATGCAGATTTGTCTGGTCCGATGTCTGTGACCAGTATGGGCGGAGCCAAATATGCGCTGGTTCTGATTGATGACCATACACGCAACTCCTGGACCTTCACGATCCGACACAAAAATGAAGCTGCGCCGCTAATCAAAGACTGGATTGCGGCTGTGGAACTGCAGTTTTCCACACGGGTGCAAAACTTTCAGAGCGATCGCGGTGGGGAGTTCACCGGGTCTGCACTGCAAAGTTTCTTCCGCAAAAAGGGGATTCAACACAGATTGTCCTCTCCGCACAGTCCCCAACAGAACAGGATTGCGGAAAGACGGAACAGGACTCTAGGGGAGATGTCCGCAGCTCTTTTGTTTGATGCCGGGCTCCCACAGCGCTTTTGGGGGGAGGCTTGGCGAACGGCCAACTTTATTCTGAACAGGTCGTTCAATTCAGTGGTAGGAGACACACCCTACTTCTTGCTGCACGGAAAGAAGCCGAAAGTGCACTACTTCCGCGTTTTTGGCTGTGAGGCTTGGGTCCTCATACCAAAGGCCAAACGCAAGAAAGGTGAACCCAAGTCCCAAAAGATTATTTTTTGTGGGTATGAGCCAGGGACCAAGGGGTGGAGGTTTGCTTATCCGTCAGGGAATCAGTCCAGGATCCTGCTCAGCAACAGTGCTGAATTCTGTGAGCAGAGTGGCTGGGCAAGGATACATGGGAACCCTGACATCCTGTCAGAGAGTTTGCTTGACTCTGCCGATGAAAGAGAGGAAGAGGTTGAACCTGCTACTGAGGCTCAGAGTTCAGACCCAGTGCAGGCAGAGGGGAGAACTTCTCCCAAGGCTGTGAAGATTGAGCAACGCAGTGCTCCATCTTCCCCCACAGGTTCAGCTGAGAAGTCCAGAAGGCGCAGTAAGTCAGAGGGGGAGCTCTCTGATGCCAAGGACGTTCTGGCTGGCCCCAGTGGGTCAGAGGGGGTTCCTGAAGTAGTGCTGCGCCGTTCAGCTCGGACGACCAAGGGGAAACCTCCTGAAAGGTTTGCCGTCACTAGCGTGTGGGTTGGAATGGCACAGTGTGAACCCGAGAGTTTTGAGGACGTTCAGAAACTGCCTCAGGAAGAAGCCAGGAAATGGCATGAGGCGATGCAGAAGGAAATGAACTCAATGGAGTCTCTAGGTGTGTTCTCCCTCACGAAGTTGCTGGTGGGAAACCAGGCCGTGGGTAGCCGCTGGGTTTACCGTCTTAAGCCCACAGCGACAGGAGAACCGCAGTATAAGGCCAGATTAGTGGCGAGAGGATTCACGCAGTGCAGGGGGTTGCATTATACGGAAGTTTATGCTCCCACCTGTAGGAGTGAATCTCTACGTTTGCTCTTGGCCATTGCTGCACAAAGAGGGTTGCTGGTGCATCATTTTGATGTGGGCGTTGCTTACTTGAACTCGGACCTCCAGGAGGATTTGTACATGCTTCCTCCTCCAGGGTTTGAGGGCAATGAGCAAGGTGCTGTGTGGAAACTTCACAAGTCAATTTACGGTCTGAAGCAATCGGCCAGGAATTGGAACTTGTGCCTGAATGAAGCTTTGGAGAAGCTAGGTTTCAGGAAGAGTCTTGCTGACAGTTGCCCGTTCCTTAAAGGATCAGGAGACTCACAGGAATTGGTGTTATTTTACGTTGATGACATCATCCATGTTGGAAAGGCAGACAAACAGGTGCAGAAGTTTGCCAAAGAGCTTGGGAAACGGTTTCAGCTCAAGAACCTGGGTGCAGTAAAGATCTACCTAGGCGTCCAGATAGCGAGAACTGAGGATGGTAGCTTCTTGCTCAGTCAGAAAGGCAAGATTGAGCAGTTGCTTGAGAAGTTCAGAATGTCTGATTGTGCAGGAGTTCGGACACCCATGGAGACAAACTTCGTGAAAGAGAGCCAGCAAGCAGAAAGTGCCGAGTTTGAGAATGCTGAGCTCTTTTAGTCAGCTCTAGGTAGTCTGTTGTATCTGTCCCAATGGAGCAGACCAGACATTGCCTTTGCTACCAACCTGCTAAGTAGGGAAGCGTCAAAGCCCAGTGTGAGTGCTTGGCACGGTATCAAGCGGGTACTGCGCTACCTGCAGCATACCAAAGACTTCTGTCTTAAGCTGCCAGCTGAAGGTGAGGCGAAGCTCACATGCTATGCGGACAGTGACCGGGCGAATTCGCAGGACCGCAAGTCTGTGTCTGGGTTGGTGGTAAAGTTTGGGAAGTCACTAATTAGGTGGAAGTCCCGGAAGCAAAGTGTGCTGGTCCCGGGGGGAAGGTTACTGTTACTGTAGTCAAAGTTCAGTCCTGAGTCACTAGCCTGGAAATAGTCCACAAGGTGCGAGGCGAGGTCCGAAGCAGGAAGCCGGGCGGGGAACAGGAACACTGGAGGAACAGGACTGGATGCTGGCCGAAACAGCTCTTCAATGACGACGTTGCTCCCGCAACCTGGGACCGGGCTGACTGGCCTTTATCTTCTCTGAGGCCAGGGGCGGTCCCGGCCCCCAGGAGCCCCGCCTCTCCTGGCCTTAAGGTGAGCACTCCTCCTGGGAGAAACCAGTTCCCTTCGCCTCTCTGCCCTAAGCCTCTGCAGTTCAGGAGAGGCTGAAGGGTTACTGGGCCCGGGGGGAGACTCACCTGCAGGCACTGAGTCCTCAACCACCTCTGGGGCCAGAATGGATTCACCTGGTGCCTGCTCCTGAGGATCCGGCACAGGTGCAGGCTCCTCAGAATCAAGGCCCTGCCCCAGTTCAGCTGGCCCTGGAGGCGGGGACTCCTGTGCCGGCTGGGATTCCTCCGGTTCACTCTCAGAATCGGAATCCCAGGCCATCACACCATCCCCCCTCAATCGAGGGTCTGGACCCGGCTTGCTGGGGTACGCTGCATGGAAATCTCGGAGGCAGGCAGACGCGTGAACGTTGGCTGCTGGTTCCCAGGAACGGTCCTCTGGTCCAAACCCCTTCCAGTCTATGAGATACTGCAGCTTTCCCTTGCGGTATCGGGAGTCCAGAATGCGTTCCACCTCGTACTCAGGCTCCCCCTGGACCAAAACTGGCTGCGGTCGGGGACGGTTCGGGTGGAACTCATCGGGTGGGGCCACCGGACTCAGAAGGGACCTGTGGAAGACCGGGTGAACCTTCAGGGTTGCGGGCAACCGGAGACGGAATGCCACAGGTGAGACTTGGTCCACGATAGGAAACGGGCCGGTGAAACGGGCGTCCAACTTCCGCGAAGGTCGAGAGGGGTGGAGGTGGCGAGTGGAGAGCCATACCAGGTCACCGACGTGAAGTTCCGGCCCCACCTGGCGGTGGCGGTCGGCCTGGGCCTTGTACGCCTCCTTGGCCTGGCGCAGTTGCTCCATCAATAGCTGTTGCTGGGACTGGAGCTCCTGAAGCCACTCCGTCACCGCAGGGACCGCGGATGCCGGCAGCACATCTGGAAACAGCCGTGGATGATAACCGTAACTGGCCTGGAACTGGGTCTGCTGGGTGGACGCATTCACCGCGTTGTTGTAGGCGAACTCCGCCAATGCTAGGTGGTCTGACCCAGTCATCCTGCTGGTAGCTGCAGTAACACCGGAGGTACTGCTCCAGCACCGCGTTTGCCCGTTCCGTCTGGCCATCGGTCTGTGGGTGGTAGGCTGACGAGAGACAGACCTCTGTCCCGAGGGTCTGGTGCAATGCTCGCCAGAACCGGGATGTGAACTGAACGCCCCAGTCGGACACCACACGCTCAGGTAGGCCATGCAGGCGGAAGACATGCTGAAGGTACAGCTGAGCGGTTCCCTTAGCTGTGGGTACAGATGGGCAGGGGGCACAGTGCACCATCTTAGTGAAATGGTCGGAGAAAACTAGAAGGCAAGTACAGCCACGAGACGGGGGTAAGTCCACTACAAAGTCCAGCGAAACCGTGTGCCAAGGACGTGGTGGAACTGGCAATGGCTGAAGTAGGCCGGGGGGTCGCCCGGTAGGGCCCTTGGCCCGCCGGCAGACATCACAACCAGCGACGTAGCGAGCCACGTCAGCCTTCAGGCGGGGCCACCAAAACTCACGGCTTACCAGATGGGTGGTCCGATACCGCCCAAAGTGCCCCGCCGCTGGAGCATCATGGGTCATCCGGAGAACCTCAGCCCGCAGTGGCCCTGGTGGGATGTACAGGCGACCGTGGTGCAGCAGAAGTCCCTGATGCAAGACCAGCCCCGGATACTGAGGGCTTGACCCTTCGGCCAGTTCCCGGAGTCGTTCCTGGGCCCAAGTGTCGACCCGCTGCTGTTCCCGCACCCGAGCCTGCAGTGGCTCAGCCTCCTGGGTGGCCAGGAATGCAGCCGGTGGTAGGATCGTGGTGGGTACTGCCTGCTGTACCGTGTCTGCGTTGTCTTCAGGTTTCTGGGACAGGGCATCCGCCTTCTGGTTTTGGGAGCTAGGGATGTAGCGGATCCGGAACTGGAACTGGGAAAAGAACAACGCCCATCGGATCTGCCTTTGGTTCAGCTTGCGGGTGGTCTGGAGGTACTCCAGGTTCCGGTGGTCGGTTCTCACCTCCACCGGGTGTCGTGCCCCCTCAAGATGGTGGCGCCAGACCTCAAAAGCCACCTTGATGGCCAGTAGTTCCCGCTCTCATACAGTATAATTACGCTCCGCTGGAAGGAGCTGACGGGAATAAAAGGCGCAGGGTAAGAGTGGCGCATCAGGTCCGTACTGCTGAGACAACACGGCACCGAGAGCCGTACTGGAGGTGTCGGTCTCTACCACAAAGGGTCGAGAGGGATCAGGATGTTGCAAGATCGGCGCTCTCTGGAAACAGGCCTTCAACCCCTGAAACGCATCCTCTGCCTCCTTGTCCCAGGAAAACGGCGTCTTGGGGCGCAGTAGCCGGGTCAACGGGGTGGTGCGATGAGCATAATCAGCAATGAAGGTCCGGTAATAGTTGGCGAACCCCAGGAAACGCTGTAGGTCCTTGCGGTTCCGAGGTGCCGCCCATTCCCGAACCGCTGCCACCTTCCCAGGATCCATCTGCACCCCATCTGGAGAGAGTCGGTGACCAAGGAAGTCCACTGACCGCTGATGGAACTCGCACTTGCTGAGCTTTGCATACAGGCGGTGCTCCCGCAAACGCTGCAGCACGGTCCGGACATGACCCTCGTGGCGAGCCGGGTCACGGGAGAAAACCAAAATATCATCCAAGTACACCACCACGTACTTGTCTAGCAAGTCCTGGAACACGTGGTTGATGTACCATTGGAACACAGCGGGCGCGTTGCACAATCCGAAGGGCATGACCAGGTATTCGAACTGCCCGTACCGGGTCCCGAACGCTGTCTTCCACTCATCCCCGGCTCGGATCCGAATTAGATTGTAGGCCCCCCGGAGGTCTAGCTTGGTGAACACCTGCGCCCCTTGCACCCGCTCCAGCAACTCTGAAATAAGGGGCAAAGGGTATCGGTCTGGGATGGTAATTTTGTTCAGGGCCCGGTAATCGTGGCATAGACGAAGCTCCCCACATTTCTTCTTAACGAAGAGTACAGGTGCAGCGGTGGGCGAGGTAGAAGGCCTAATGAACCCACACTCCAGGTTCTTGCGCAGGAAATCCTGCAAAGCTTCACGCTCTGGCTCTGTTAGAGAGTATAAGCGACTCACCGGTAGGGGCGCTCCGGGCTGGAGTTCTATGCCGCAGTCAAAAGACCGATGTGGCGGCAGCTGGTCTGCCCCCCGTTCCTCGAACACATCTTGGTAGTCCTGGTACTCGGCGGGGAGCGTGGATGCAGCCTCCTCAGTGGGTGCGGCCGCTAGCATCTCGGACCGAGCATGGGGACATGGGTCTGGGAAGTGCACAGTCCGATTGACCCAGTCAATTTGAACATTGTGAGCTCCAGCCAGTCCATTCCGAGCACCAGGGGGAACCGGGGCATGGAGGCAATGTCCAAAGTTCGCACCTCCCGGTGCTGCTGGAGACACAGGACCAAGGGCTGGGTCTCCCGAGTGACGGCACCCGAACGCAGGAGCCGTCCGTCAATTGCTTCCACCTGTACCGGTTCTGGCTTGTTCTGAAGTGGCACCTGATGATGAGCGGCAAAGGCAGCGTCCATATAGCAGCGGGTTGCCCCCGAATCTACCAGAGTGTGGGTAAGAATCCAGGGCCCACCTGGAGGGTAGAGACGCACCGCTACCATGAGATGTCACAATTCCACTGGTGAGGGCCCCTCTTGTATGGTTTGGGACCCCATGTTGCTAGGGCCTTCGGCTACCGAGGTTGGCGGTTTCCCTGCGACTGGCATCTTCTTGGGACAGACTTCTGTCTTAAGCTGCCAGCTGAAGGTGAGGCAAAGCTCACATGCTATGCGGACAGTGACTGGGCGAATTCGCAGGACCGCAAGTCTGTGTCTGGATTGGTGGTAAAGTTTGGGAAGTCACTAATTGGGTGGAAGTCCCGGAAGCAAAGTCTCATTGCGCTGTCTTCTACTGAGGCTGAATTCAGTGCACTGTCAGATTTGTGCCGGGAACTAGAGTTCTATAGATGCTTGGTGCATCTATGGGGATTGTAGCTTGCCCATCACGGTTTGGGAGGACAATCAACCTTGTTTGAAATTGGCTGAATCTGCGCAATTTAAGGCCAGAACCAAGCATCTGGACATACGTTTCCAAAATGTGTGTCAGAGTGTTCAGTCAGGTTTGATACGGCTGAAGTACTGTGCCAGTCACAGTAACTTGGCCGATGGATTTACCAAACCTTTAAGCTTCCAGCGTCATGGGGAGTTTTGTGGTGGTTAGGAGTTGGGGGTAAGTTCTGTACATACTTTCCCCACAGTAGCGCAGGGCGAGAGGGGGTGTGAGGAGAACCTGAGCTTACAGGGTTAAACAGCTCAGAGTGTACGCCCTGCCTATTGTTGGGAGGGGGGAACTTCTGCGTCATATCCAAGAGCCTCCAGCCTTTGTTCTCTCTCTACTTTCGCTTTTGAGGAGAGTGGACGTGTTTTCACGATGCTGTTCGACAATGGATAGTCTGCTGTAAATAAAAACTGCTTCTAGCTGCTAATATCCTAAGTGGACTTTATTTAAGCACACTGAAGGAAAGCATTTGAGTTTGCAGCTTTCTCTGGCCGCTGCTTATCTCTGCATGTTGCTCAGAGCCTTTTGAATGTGGCCTGTGAAGTCCGGAGACCTGGCCGGTAGCTGCGCAGCCGAAGCGGGCTGGACGCCAGGCTTTATCTGAGCAATAAATCTCCTTCAGACACCCCTTGAGCGTTAGGACATGTTCACACACCCCACCCAGGGGTGACAATTGCTGAGCAGTTAGTTTCCAAAAGCCCATCGCCAGACTTGCCCCAGGCGATGGATGTGCAAAGGGAGCTCTCTTGCCCTTTGATGGTGGGCACTTGGGAGTTGCCTGGACATGTTTTGCCCATGCCAGGCATGTCCCAACTCAGCCCTCCCAATGTTTTGGGACTACAATGCCCATCATCCCTGACCCACAGGTCCTGTTAGCTAGGGATGATGGGAGTTGTAGTCCAGGCATAGGCAAACTCGGCCCTCCAGCTGTTTTGGGACTACAATGCCCATCATCCCTGACCACTGGACCTGTTAGCTAGGGATGACGGGAGTTGTAGTCCCAAAACAGCTGGAGGGCCAACTTGGGCCATGCCTGGCCTGCGCTAATCTTGTACCAAGGACTTGCCTGGACATGTTTGCCAAGGTTGAACTAATGTCACCCCTCCCCTTTGGTGACATGCCAGTGATGTAATGATGATGTATCAATGATGCTGCTCGAAGTGTATTCTGGAGAAAAGAGGGAAGTTTTAAAAGTCAACGTTGCCCCATGCTCGGGGTTCTTACTCCTGGGGGGGGGGGACCTGAGGCGCAACAATAAAGAGCATGGTCTACTGACTGCTGTTTTGCTCCAAATTCCTGTGCTGGGACTTCCTTCTTTTACTGACTGCATGGACCCGCGGGGTGACTGGCACCCCGGCGAGGTGGACTGTTGAGGAGTCTCTCACCCTGGAATTTCCCTGATCAAAATGTAGATTAAGGAAGCTTATTCCCCCTTCAATATTAATGTTCAATGTGAATGCAAAAGACTCAGGTGTTATCAAGCACCAGGAAGCCTCGTCGAAACTCTTCGCCAACTCTTCGCTTCATCATTACACTCTTATTACAAGCAGAATCTGCCAGGAGCGCCTTGCTCCAAGCCGGACAGGTTTTAACAGTGTGCAACTGGACCCGATTCACTATTTATGAGGTAGAAATGTCTCCAGGAGAAGGCATCCCCAGCAAGGGAAATGGAAAGCTTGTCTATTTAAAAAGTTGCCCCCTCTGCCCAATCATCTTTAGTCATCTGAAGGCAGCCCTGTTTAGAGAAGCTTTGAATATTGGTTGAATCACTGTATTTTAATATTCTGCTGGAAGCCGCCCAGAGTGGCTGGGGAAACCCAGCCAGATAGGTGGAGTATTAATATTAATAATAATTGTTGTTGTTGTTGTTGATGTTGCTGTCAGGAAAGGGGATTAGCCATGATAGCTAAGTGAATGTCCAGGCACAAACGGAAAGTTCCTCCGAGTAGCCGTTGTGGGGGTGACAAACAGCAATGGGTGGCTATTTCCTCCACACACTAAACTGTGATTCCCGGAAGCAACTGGCTGGCCAATGCCCAAAACAAGATGACTAGATTTTTTGCATCTTATTGTATTTTCATAGAATCATAGAATCATAGAGTTGGAATAGCAGGAAACACCATCAGAGCACTCCTGACATATGGTTGTCAAGCCTCTGCTTAAAGACCTCCAAAGAAGGAGACTCCACCACACTCCTTGGCAGCAAATTCCACTGTCGAACAGCTCTTACTGTCAGGAAGTTCTTCCTAATGTTTAGGTGGAATCTTCTTTCTTGTAGTTTGGATCCATTGCTCCGTGTCCGCTTCTCTGGAGCAGCAGAAAACAACCTTTCTCCCTCCTCTATATGACATCCTTTTATATATATGAACATGGCTATCATATCACCCCTTAACCTCCTCTTCTCCAGGCTAAACATGCCCAGCTCCCTTAGCCGTTCCTCATAAGGCATAGTTTCCAGGCCTTTGACCATTTTGGTTGCCCTCCTCTAGACACGTTCCAGTTTGTCAGTGTCCTTCTTAAACTGTGGTGCCCAGAACTGGACACAGTACTCCAGGTGAGGTCTGACCAGAGCAGAATACAGTGGCACTATTACTTCCCTTGATCTAGATGCTATACTCCTATTGATGCAGCCCAGAATTGCATTGGCTTTTTTAGCTGCCGCGTCACACTGTTGGCTCATGTCAAGTTTGTGGTCAACCAAGACTCCTAGATCCTTTTCACATGTACTGCTCTCAAGCCAGGTGTCACCCATCTTGTATTTGTGCCTCTCGTTTTTTTTGCCCAAGTGCAATACTTTACATTTCTCCCTGTTAAAGTTCATCTTGTTTGTTTTGGCCCAGTTCTCTAATCTGTCAAGGTCATTTTGAAGTGTGATCCTGTCCTCTGGGGTGTTGGCCACCCCTCCCAGTTTGGTGTCATCTGCAAATTTGATCAGGATGCCCTTGAGTCCATCATCCAAGTCGTTGATAAAGATGTTGAATAAGACCGGGCCCAAGACAGAACCCTGTGGCACCCCACTAGTCACTCTTCTCCAGGATGAAGAGGAACCATTGATGAGCACCCTTTGGGTTCGGTCAGTCAGCCAGTTACAAATCCACTGAGTGGTAGCATAGTCAAGACCGCATTTTACCAGCTTCTTTACAAGAATATCATGGGGCACCTTGTCAAATGCCTTGCTGAAATCAAGGTAGGCTACATCCACTGCGTTCCCTTCATCTACCAGGCTTGTAATTCTGTCAAAAAACGAGATCAGGTTAGTCTGACATGACTTATTTTTCAGAAATCCATGCTGACTATTGGTGATCACAGCATTCCTTTCTAGGTGCTCACAGACTGTTTGCTTAATGATCTGCTCCAGAATCTTCCCTGGTATTGATGTCAGACTGACTGGGCGGTAATTATTTGGGTCCTCTCTTTTCCCCTTTTTGAAAATAGGGACAACATTTGCCCTCCTCCAGTCTGCCGGGACTTCGCCTGTTCTCCAGGAATTCTCAAAGATGACTGCCAGTGGTTCTGAGATCACATCTGCCAGTTCTTTTAATACTCTTGGATGCAGTTCGTCTGGCCCTGGAGACTTGAATACATCTAAACTAGCCAAGTATTCTTGTACTATCTCCTTAGTTATTCTGGGCTGTGTTTCCTCTGCTGAATCATTTGCTCCAAATTCTTCAGGTCGGGCATTGTTTTCTTTATCGGAGAAGACTGAGGCAAAGAAGGCATTGAGGAGTTCAGCCCTTTCTGTGTCCCCTGTTTGCATTTCACCATCTTCTCCTCTGAGTGACCCCACTGTTTCTTTGTTCTTCCTTTTGCTACGGACATACCCATAAAAGCCTTTTTTGTTGCTTTTAACCTCTCTAGCAAGCCTGAGTTCATTCTGTGCTTTAGCTTTTCTGACTTTGTGTCTACATGTGCTGGCTATTTGTTTGAATTCCTCTTTGGTGGTTTCCCCCCTTTTCCATTTTTTGTACACATCCTTTTTTAATCTTAACTCAGTTAAAAGTTCTTTAGATAGCCACCCTGGCTTCTTTAGGCACCTTCCATGTTTCCGTCTCATTGGTATTGCCTGAAGTTGTGCTTTTACTATCTCCCTCTTAACAAACTCCCAGCCATCATGAACTCCCTTTCCTTTTAGTATTACTGTCCATGGGATCTCACCCAGCACTTCCCTAAGTTTTATGAAGTCGGCTTTCTTAAAGTCAAGAAATTGAGTCCTAGTATGCTTGGCTGCTCCTTTCCGCTGTATAGTAAACTTCAGAAGAGCATGATCACTCGCGCCTAATGATCCTTCCACTTCTACCCCACTAACCAGGTCATCAACATTGGTTAGGACCAGATCTAAAATGGCTGTTCCTCTTGTTGCTTCTCCCACTTTCTGGACAATGAAGTTGTCTGCAAGGCCAGTGAGGAATCTGTTTGACCTTATGCTCTTGGCTGAGTTTGACATCCAACAAATATCCGGGTAATTGAAGTCCCCCATTACTACTATCTCCCTTCCTTTTGCATGCTTGGCCATCTGTTCCAGGAAGGCATCATCTATGTCCTCCGTTTGGCTTGGGGATCTATAGTAAACTCCCACAATGAGGTCTCTGTTATTCTTCTCTCCCTTAATTTTGACCCAAATGCTCTCACTTTGGCTTTGAGGTTCTAAATCTTGGATCTCTTCACAGGTATACACATCCCTGACATATAACGTCACTCCTCCTCCTTTCTTGTCTGCTCTGTTTCTCTGAAATAGATTGTATCCCTCCATTATTACATTCCAATCGTGGGACTTATCCCACCAGGTTTCAGTGATGCCTATTATGTCATATTTAGTTTGCTGTACCAAAACCACGTTTTTGGACCATGGAGTTGCCAGGAAGCCGTGGATCCGAATTTTCTGTGGTGCAGGCTGTGCCCCTGGCTGTGATGTGTAATCTGATGATGGGTTTGGGTTGGCCCAATGAGGATCCGTGTTTCAAAACCAGGATTTTGGGCCACGGAGTGGCCAGGAAGCCATGGACCCTAGTTTTTTGTGGTGCCGGCTGTGCCCCTGGCTGTGTCGTGTGATCTGACGATGGGTTTGGGTTGGCCCAATGCAAAAAGCATGAGGATCCATGCTTCAAAACCACGTTTTGGGGCCATGGAGTGGCCAGGAAGTCGTGGATCCTAGTTTTTGGTGGTGCAGGCTGTGCCCCTGGCTCTGACGTGTGATTTGACAGTGAATTTGGTTTGGCCCAATGCGAAAAATGTGAGGATCCATGAGGATCCGTGCTTCAAAGCCACGTTTTTGAGCCATGGTATGACCAGGAAGCCGTGGATCTGAGTTAATTGGGGTGCAGGCTGTGCCCCTGGCTCTGATGTGTGATTTGACAGTGAGTTTGGGTTGTTCCAATGCAAAGAGCATGAGGATCCATGAGGATAAGTGATTCAAAACCAGGTTTTTGGGCCATGGAGTGGCCAGGAAGCCGTGGATCCGTGAATTTTGTGTTGCAGGCTGTGCCCCTGGCTATGAGGTGTGATTTGACAGTGAATTTGATTTGGCCCAATGCGAAAAGCATGAGGATCCATGAGGATCCGTGCTTCAGAACCACGTTTTTGGGCCACGGTATGGCCAGGAAGCTGTGGATCTGAGTTTTTTTTGGTGCAGGCTGTGCCCCTGGACATGATGCGTGATTTGACGATGAGTTTGAGGTGGCCCAATGCAAAAAGCATGAGGATCCATGAGGATCCGTGCTTCAAAGCCACGTTTTTAAGCCACGGTATGACTAGGAAGCGTTGAATCTGAGTTTTCAGTGGTGCAGGCTGAGCCCTTGGAAATGATGTGTGATTTGACGGTGAGTTTGGGGTGGCCCAGTGCAAAAAGCATGAGGATTCATGAGGATCCATGCTTCAAATCCACGTTTTTGGGCCACAGTGTCGCCAGGAAGCCGTGGATCCATGATTTTTGTGGTGCAGGCTATGCCCATGGGCAGGATATGTGATTTGACATGAGTTTGGATAGGCCCAATACAAAAAGTGTGAGGATCCATGAGGATCCGTGTTTCAAAACCAGGATTTTGGGCCACGGAGTGGCCAGGAAGCCATGGACCCTAGTTTTTTGTGGTGCCGGCTGTGCCCCTGGCTGTGTCGTGTGATCTGACGATGGGTTTGGGTTGGCCCAATGCAAAAAGCATGAGGATCCATGCTTCAAAACCACGTTTTGGGGCCATGGAGTGGCCAGGAAGCCATGGATCCTAGTTTTTGGTGGTGCAGGCTGTGCCCCTAGCTCTGACGTGTGATTTGACAGTGAGTTTGGGTTGTTCTAATGCAAAGTGCATGAGGATCCATGCTTCAAAACCAGGCTTTAGGGCCAAGGAGTGGCCAGGAAGCCGTGGATCCGTGACTTTTGTGGTGCAGGCTGTGCCCCTGGCTGTGACGTGTGATCTGACGGTGACTTTGGGCTGATCTATTGTAAAAATCATGAGGATCAATGAGGATCCGTGCTTCAGAACCAGGTTTTTGGGCCATGGAGTCTCCAGAAAGCCGTGGATCCGTGATTTTTGTGTTGCAGGCTGTGCCCCTGGCTCTGACGTGTGATTTGACAGTGAATTTGGTTTGGCCCAATGCGAAAAACGTGAGGATCCATGAGGACCCGTGTTTCAAAGCCACGTTTTTGAGCCATGGTATGACCAGGAAGCCGTGGATCTGAGTTAATTGGGGTGCAGGCTGTTCCCCTGGACATGATGTGTGATTTGACAGTGAGTTTGGGGTGGCCCAGTGCAAAAAGCGTGAGGATCCATGAGGATCCGTGCTTCAAAACCAGGTTTTTGGGCTACGGTATGGCCAGGAAGCCGTGGATTCGAATTTTCTGTGGTGCAGGCTGTGCCCATGGGCATGATGCGTAATTTGACAGTGAGTTTTGGTTGTTCCAAGCAAAGAGCATGAGGATCCATGAGGATTCGTGATTCAAAACCAGGTTTTGGGGCCATGGAGTGGCCAGGAAGCCGTGGATCCGTGATTTTTGTGGTGCATGCTGTGTCCATGGCCATGATGTTTTATCTGAGGGTGACTTGGGGCTGGACACGGTATGGCCACGAAGCTGTGGATCTGAGTTATTTGGGGTGCAGGCTGTGCCCCTGGACATGATGTGTGATTTGACGGTGAGTTTGGGTTGGCCCAATGCAAAAAGCATGAGGATGCATGAGGATCCGTGCTTCAAAACCAGGTTTTTGAGCCATGGTATGACCAGGAAGCCGTGGATCCGTGGTTTTTGTGGTGCAGGCTGTGCCCCTGGACATTATGTGTTATTTGACGGTGAGTTTGGGGTGGCCCAATGCAAAAAGCATGAGGATCCTATTAGGATATTTCCGTTCCACCTTAAAAGGGAGCAGGATGTTTGTGTCACAGCCTGCGTATTTCCTGTTTCACAGGATGTTTGTGTTGTGTCTTTGCTTTCGTTTCCTTCTTCGTGCCTGAACGCTGAAGCAGGCGGTCATGTTTTTTCTTTGTTCTGACCAACGCTGAATAAAGTTGTAAATATGCTCTCCTGCGTGCATCTTTTGCTGTGCATTATCTGCTGATAAGAGTGTGCACCAGCCCTGGAATGTGGGACTACATTCTGGAACTCGTGTCGCTAATTGCTGATACTGCGTGTCTACAGGAGATCGATGGACGCTCCGGAGGAGACGTGGGGCCATGATGGACTTTGTCTCCCTGGCAGTATCCCAACAACAGGTTTCGGGCCCAGATTCACGGCACTTACAGGAGAGTAAGACTGCGACAGACTGCTGAGAGGTATGTGGAGGAAAAGCGAAAGTGAGGCTTTTCGTTTGCCGCGGCAAAGTCCCTTTGATGTCCGGCTGGCCTAATTGGTCTGGGAGTCGAGCCAAGCAGGCCTCAAGATTTATGGCTGCTGAGATAAGGAGCCTCTGAAGTGAATAGGGCTCAAGGCTCAAGTAAAAAGCTGGAATGGAGTTTTTCCAAGCTTCTGAGGCTGCTGAATGCCCAAAGCTAAATGGCCACAATTATGCGACCTGGGCTGTGTGGTGTGAAAGTTTACTATGACAGTTTGGAGTGTGGCATACTGTGTGTGAGGCCCCTCCAGTTCCTCTGACAGATAGATGGAAGACCCAGAATTTAAGGGCGATAGACGTAATAGTCTTGTCCGTCTCTCTGGAGGAAATTAAAACGCTAGCTGGAAATACGACTGCACGTGAGATGTGGAATGCTTTGAAAATAGCCCATCTGCCAATCATCCCAGCCCAGGGTTTGACTGCATCGGAGGTCCTGGCTGTTTCCCAGAATGCGAGTGAATGCAGGGATGCCGAGGGCACCGGTTGCAAGCTGCAGGGGGAGCTGACTGTGAGGTCATCCCAGGCAGCATTCCAGCCTCCAGGGGGAGCCAAGGAGTCGGCAGCTGAGAGCTCTGTTTCTCATGGGAGCCAAGGTCATCCTCACAGATACCGGAAGGCCAGATGTAAACAGAGACAGATGCCTGCAGATGGCCCGAAGCAGAGGGAGGGTGAAGAGCCCACGCCAGTGGAAAACAAGGCTTTGTTTGCTGGCACAGCTTCACCAAAGGCTAAAGGCAAGTCTGATGGCCAGGAGCAGGGGGGCAAGTTGCAAAAGCCCACGCCAGTGGAAAACAAGGTTTTGCTTGCTGCAAAAGCTGCTCCAAAGGCCAGGTTTATTGTGGATTCAGGATGCACCCACCATCTCGCGAAAGATAAGCATCTCTTTATCTCCTTCAAACCTCAAGAAGGTGAGATCCACCTGGCTGACGGGAAGACGTTACGAATTGCAGGAGAAGGGACTGTGAAACTGGCAAGTCTGCACACTACCATCAAAGATGTACTGTATGTTCCAGGTGCTGCAGACAACTTGCTCAGTGTCCCACAGCTGACTGGGCGTGGCTTTGAGATATCCTTCAAGAGGAGCGTCTGTGTCATCAGAAAAGGCAAAGAGGACATTTTGCATGCTAAGTTTATAGATGGTTTGTTCTGTATAACTTATGACGACAGTGCTGTTGCTGTGTCTGATGCTGATTCTTGTTGTGTTGCACAAACTAACAAAGTTCTTCATGCAGGATGCATTCACGATGCACATCGAAGATGTTGTCACCTCTCTTGGAAGGCACTGGCCAAGATGCCAGAGATGGTTGAGGGTTTGAACATCAAACCCTGTAAGTTTCACATGAAATGTGTATCTTGTGCAGAGAACAAGGTGAAGGTTGCTCCAAAAGGCAAGGAGTCTAGCAGGCAGGCTTCCAAACCCTACCAGCAAGTCCACGCAGACCTGGCTGGTCCACTTGCGCCCTCTCTGGGAGGAGCAAGGTACTTCATGGTTTTAATTGATTCATTTTCCAGGTACATTCATGTGTTTATGCTCGAGCAGAAATCGCAAGCGTTTCCTAGGTTCAAGGCATTCTGTGCTTGGTTGGAGAATGTTCACGGTAAACGCATCGGCTGTCTGTTTACTGATCGAGGCCAGATTGGTTGCCAGAGGTTTTTCACAGGTACCAGGACAGGATTACCACGAGACCTACTCACCCACCGTCAAATATGAGAGCATTCGGCTGATGCTCAAGATCGCTGCGGAGGAGAAACTGCATGTTTCCCATCATGACATTAATACAGCTTTTTTGTACGGGATTTTGGGGGAGGAGCTGTACATGCTTCCACCTGACGGGATGCAGATACAGAAGGGAATGGTCTGTAAACTGCGGAAATCCTTATATGGTCTCAAGCAGAGTGCCAGGTGTTGGAACACAAAGCTCACTGAGACGTTGCTTTCTCTAGGTTTTCACCAGGGCAAGGCTGATCCATGTGTGTTTGTCAAGGAGGAGGGGCAAAACAAACTGTATTGTTTATGTTTTGTTGATGATCTTCTGATGTTTTGGAAGAATCAGGCTTTCTATCAAAGCACCCTAGCTCAGCTGAAGGAGCACTTTGACATGAAGGATCTTGGTGAGGTATCCAACTATCTTTCTCTGCAGGTGGAGAGGGACCAAGCAGGTAATTTTCTGGTACACCAAACACAGAAAATTGCTGATGTATTAACCAGGTTGAATTTGGTTG
This sequence comes from Podarcis muralis, assembly GCF_964188315.1. Lineage (NCBI taxonomy): Eukaryota > Metazoa > Chordata > Lepidosauria > Squamata > Lacertidae > Podarcis > Podarcis muralis. Next base: position 13,351,857 of record NC_135674.1, read on the forward strand.
ATGTAAACCCAGCAGACACTCCGATGGTGACAGGTTACCAGGTAGATAGTACTGCTGAAGCATTTTCTGACACAACACTGTACAGATGCATTCTAGGCAAGTTTAATTTCATTGCTAGATGCTCAAGACCTGACATAGCTGTAAGCACTAACCTGCTTAGCAGACATGCTAACAATCGTACTGTTCAGGATTGGAAAGCTCTGAAGCGCATAGCCCGCTATTTGAAAGGGACTTTGCACTACAGGCTGAGGTTCACCAGTCAGAAGACTGGAGGTCTTGAAATCTTTGCAGATGCAAATTTTGGAAGTGACACCACGGATGGTACAAGCACTTCTGGAGTATGCTACATGTACAACCACTGCCTGTTTGACTGGTTGTGCAAAAAGCAGACGACAGTGAGCCTAAGTTCCTGTGAAGCAGAACTCAATGCTCTGTCATTTTCACTCATGGATTGTGAATGGTTGATGCAACTGTTTAAGGACATCAGAGTTTCTGTGAAATGTCCTATACAAGTGTATCAAGACAATAGATCTTGTTTGGCTTTGCTGAACTCAGAGTTACAAGCAAAGAACCAAGTACTTGCAGATTAAGCTACATCGTGCAAGAGAGTGTATTCAGAAAGGACTCATTCAGGTGTCCTACATGCCAGGAAATGAAATTCCTGCTGATCTGTTGTCTAAGGTTGTTAACAGAGAACAACTTAAGGTTTACGTACAAAGGTTGCAATTGGGGTGAACCACAGGTACTACAGGTTACACGGAAAGGGGGAGGATGTTAGGATATTTCCGTTCCACCTTAAAAGGGAGCAGGATGTTTGTGTCACAGCCTGCGTATTTCCTGTTTCACAGGATGTTTCTGTTGTGTCTTTGCTTTCGTTTCCTTCTTCGTGCCTGAACGCTGAAGCAGGCGGTCATGTTTTTTCTTTGTTCTGACCAACGCTGAATAAAGTTGTAAATATGCTCTCCTGCGTGCATCTTTTGCTGTGCATTATCTGCTGATAAGAGTGTGCACCAGCCCTGGAATGTGGGACTACATTCTGGAACTCGTGTCGCTAATTGCTGATACTGCGTGCCTACGGGAGATCGATGGACGCTCCGGAGGAGACGTGGGGCCATGATGGACTTTGTCTCCCTGGCAGTATCCCAACAGATCCATGAGGACCCGTGCTTCAAAACCAGGTTTTTGGGCCATGGAGTGGCCAGGAAGCCATGGATCCTAGTTTTTGGTGGTGCAGGCTGTGCCCCTGGCTATGACGTGTTATTTGATGATGAGTTTGGGGTGGCCCAATGCAAAAAGCATGAGGATCCACGAGGACCCGTGCTTCAAAACCAGGTTTTTGGGCCATGGAGTTGCCAGGAATAAATAATAATAATAATAATAAGCCGTGGATCCGAATTTTCTGTGGTGCAGGCTGTGCCCCTGGACATGATGTGTTATTTGACGGTGCGTTTGGGGTGGCCCAATGCAAAGAGCATGAGGATGCATGAGGATCCGTGCTTCAAAGCCACGTTTTTGACCCACGGTATGACCAGGAAGCCGTGGATCTGAGTTATTTGGGGTGCAGGCTGTGCCCCTGGACATGATGTGTGATTTGACGGTGAGTTTGGGGTGGCCCAATGCAAAAAGCATGAGGATCCATGCTCCATAACCACGTTTTTGGGCCACGGTATGGCTAGGAAGCTGTGGATCCGTGATTTTTGTGGTGAATGCTGTGTCCATGGCCATGATGTTTTTTCTGATGGTGACTTTGGGCTGATCTAGTTCAAAAATCATGAGGATTCATGAGGATCCGTGTTTTTTAACCATGTTTTTGCGCCCCTGTGGCCCCACTAAACAGTGGATGCATGATTTTTTTGATGCTGTCTACATAGTAAGACATAGAGTATCATGGTGGTTTTATTTAATTTGAATGAAAAAATCATATGAATTCTTGAGGATCCGTGCCTCGGATCCATGTTTTGTGGTGCTGCAGCGCGGCAAAGTGTTGGATCCACGTTTTTATAGCCCAGTTTGTAGCCGTGCCTTCTAGGTGTGATTTGACACTGAATTTGTTGGAGTTATTTTTAAAAAAGTGTAGGATCCATGAGGATCCGTGTAGATCCGCCTTTTACCCAGACCCAAATAAAACCATCCCTGACCACTGGTCCTGTTAGCTAGGGATCATGGGAGTTGTAGGTGAAAAAGATCTGGAGGGCCAAAGGTTGGAAACGCCTCGGCCCTCGGCCATCTTTCCCGCTCTCCCCCCCCCCCCCCGCCCTTGTGCGACACGCCTCAGCCTTACTTTCGCTGAGGGGAGGCGAGCGTTTTCCGAAGCGCGGACATTTCTTTGGCTTAGGCGAGGCGACTGTCCTGCATGGCGCAAGCGCGCCTCATCAAATTACCGCAGTGTATCGGCTTTCGCGCGGCGGAGGGATACACGCGAACGTCCTCCTCTCTCGGCGGCCGTTTCGGCTCCTCCAGCCCAGGCTATTTCGGCGTCCCGCCTCCCTTCTTATTTCTGACTTCTCCTCCGGCGGCAGGGAAGCGCGTCGCCCCGCCCCGAGGCGCGGAAAGGGAGGGACTACTTTGTCAAAAGAAGATCCGGCCGCGGCTAGCGTCCCCCTCCGCGCGCGTCCCCGACCGCCATTTCGTGAGTCGTCGCTGCCCCCGGCGGACGTGGAGCCGAGCCTTGTCGCCGGAGCCATGGCGACCTCCGTGGGCAACGTCTCCGACAGCACAGGTACTGGCGGCGGCGAAGGAAGCGCTTCGCCCCTCAGGAGGGAACCGCGAGGAGCGCGCGAGTCCCCGGACGCTGGGAGGCGAGGGAGCCTCTCCTTCGGTGTCGGACTGAGGAGGAGGGGGGGGGGTCCGCAGGCCTTGCTCCCTACGGTGAGAGGGCCGGTCCGCGGTGGGGGTCTCCGCCTTGGATACCTCAGAGGTTTTGAGACTACAACTCCCATCATTCCTAGCTAACAACACCAGTGGTCTGGGATGATGGCAATTGTAGTCTGAAAACATCTGGAGGGCCGAGGTTGCCTATGCCTGGTCTAGTGACAACAACTGGTGGTGATTATTAATTTATTATTTATACCGCGCCCATCTTTTTTAAAATATTTTTTATTCATTTTACATATAGTCGCATTGCATGACAACATGTCTTCATACAAAATCTCTTTGGCTCTGCTGAGCCTCCCTCCCGCCCAATGGTTTTTTACAAACTTCAGTTTTGCTTCCATGCATTTCACGTCCTTTCCTGTTCTTGTGATGTCATTCCGGAAGTTAATTACATTATTCATCCTGAATTTGGTTGCCTTTCTTCTGGCAAATCTTCAGATCACCCTGCTACTGATGTTAATTACTTACAGTTGTCTTTCAAATGTAAATTTATTCTAGTCTTTGTGGAAGGCTTGATCTCGCTGGTTCCGGATTCTTTCTGTCAGTTTCACCCAGTGATGGCAAAACTTGGCCCTCCAGCTGTTTTGGGACTACAATACCCATCATCCCTGACCACTGGTCCTGTTAGCTAGGGATGATGTAGTCCCAAAACAGCTGGAGGGCTGAGTTTGGGGGCTGCCTGACCTATACCCTGCCCATCTGGCTGGGTTTCTCCAAAAGAGATTTCACCAGTTGTTGTCACTAGACCAGGCATAAGATAGAGAGATAGATGATTGATTGATTGATAGATAGAGGGGCGGATTTAAGTTTGATGAGGCCCTAAACTACTGAAGGTAATGGGGCCCTTGATATGTCCAGCTGTCCTTTGTCCACAACCAATTGTTGCTGTTTTTTGTGTTTAATATATGCTATATGGTAACTTATGGACCTACCGTATTTTTCGCTCCATAAGATGCACTTTTTTTCTTCCAAAAAAGTAAGGGGAAATGTCTGTGCGTCTTATGGAGCGAATGCGTGGTCCCTGGAGCCGAATTGCCCAAGGGCAAAAAGCAGATCATGCTTTTTTTTTTTTTTTTTTTGAAAGAGGAAAGTGGGTGTTGAAACAAAGCCGCTGAGAGATAAGGGAAGCTGGAGAAGGAGTAGGCTGCCTGGGAGGGGGGAGGTAAAGAAAGCAAACTTGCAAAGGGGGGAAGCAGGAAGACTAAAGCAATAAGGAGAGAAATTAGAAGAAAAGGAGGAGCAAAAAACTTCTCCAGCTAAGGAAAATACACTAAGGCAAACAAGAGGGAAGGGAGTGTTGAAAGGAAGCAGCTGATGGTGGGATCGGGAGAGAGATAAGGGATGCTAGCAGAGGCTGCCTGGGAGGGGGAAGGTAAAAGCCCATGGATCCTCAGGATTTTTACATTGGGTCACCCCAAATTCACCATCAAATCACATAGCATGTCCATGGCTATAGCCTGCACCAAAAAAAATCACGCACCCACTGTTGCGTGGGGCCGCAATGGCGCAAAAACATGGTTGCAAAGCACGGATCCACATGGATCCTCAGGATTTTTGCATTGGGTCAGCCCAAATTCACCATCAGATCACATGTCTGTGGCCACAGCATGAACCACAAAAATCATACACTCACTGTTTCATTCAGAATTTCGTTCAGAATATCTTTTTTCTTGTTTTCCTCCTCTAAAAACTAGGTGCGTCTTATGGAGCGAAAAATATGGTGATGGGTATCTAAAGCCACTTGCACATCACAAATAGGAGCCGACACAACACTAAACACTTGCTGTATGTCGGTTTTATTTTATTGGTTTTTTATCTTCTCTTTTGGAAATGTACATCCAGGTTTTTTTCTTCAATTTTTTTGAGCCCCCCCCCCCCAAGAGAGTGGGGCCCTAAGCTAGAGCTTGTTTAGCTTATACATAAATCAGGCACTGGGTGGTTTACTTGCAAAGGTCCTATGTAGGTAGTGTGACATGTGAATGTGGTGTAGTCTAAATCTCAGATCCTACTTGAGTGCTGTGCCTGGTCATTGGCAGCACATGAAAATAAAAAATAGGTCTACACAATAGAAATTCAGCTTTAGGTGTCAACCTGCTCTGCTGATCTTGTCTGCTGACCTCGTAATAAGCTGCCGGCTTGAAAGGAAAATTACAGAGAAGCATACATTGAGTCCCAACTCCTTAAGAAGCCATCTGCTCCTTGCATATTCTCATTTAACTACAGTGTGTTGATTTCTTTTGTTTTTGAACAACAGAAACCGACCTGTTTGAAATGCAGTTGCAGTCAGGGGTTCTATGAAGCCCCTTCTCAGGGGCAGATGCCCCTTCCAGGAGCAGCAGAGAATGTAGGAATAATAATAATAATAATAATAATAATAATAATAATAATAATAATAATAATGCGGCAACAAGACACTGTTCAGGACACATTTCAGAATCTCATGATGATGATGACAACAATACTACTACTACTACTACTACTAATAATAATAATAAATTAATTCTGCCCCGCGCATCTGGCTGTGCTTCCCCAGTCACCCTGGGCAGCTTCCAACAGAAGATTAAAAAGACATTAAAACATCAGTCATTCAAAAATTCTCTAAACAGGTAAGGGTGGGGATTGGTGTACCTTTACACTGCCTGGAAGAAAGAGACGAGCCCGTGGTCAGTATTTGGTGTATGTCCGAATGTCAACCACTAGAACTTTGATCTCAGTTGGAAAACGGTTCAAAATGTCCAAATGAAAAATTCTTTATATACAGGCGATTCTCAACTTAACTTGGGGGTTACTTTGGCTTGTGAAACCACCTTGGGTTCGACAGAGAGTGGGATTGCCAAAGGCTTTTTACCCAGACACATGGCCCTTTCAATTTTTTATTTTTAGGGAAGTTTTGAATGACTGATGTTTTAATTATTTTTAATCTTTTGTTGGAAGCCGCCCAGAGTGCCTTGGGAGACCCAGCCAGATGGGCGGGGTAGAAATAATAATAATAATAATAATTAGCCAAGCATGGCAAGCTGAATGTGCGCAGGTTAAATGTGCGTAAGTTGCGAGTTTCATCTTTTACGACGTGAGTGACCATTGTGCCCTAAATGTAACCAACCTGTTGGCCTTTCTGGAACAGAAATGAGCATTTTTGTAAGTGGTGTGTGTGAAGTTTGCTCCATACGGCTTGGATCCTATGCCTCTCAATTCAGCTAGCTCATGATCAACATTGTATTTTTATTTTATTTTATTTTATTTATTGCTTGCCTATTTCTTGTCCTTCCTATAAAGGGGTCAGGGGGCAGCCTACACGGTTCTCTCTCTGCTCCTTGCTCCCTCGTGCCAACCCTGGGAGGTTGGGTTGAGCGACGGTTACTGGTCTGTCGCTTCGCAGCAGAGCATTTGAACCTGAATTTAACTGGGCATTTGCCCTTTTCTCTGACAGCAATTTCCCCTTCATCCCAATCCGCAGTTCTTTGGTCACATGGTTTGCTCTGCGTCTTCTTTTGGGAAACCCAGCCAGATGGGTGGGGTATAATAATGACAATAATAATAATTATTTATGCCCCGCCCATCTGGCTAGGTTTCCCCAGCCACTCTGGGCGGCTTCCAACAAAATATTAAAATACAATAGTCCTTCAGATACCAAAAGCTTCCCTAAATTAAGTGATGATGATGATGTTGATGTTGGGAGCCACCCAGTGTGGCTCGGGAAACCCAGGCAGATGGGCAGGGTAGAAATAATAAATTATTATTATTATGACTACTACTATCAGCTCTCCCTCCCTCCCTCCCTCCCTCTCTGTTCCATGCAAGCTGCCTGTCTCTTTCTCTCTTTCTGCAGCACACATTATGGGGTTCAAGTCTCGCCTGGTTTTTCTGCCACGGGTGGGCAGGATGTTGGCTCAGCCTTGGGCAACACCCAGTTACAGGGGTCAGCAGACTTTTTCAGCAGGGGGCTGGTCCACTGTCCCTCAGACCTTGTGTTGGGCTGGACTATATTTTGAAGGGGGGGAAAATGAACAAATTCCTATGCCCCACAAATAACCCAGAGATGCATTTTAAATAAAAGCACACATTCTACTCATGTCAAAACACGCTGCTTCCCAGACCGTCTGTGGGCCGGATTTAGAAGGCAATGGGGCCAGATCCAGACCCTGGGCCTTGGGTTGCTTACCCCTGCTCTTAATATTGACAAGTGGAGGAAGGTTTTCTTTTTGGAATGATAAAATCCTTTTTTAACAGAAAGGTTCAACCTTGCTGGCATCCTCTTATTATTGACAACTGGAAGGAAGGCTTCCTTTTTGGAATCATCAATTTTCAGAGTCGTTTTTACAGTTATATCAAAAATGACTGATTTGGTTCTACTATTAGAAATACATAGACCGATAATTATGAAATGATGGTGAGGTTTAATAAGTTAACAGTTTCTATTTGGACAACTTTTCTGCTGTACTTGATTGGAAGGAGAAAAAGAATCATTTCCTTCATCACAATTTAAACAATTAATTTAACTGAAACAATAACATGAGCATATGTATCCATGTTTGTTAACTGATGTGGTTGAACAATTTTTAAATAAAAAAACCCTTAAGATTGAGTTTTAGCACACATGAAAAACTTAAAACAAATCCTTATTTCCTGATGAATAGCCTTTGGACTATAACTTAAATAGAAAACTCTCTTTAGAATAAATTTTCATCCAAAAGCATTTTATTTTAAAAATCCAATTTAAATTTAAAAAATCCGATTTAAATAAAAACCGATTTGAATAAAAAAGTCTGATTTTTTAATTAAAAAAGTTAATTAAAAAAACCATTGATTTTTATCCACCCTGAGCAGGAGTAGTCGTCCTTAAGAAAAAGAGGCCAGAATGGGCCAGTATAGATGGCTTTTCTTTCAGTTCTCAAAGATCTTAACCTCGCTCAAGGTTGTCATCTGAACTGTTGTTGTTTAGTCGTTTAGTCGTGTCCGACTCTTCGTGACCCCATGGACCAGAGCACGCCAGGCACTTCTGTCTTCCACTGCCTCCCGCAGTTTGGTCAGACTCATGTTTGTAGCTTCGAGAACACTGTCCAACCATCTCGTCCTCTGTCATCCCCTTCTTCTTGTGCCCTCAATCTTTCCCAACATCAGGGTCTTTTCCAGGGAGTCTTCTCTTCTCATGAGGTGGCCAAAGTATTGGAGCCTCAGCTTCACGATCTGTCCTTCCAGTGAGCACTCAGGGCTGATTTCCTTAAGAATGGATACGTTTGATCTTCTTTCAGTCCATGGGACTCTCAAGAGTCTCCTCCAGCACCATAATTCAAAAGCATCAATTCTTCGGCGATCAGCCTACTTTATGGTCCAGCTCTCACTTCCATACATCACTACTGGGAAAACCATGGCTTTAACTATACAGACCTTTGTTGGCAAGGTGATGTCTCTGCTTTTTAAGATGCTGTCTAGGTTTGCCATCGCCTTTCTCCCAAGGAGCAGGCGCCTTTTAATTTCGTGACTTCTGTCGCCATCTGCAGTGATCATGGAGCCCAAGAAAGTAAAATCTCTCACTGCCTCCATTTCTTCCCCTTCTATTTGACAGGAGGTGATGGGCCCAGTGGCCATGATCTTCGTTTTTTTGATGTTGAGCTTCAGACCATATTTTGCGCTCTCCTCTTTCACCCTCATTAAAAGGTTCTTTAATTCCTCCTCACTTTCTGCCATCAAGGTTGTGTCATCTGCATATCTGAGGTTGTTGATATTTCTTCTGGAGATCTTAATTCCGGCTTGGGATTCATCCAGCCCAGCCTTTCGCATGATGAATTCTGCATATAAGTTAAATAAGCAGGGAGACAATATACAGCCTTGCCGTACTCCTTTCCCAATTTTGAACCGATCAGTTGTTCCGTATCCAGTTCTAACTGTAGCTTCTTGTCCCACATAGAGATTTCTCAGGAGACAGATGAGGTGATCAGGCACTCCCATTTCTTTAAGAACTTGCCATAGTTTGCTGTGGTTGACGCAGTCAAAGGCTTTTGCATAGTCAATGAAGCAGAAGTAGATGTCTTTCTGGAATTCTCTAGCTTTCTCCATAATCCAGCGCATGTTTGCAATTTGGTCTCTGGTTCCTCTGCCTCTTCGAAATCCAGCTTGCACTTCTGGGAGTTCTCGGTCCACATACTGCGTAAGCCTGCCTTGTAGAATTTTAAGCATAACCTTGCTAGCGTGTGAAATGAGTGCAATTGTGCGGTAGTTGGAGCATTCTTTGGCATTGCCCTTCTTTGGGATTGGGATGTAGACTGATCTTCTCCAATCCTCTGGCCACTGCTGAGTTTTCCAAATTTGCTGGCATATTGAGTGTAGCACCTTAACAGCATCATCTTTTAAAATTTTAAATAGTTCAGCTGGAATATCATCACTTCCACTGGACTTGTTATTAGCAGTGCTTTCTAAGGCCCATTTGACTTCACTCTCCAGGATGTCTGGCTTAAGGTCAGCAACCACACTACCTGGGGTATACGAGACGTCCATTTCTTTCTGGTATAGTTCCTCTGTGTATTCTTGCCACCTCTTCTTGATGTCTTCTGCTTCTGTTAGGTCTTTTCCACTTTTGTCTTTTATTATGGTAATCTTTGTACAAAATGAACTAGCCAGATGTTGAGCTCAGAATCAATCACAGTTGTTCCATTATTTGAAAAATAAGACTTTGGAGCCTTTTTGCCCCCAAATGACAACTAGATATTCCGTTTTGGCGACTGCAACCTTGGTCTAAGGCAGGCATCCCCAACCTGCGGCCCTCCAGATGTTTTGGCCTACAACTCCCATGATCCCTAGCTAACAGGACCAGTGGTCAGGGATGATGGGAATTGTAGTCTCAAAACAGCTGGAGGGCCGAGTTGGGCCACCACTGCTCTAGATCAGGCATGGCCCAACTTGGCCCTCCAGTTGTTTGGGGACTACAACTCCCATCATCCCTTGCTAACAGGACCAGTGGTCAGGGATGTTGGGAATTGTAGTTTGACGTTTAGTTGATCTGTTTGCGTTCGCCCTACAGACCCCCTTGGGGTTTTGCATCACGCCAGACATTGCGCCTTTTTATTTGCACACCACTGTCTGTCGGCTTTTGGCTCCCCTCTTCTAACTTTTTGTTTCCCCCCCATCCAAATGTCTTGGTGATCCTTCAGAACCAACAAAACGTCTGCTTTCCTTCCAAGGGCTGGCAGAGTTGGCTCACCGGGAGTACCAGGCGGGAGACTTCGAAGCTGCTGAGAGGCACTGCATGCAACTGTGGAGACAGGAGCCCGACAACACCGGCGTCCTGTTGCTGCTCTCATCCATTCACTTCCAGTGTCGCAGGCTGGACAGGTAGGAGGCTGGGGCCTTTCTTTTTCTTTTTAAAATATTTTTATCGGTTTTTCCATGTATACATCCTCTAACAACATTTCTCTAACAATTTTCCATATTTCCCCCCCCCTCCTCCTCTGGACTGCCCTCATATTCCCATTTTGTTTTATTTCCATATTACTCACCCTGTGTGTTGTTTCCCAAAATTTCCCCCATACGTATAATCTTACTTTTTGTTATATACAATTGTGTTTGTTTATTCAAACCCTGCCAGTGAGTCCAATTGTGTTGCTTCTTCATATATTCCGTAAATGGTTCCCATTCTCTTTTAAAGTCGTTGTTATCTTTTTCATGTAATTTATCTGTTCATTTTGCCAGTTCTGCGTATTCCAGAAGTTTCCCTTGCCATTATTCTTTCGTTGGTATTTCTTCTGTCTTCCAAGCTTGTGCTAATATAATTCTTGCAGCTGTTGTTGCATACATAAATAATTTCCTTTTTTTTTCTAAATCTTGATCTAAAATTCCTAGGAGGAATGCTTCTGGTTTCTTTACAAAAGTCTTTTTAAGCATTCCCCCCCCCCCCCCAATTCATTATATATCATTTCCCAATAATTTCTAACCCTTTTGCATTCCCACCACATATGATAAAATGTACCATATTTTTCTTTACATTTCCAGCAGGTTTTAGATCCCTTTTTATACATTTTTGCCACTTTCTCTGACGTAATATACCATCTATACATCATGTTCATATAATTCCCTTTCAATAAGATACAATCTGTAAATTTTAAATTCACCTTTAACATCTTTTCCCAATCTTCCAGTTGTATATTATGACCTAAATCCTGAGTCCACTTTATTTGTGCTGACTTTACCATTTCATCCAGCATTTCCCCATATAACGGGAGATTATACATTTTTTTTAGTAATTTCATATCACTCTCAATTAGCTCTTCTTGAAAGTTTGACACTGTGTAGCTGAAACCTTTTTTATTTTCTTCCTTAAACTGTTCGTTCAATTGTCTATGATGTAACCAACTTTGCAATGTAGTCTTTAGTTCTCATATTCTTTCATCTTTAACCCTTTTCAAGCCTCTATTAATAATTCTCTGTACGTCAGCCATTTCTCTCTCTTACAAAGAGGCTTTAATGCTAATACTTCCACTGGCGAGAGCCACCATGGAGTTTTGGGTTCTAAAAAATCTTTATATTTATTCCATACTTTTATAAGCATTTTTCTTATATGATTATTAAAACCTTTGTGTTTTTTATCTTTCCCATACCATAAATATGAATGCCAACCAAATCTATTATCATGTCCTTCCAAATCTAACATTTCATCGCTCTCTAATTTTATCCAGTCCCAAATCCACGTGATGCAAACAGCTTCATAATACAATTTTAGGTCTGGAAGGGAGAAGCCTCCTCTATCTTTAGTATCAATAAGTATTTTGTATTTTATTCTAGGCTTTTTCCCATTCCAGACAAACTTAGAAATATAGTTTTGCCAGTTTTTGATGCAGACAAAGTTACTTATGAGGCTGGGTCCTTTCAATGTAATAATAATGAAACCATAATACATTTCATTTGTATCTCGCCTTCCCCTGCCAAAGCTGTGCTCAGAGCGGCTAACACAGGCTTCCTCAACCTCAGCCCTCCAGATGTTTTTGGCCTACAACTCCCATGATCCCTAGCTACCAGGACCAGTGGTCAGGGATGCTGGGAACTGTAGTCTCAAAACAGCAGAGGGCCGAGGTTGAGGAAGCCTGGGCTAACACCATAGAAATAACAAAAGAAAAAAAATGGTCCAATAGCACCTTAGAGACCAACTCAGTTTGTTCTGGGTCTAAGCTTTCGTGTGCAGGTGCCTTTCTTCAGATACATGGAAACCAAAGTCTGTATAAGAACTAGTATGAAAAAAGAGGTCTCCCAGCATTCTCCCAGGCCCATATAAGAACAGCGTAAAGAGTTGGGCCTGATGAGCGTTTACTGTTCCCAACCCTAATCCTGCGGTAAGCCATCTAACTAGGTTTTAATTTGATCCTGACTTGTTTTCAGGAGGTAATTTCATTATTGTTTGATTTTTATACCAATGTTAACTCTTAACACAGCATTTGTAAGAACCAATCAGATTTCTTCTGAGCATTTCAAAAACATCCCCACGTGGGACAAAGTCAGATCAGAGGAATCCTTTTTAACTACAAAGAACTAAATTGAGCATGCATACATGTTTTAGGGTAAATAAAACAGGAATCAAGGAGGAATGCATTTAGCAAACCCCAGAGGTCATAAACAGGCAGTAAACGGGAGAGGAAGGACGGCAAGGAAAGATAGGCATTTTTATCACCTCCTTGTCCTTTTTTAAATGGCAAGGAAAGATAGGCATTTTTATCATCTCCTGGCCCTTAAGATCTACCTAAACTAACAAAAGCTACATCAAAGCTATCTCCTATCTTTATGGCCCAGGATGCCTGGTGAACAACTGGTCTGTGTAAAATGCTCTATACGTGACTGTCAGGCAGAGAGAGAAGAAAATGGCAGAAGTGCAGAGGCTTGTGGGATTTGATCAGGAATCATGTCAAAATGGCTCAAGCCCAGTCAAAGCAATGCATTCATTGCTGACACAATGGCTTGCTACATTTTTCATAATTCCTCATAGCAATCCCACGTGACCACCACATCTCACAGTTTTTCATTTATTTAATTTTTTTTAAAAAATTGTTTAGTTTTTTGTAAGAAGAGCTTAAGATAGAGGTTAAGGTAGTAGAGGTATTGTATCCTCTCCATTGTCCTGCATGTGTTCATGTATCACGTAAAGATCTCCAGCAGACATTCCTGAAGTAGAGCTTGACATCCTCTGCCTATTCTTTTTTTAAATTGAGCGACTAGGCATGACCAACGTCAGTCTGCTGAGGCAGCACTGAGCATCACATAAATTGGCGGGAATGTAATTATAACTTCTTTGATTACACGTGAAGAACCAGCCATCTGGTAAGTGCACATGAGCATAGTTAAAAGTAATCTGTTGAACACGTGAACTGTTAGGATATTTCCGTTCCACCTTAAAAGGGAGCAGGCTTTGTGAGTCACAGAGTCTGCGTATTTCCTGTTCACAGGAAGTTTATATTTTGTCTATTGCTTTCGTTTCTCTCTCTGTGCCTGAGACATCGAAGCAGGTAGTCATGTTTTTTCCTTTGTTCTGACCAACGCTGAATAAACTTGTAAATATGCTCTCCTGAGTGCATCTTTCGTTGTGCGAACTCTGCTGATAGAGCGTGCACTAGAGCTCTGGAATGTGGCAAGCTATTTCCGAGGCTCGTGTCGCTAATTGACTGATACTGTATCTACGGGAGATCGATGGATCGCAACGGAGACGACGTGGAGGCATGATGGCCTTTGTCTCCCTGGCAGTATCCCAACATGAACAATTCCAAGTTGGCCTTCCTGTTTCCAAACAGTGAGTTGCTTTCTCACTGCAATTCACAATCTGAGCCAAGAGGTGTCTGGCGGTGCTGCAACTCTAGGTGTGTATAATGATATTGCATCCAGAGGTAACTTTTGTGTCACTGTTCCCCAATCATGGAGATTGGTATAACCAATGACACCTTCAGGAATCCATTCAAGAAAACCACTTTCACATGTCTGCGTCGTGTCATATGAAAATGTTGTGTACAAACTGGGATCATATAATCTCCTAAGGCAGTGTGCATATCATATGTTTCACTCAGACAAAAATGAGAGACGTTAGTGTTAGGACTGGTCGTTGTCCTCTTCAGATCACCACACAAACGCTTCTTGTTATTTTATAACTTTTTATTGCGTATTAACAAACAATCTTATAAACGGTTCTTATCTTTAAATGTTATTCCTCAGAGTCACTTATTTCAGATACCTTCTGAGCTCTGCTTCTCCGTGACCAGCCACTCTCAAAATGGCGAAGGAGCTGCTCCTTTTGCTTTCCCGCTCTTTTTTCTAACCTCCTGGCTAGAGCTGGCTTGTATCTCTCCTCCTCCGAATCTGAGCTAGAACTTAACCATTGCCGTCCCTGTAAACATCCTGTCCCTCCCTGTTGTTCCTGTTGCTCTCTTCTATTAGATTCACTGCTCTCCCCCCCCCCCCCCGCTGTGGAAAACTTTCTCCCTCAGGGAAACTAGAAACTTCTAACTCTAAGTCTTCCCTGACAATTAGTAATTTCAGCTAAACGCATCCTCAAATTATAGGTATGACTAGAAGAAGTGTCAGGGGGAAGATAGATACATTGAGTACTAAGTATAAAGAAAACAAATAATATACATGTTAAAATCAGCATAGAGTTCATATTTAGCTGAGTAATCAAGGCTACTAAAAAAGTCTCTGGTTCTGCTTGAACATCATGATGCTGAAGTTGTGTCCTGGCATCAAAGGTCAGGGTCTTCAGCATTCCCCATGTCACCTTTGGGCATCCCTCAGCCTTTTGAGGATGAGGACAGGCACGACAGACTTTCACACAGGGCTGCTGAACCTGTAGAGGCGGAGTCAGGGTCATGGTCCTTGCAAAGTTCGGAATGGGTTTCTGCAGGTCTTGGTGCCAGCGCATGTCTTGGCCGATAGGGATGGATACAGCGACCTGGAATCCACAAAGGACCTGAGGAAGTAAGAACAGTAGGGCATCCCTGCCCCCAGGTAATCAAAGGAACAGGTCCCTCTCACTGCAGGTTGGGGAGCTGCTGGTACGTCACTAGAGGGTGTTCCAGAGGTTCCTCTTTCCTACAATGGCGTTCCATAGGAGAAAATTTATTAGGAAAGGAAACCGTTAATGAAGGACACCCAATAATATCCTTAGCTTGTGTCAGAGGAATGGAAAATTGTTTATGCAGCTGCTTGGCTCCCTGGTGAAAAAATGCATGGCTGTCAATTGCATTAGAAAATAACGGACATAAATATTTCAGGGCAGAATCAGCATGTTGATTACCTTCTGAAATGACATTCATGAATCCTGTGTGGGAGCGAAAGTGAGCAGCACATAGAAAGGCACAGTTCTATTTGTCAAGAGATTTTTCAGTGTCAAGAACAGAGAGAGTAGATTAAAATCTAGCATAGGAGAAAGATAGGAATTAGCCAAATGTGATAAAAAGATTAAACACATATTGAGTATCCACAGTGATCTCTGTGCACTCATCTGATTAGCTGTAAAAAAAAAAAAGCCAGTTATTTTCAGAGTCCTTATATGTTAAAACACCTCTAGAGGGAGCTCCATCCTTAGAAAGTGTAAGTGCGTTTTGAACAGGAACCAATTTCCTTGGCACCTGTTGAATCAAAACCAGGCATGGACCTTTAGGAGGGTTAAAATGAACTGTCCCAATATAAGCAGTAAATGCAATCTGACAGGGAAGAGAAGAACTCATTAGGGACTCGTGCTCCTGTTTAGAAAAAATGCAAATAACAAGCAGCAATATTTCGAGGCGGTGTATTAGGCAAAGGTAGCCACTCTAAAATCGGTATTCTGTCAGCAGTGGCTGGGGAAAAAAGGAGTCCTGTGAGTGAAGACATTGTATTAAGGAGAATCACGTGTATGAGGTGACCCCAAAACTCTGCTACTGCTGTAAAGTAAACTCATTAGGAATTTTCAGTTCAGGGAGGAAAGGAGAAAAAACAGTCTGTAATAGGCGATGAAGAATTGAGTCTCACTGTCTGAGGTGGAATCGGACCTGTATGCTATGTCTTAATTTTATAAACCACCATAGGGAACTGAAAATTAGCAAGTTCTGCTGTCACTAGGTCGAAACCAGCACTGCCTTTAGTGGCATGGCTCAGATCTGCCACAGGAGACAGTGTGTTAAAAGCAATTGGCTCTGCTGTTGTGACTTTGGTAGAAGACTGACAATCAGCTGGCACAACTGTCTTTGTTCTCCCATTTAAACCCAGGCTGGAAGGCCACCTGTCGTGGCATTGCCTGTCTTTAGCAGAATGAATTGAAGGAGACAAAGCTGCTGCTAGGAGGGCAGATTTGTGAGTCTCAGTGCCAATATTCTGGCAAGGCTTAATCATTTGAGCACTATCTGTTTCTGGCTTCTGATAAATCGCTTTAAGAGCAGTCTTGCATTCAGCATTTTCATTTTCATAAGCCAATTGTTTCATTAAAACTTCAGAGGCCTCAAGGTTTGGAATTAATGTACTGGTCATTTTCTGTCACACTTCGCTTCAATTTTTTAAAAAACTGCGAAGGGCAATGATTCATGGGCTCTCTGTCCCTGTGCATTCTGAACAACAGGACAGATAGCAATCCCACATGACCACCACAATTAGTCCTGCAGGAAAAAGCAAGGCATGGTACGCAGATGACTAAAAATAGCTTTAGCATATGCAATGAGACAAGAATTCAATATCTCTATTCAGACCAGGTCTCTCCATAGTTTTCAGTTTAATAATAAGTTGTAATTCAGCAAGTTGTAAACTCCATAGTTTGCAGTTTAGTAGTAAGTTGAGTTATCACTCAACTGCAACTATGGAGAGACCTGGTCTTAATAGAGATATAATAATAATAATAATAATAATAATAATAATAATAATAATAATAATAATTTATTATTTATACCCCGCCCATCTGGCTGGGTTTCCCCAGCCACTCTGGGCGGCTTCCATAGAAACCAAAAAACACTAAAATATCATACATTGAAAACTTCCCTGAACAGGGCTGCCTTAAGATGTCTTCTGAATGTCAGGTAGTTGTTTATCGTTTTGACATCTGATGGAAGGGCGTTCCACAGGGCGGGCGCCACTACCGAAAAGGCCCTCTGCCTGGTTCGCTGTAGCTTTGCTTCTCGCAATGAGGGAACCGCCAGAAGGCCCTCGGCGCTGGACCTCAGCGTCCGGGCAGAACGATGGGGGCGGAGACGCTCCTTTAGGTATACTGGGCCGAGGCCGTTTAGGGCTTTAAAGGTCAACACCAGCACTTTGAATTGTGCTCGGAAACGTACTGGGAGCCAATGTAGGTCTTTCAAGACCGGTGTTATGTGGTCTCGGCGGCCGCCCCAGTCACCAGTCTAGCTGCCGCATTCTGGATTAGCTGTAGTTTCCGAGTCACCTTCAAAGGTAGCCCCACATAGAGCGCATTGCAGTAGTCCAAGCGGGAGATAACTAGAGCATGCACCACTCTGGCGAGACAGTCCGCGGGCAGGTAGGGTCTCAGCCTGCGTACCAGATGGAGTTGGTAGACAGCTGCCCTGGATACAGAATTGACCTGCGCCTCCATGGACAGCTGTGAGTCCAAAATGACTCCCAGGCTACGCACCTGGTCCTTCAGGGGCACAGTTACCCTATTCAGGACCAGGGAGTCCTCCACACCAGCCCGCCCCCTGTCCCCCAAAAACAGTACTTCTGTCTTGTCAGGATTCAACTTCAATCCATTAGCCGCCATCCATCCTCCAACCGCCTCCAGGCACTCACACAGGACCTTCACCGCCTTCACTGGTTCTGATTTGAAAGAGATACTGAATTCCTGTCTCATTACATATGCTAATCATCTGCATACTGTCTCTTGCATTTTCCTGTAGGACTAATTGCAGTCGTTCACACTTGCCAAGATGTTGACCATACCCATTGAGTCCTACTACCGTCCTGAGAAAAACCCCACCCTATCCTCCCTCTGTATATCAGGGTTTGGTGACTTCTCCAACCTCAACAGGTTTACCATACCCATTGAGTCAATCACTCATCTCCTACTACCATCCTGAGAAAAACCCCACCCCACCCTCCCACTATATATAAGGGTCTGGGGACTTCTGTTTCTGTGTATCTGAAGAAGCGTGCATGCACACGAAAGCTTATACCAAGAACAAACTGAGTTGGTCTCTAAGGTGCTACTGGACAATTATTTTTTAAAAAAATATATTTCGACTGCGTCAGACCAACACGGCTGCCTACCTGAATCTAGAATCATATAAAGAATACAATATGCATAAAAACAAGCAATCAAACTGTCAGGGAACTGCCATCAGCTCATAGGCGAGAGGTGGAAGGGCAGTTAGGTTACAGGGAGCCTCCAAAGATCGTGAGAAGCAGCACTTTCTCTGTGGAGGAGGAAAGCCACGCCTCCAGTGGGGAAGGGATGCAGGGCTCAGAGTATGCAAGGGAGAGACACAGCACCGAGCATGAACAAAGGGGGGGGAGGCAGGTCCCCCTCTGCCCACGCCCTCTTTGCGCAGTTGGTTTACACGCAGAGTGGGGAGGCGTAGGGTGGGGGTCAAAAGACTAGAGTGGTACCTCGGGTTAAGTACTTAATTCGTTCCAGAGGTCCATTCTTAACCTGAAACTGTTCTTAACCTGAAGCACCCCTTTAGCTAATGGGGCCTCCCGCTGCTGCTGCGCCACCGGAGCACAATTTCTGTTCTTATCCTGAAGCAAAGTTCTTAACCTGAAGCACTATTTTGGGGTTAGCGGAGTCTGTAACCTGAAGCGTATGTAACCTGAGGTACCACTGTACTCTGCTGGGGAAGGTTTAAGGACCGCCCACTCCCAGATTCTGCTAGCGAGTGAGCAGACATGGAATTGAGTCGATCTGCATTGTGAACGTTTTGGACAGATAATAAAGCCTTGAAAAGGCCAACTCTCTCTCGAGCAACCACGCCGGCATACATAACACAAACGATTAAAATGCATCCTAAAATTAATTCAAATAAATTGGAATTAAGATTAGACTGGACAAACAACAATCCTCAGGTTAAAATTGAATGCGGTTAGTACTCGCCAGGACCAACTGTTTCCACTGATATTATAAGGACCTGTGAGCAGGCTGGGAAACCTCCTTCATGCTTGTTCTTATACAAAGAGAAAATGAGTCAGGGTGAACCCTGGCCAAAGGCCTGGCAGAACAGCTCTGTCTTGCAGGCCCTGCGAAAATATGCCAAGTCCCTCTTGTGAGTGGGCGTTCAAGCAGGCTGGGGCCATGACCGAAAAGGCCCTGGCTCTGGTCGAGGCCAGTTTAATCTCCCTGGGGCCCGGGATCTTCAGGGTGTTGTTATTTGTAAACCGTAAAGTCCTCCGTGGGGCATACCAGGAGAGGCGGTCCCGTAGGTACGAGGGTTCTAGGCCGTATACTAAAAGTAAAAAGTAAAGTAAAAGCCTATTGGGATATGATCTGTAACAGGGATGTCCAGCAGGCCGATTGCGATCTACTGTTAGACCCCTAGAATCCAGCCCCAACCCCTCAGACTGCCCTCTGCAGAATGGAAGATGGAGTTTACTGAGTGAGGCTGTCTGTTTCCTCTGCGATCTTTTGGCGAGTGGCCATTCCCCTTCCTCCCTAACAAAAGCTCAACAACTTTGCCCTGTATTCCCCCAAAATGGGGCTTTCTTCCTCCCTAAAAAGGCGGTAGATCACTGGCAGTTTTTAATTATGTGAGTCGATCGCAGTTTCTTGGGAGTTGGCCACCCCTGATATAGAACAAGTTAAAGAAAATGTGTAAAAAGACACTTACCAGAAAACCAGAAGCATCTTTGTCAGGAAGAATAGGTGGTGAGATTCTGAAAATGGACCATAGCCTTTTCAGGTGTGCGACTACAGCAGCAAGGATTTTACTAGCTCATAAACGGAAGCCACAGGATATGCCAATGGCACAAGAATGGCAGTCGAAGATGAACTGGCAAAGCGGGCAGGGAAATTCTGAAACCAGCAAGATCAAATGTTTCCAAAAGGCTGGAGCAAATTTATACAAGATAGGAAAGCCCATTGTACGCAAACTGTCCGGACTCGAAGAAGACGACTTATCATATATATCTTTTTATTGATTGGTTATATTTTAAGAAGACGAGATAGAAAGTCAGGAGGAAGGCGTACGCATGCGATGAGATAAAAAATATTTAAGGGAACCATGAGGTGGGGAGGGAAGGAGGGCGTCATTTTATTTCAGGGATGTCCAAAGAGGGCCAGAAGTGAACATGCGTGAGGGCCGACCAAAGTTGTTGAGCTTTTTTGAGATTTTACCCCAAACTTGTTGAGTTCTTTTAGGATTTCACGCCAAACTTGTTGAGGTTTTTTTGGGGATTTTACCTCGGGGGGGGGGGATTAAATTGACCGGCGGCCCAGATTAGGCTCCCAA
This sequence comes from Podarcis muralis, assembly GCF_964188315.1. Taxonomy (NCBI): domain Eukaryota; kingdom Metazoa; phylum Chordata; class Lepidosauria; order Squamata; family Lacertidae; genus Podarcis; species Podarcis muralis. The sequence continues at coordinate 13,372,115 of NC_135674.1, forward strand.
AGCTGACTTTGGACATTCCTTCTTTTTTTGAAGATTGTGGAAAATGTGATTGCATTTTATTAATATAAAATGGAAACTTAATAAATATTATTCATAGAAAAAGGAGGCTGCTTTGGGGGAAAAGAGTTGCTGGTGCAACATGTGAACAGCGTTTCTAGTTCTGACTTGGGCTGGTTCCATGTAGTTGCGCACAGCAGAGGTTTTCACTGCAAAGACATGGGTTGCATGCAGGTTGTTTTGCCGGAATTTCAGCTTTCTTCCTCTGGCTGTATAGAGCTTTAGCATATTTTTGCAGACTGCAGGCAGAACGATTGTCCTTGTGCAAATAACCCCGAAATGTTTTAAATGACCATGCTCTTTCCCAAGGGCACCTGCATTTCTTAAACCTAGTTGTGAAAGGATATTCGAAAAAGGAGTGCAGAACAGGTGAAAAGCAATGACCTTTTTGTCATTTATTCACATGGTATTTCCATTAATGATGATTGTAGTAGTACTGCACAGAGCGTTATTAATGCAGGAGAAATAACAAACAGCATTCCTTGTCTTAGACGTAGTTACAATGTGTGGTTGGTGTTTATTACCATACTAGGTTTTTTCCTAAAAAATAATGTCAAACATTAGGGGGCATCTTATACTCTGGGCCAGGCATAGGCAAACTTGGCCCTCCAGCTGTTTTGGAACTACAACTCCAATCATCCCTGACCATTGGTCCTGTGAGCTAGGTATGATGGGAGTTGTAGTCCCAAAAGATCTGGAGGGCCAAGTTGGGCCACGCCTGATCTAGAGCAGTGGTGGCCCAACTCGGCCCTCCAGCTGTTTTGGAACTACAATTCCCATCATCCCTGACCTACTGGTCCTGCTCTAGGCCACCCCCCCCCCCCAATTTTCTTAAATCTTTGAGTCCCCCAAAATAGGGAGCTTCTTGTACAGTGGTACCTCTGGTTACGAACGCTTCTGGCTACGAACACTTCAGGTTATGAGCTTCACTAACCCAAAAGTAGCAGCTCCTGGTTGCAAACTTTGTGCAGCAGGAGACCCCATTAGCAAAAGCGGGCCTCAGGATAAGAATGGGTTCAACTGAAGAACGGACCTCCAGAACGAATTAAGTTCGTAACCAGAGGTACCACTGTACATGGGGGCATCTTATAGATGGAAAAATATGGTATATCTTAATTCAGAAGGTTTTTTACTAAAAAAAAACACTTCAGTTTTTCAGTTTAACGTCTTACGATTGATTATCCAACAACCAACATGAAAACAAGATTCCAAAGAATCTCCTGGACTTGCCTCCTCCCCATTGTGGGTCCTTTTGTTAACCATTTCCTCTGGCATGTTTTATAATAATCCTCATCTTTTACATCTCTGTTAGGTCCAGAATTCAACATTAATCTACAAGTGTCGTAATCATCCGGAGTCAGCAGACTTTTTCAGCAGGGGGCCGGTCCACTGTCCCTCAGACCTTGGGGACGACGACTATATTTTGGGGGGGAAATGAACAAATTCCTATGCCCCACAAATAACCCAGAGATGCATTTTAAATAAAAGGACACATTCTACTCATGTAAAAACATGCTGATTCCCGGACTGTCCATGGACCAGATTGAGAAGGCAATTGGGCCGGATCTGGCCCCCGCGCCTTAGTTTGCCTACCCATGATTCTAGCTGTCTACAATGGTTTTTAAGATAAATTATATATTTCCCCCATACCTTACTGAAATTTTGGTCTTCCTGATTTCTGATTCTTTCGGTCATTTTTGCCAATTTGGCAAAATTTGGAACTCCTAATGGGCCCAGATGAAAAGAGTGGGCATCTTGTCAGGTTGCACAAAATGCAAGTTACTTTTCCCACCACTCAAGCAGAATTTGTTTGCGTCAAGCCAGGAATAATGGTTTTGTGTTGAGGTTCTGTACATTTCTGTACACCATCAAATAATGTGATGGTACAAAGCGGGTTGAAAGTACCTATTAGATAAGGCACTTTTTATCGTATGTGGTGGAAATGTAAAATAGTTAAAAACTTTTGGGAAATGATATATAATGTATTGAAAACAATGTTCAAAATGACATTTGTTAAAAAGCCAGAAGCTTTTTTGCTAGGCATTTCAGCTCATGAACTACCAAAAAAAGAAATGGAAAATATTCATGTGTGCTACAAGAGCGGCAAGAATTTTATTAGCTCAAGGTTGGAAGACTGAAGAAGTACCGACGAAAGATCAGTGGCAAGAAAAACTGATGAACTATGCAGAATTAGCAAAGTTAACAGATAAATTGCATGAAAAAGACAATAGAGACTTTAAAAATGAATGGGAATCTTTAACAACCTATTTACAAAAACAACATAAATAAATGGACTCTGGCAGGTTTTGAATAAACATTCACAATTTTATTTAATTAAAATATGGAGGAAGATAAGGTAACAATATTTAAAGTACATCAACATGCAGAAAACAATGTTTGTAACAAACCAGAAGCGGGGTGTGTGTGTGTGTGTGTGTAAAATTGAATCATTGTTGATTGTAATTTGTTATAAAAGAGGAAACATTTTATATATATATATATATATATATATATATATGTATATATATATATATATTTTGGTGTCCTCGGGTGTCTTCCCGTGTAAAAGATGGGGTGTCTAGGCGACGTTTCGGCGAGGTCTCACTCGTCATCTTCAGGCTGGTGCTTTCGGCTTCTTGTTACTGGAACAGAGCAGGATCTCAGTGTTTGAGTTCCTATAAATACTGTTGAGGAGGTGTGTTGTATAGCCTCCAATGTTCTGGGCAGAGAGGAAGTTCCCAGGCTAGTGTGCCTTTTCTTCTTTTGTTCCTTAATTACTTGAGGGATATCTTGAGTGATTTCTTGAGTGATATCCTGAGTACCACTTAGGTGGGTCATTAGGTGTGGATTAGTTGCTAAGGCCTTTGTGTCTTGACCTCTTGAACTTTGTGAAGAGTTTTTCTGAGAAGATGGCTGTACTGAAATTAGTTGTGCTCTGGCTTGGCTTCGTGTATCCCTCAAGTAATTAAGGAACAAAAGAAGAAAAGGCACACTAGCCTGGGAACTTCCTCTCTGCCCAGAACATTGGAGGCTATACAACACACCTCCTCAACAGTATTTATAGGAACTCAAACACTGAGATCCTGCTCTGTTCCAGTAACAAGAAGCCGAAAGCACCAGCCTGAAGATGACGAGTGAGACCTCGCCGAAACGTCGCCTAGACACCCCATCTTTTACACGGGAAGACACCCGAGGACACCAAAACCTGCATTCCTGTACCCGTGAAAATCTACGAAAGCATATATATATATATATATATATATATATATATATATATATCTCGTTAGATAGATGGGGACGCGGGTGGCGCTGTGGGTTAAACCACAGAGCCTAGGACTTGCCAATCAGAAGGTCAGCTGTTCAAATCCCCAGGGGTGAGCTCCCGTTGCTCGGTCCCTGCTCCTGCCAGCCTAGCAGTTCGAAAGCACGTCAAAGTGCAAGTAGATAAATAGGCACCGCTCCAGCAGGAAGGTAAACGGTGTTTCCGTGTGCTGCTCTGGTTCGCCAGAAGCGACTTAGTCATGCTGGTCACATGACCCGGAAGCTGTACGCCGGCTCCCTCGGCCAATAAAGCGAGATGAGCACCGCAACCCCAGAGTCGGTCATGACTGGACCTAATGGTCAGGCGTCCCCTTGACAGATAGATAGATAGATAGATAGATAGATAGATAGTGAGTACCTATTAGATTAAATGCCAGACAATCTTGCGTTTCCCCCCTCCCCAGGTCTGCTCACTTCAGCACTTTGGCAATCAAGCAGAACCCGCTGCTGGCCGAAGCCTACTCAAATCTGGGGAACGTGTACAAGGAACGGGGCCAACTGCAGGAGGCAATTGAGCACTATCGGCACGCCCTGCGCCTCAAGCCGGACTTCATTGACGGATACATCAACCTCGCCGCTGCTTTAGTTGCCGCAGGCGACATGGAAGGAGCGGTGCAGGCCTATGTCTCTGCCCTGCAGTACAACCCTGTAAGTTGAATTCCACCGGGAGAAGGCAGAGTTCTCTCCGAAACCTAAGTCGTGGCTTTGAACCGGCGCAATTCCGAAAGCAATTCCGTTTTCAGATTCGAAAGCTTTGCAGCTGGCTCTTCGTATTCCGAAATGTCCAAGTCTCCTCGGGAGTGGGACGCGGGTGGCACTGTGGTGCAAACCACTGAGCCTCTTGGGCTTGCCAGTCGGAAGGTCGGCGGTCCGAATCCCCGCTACAGGGCGAGCGCCTGTTGTTCGGTCCCAGCTCCTGCCGACCTAGCAGTTCGAAAGCATATCCGAGTGCAAGGAGATAAATAGGCGCTGCTCTGGCGGGAAGGCAAACAGCGTTTCTGTGCACTGCTCCGGTTTTGCCAGAAGCGGCTTAGTCGTGCTGGCCACATGACCCTGGAAAAAACTGTGGACAAACGCCGGCTCCCTCGGCCAGTAAAGTGAGATGAGCGCCGCAACCCCAGAGTTGTTAGTGACTGGACTTTACTGTCGGGGTCCTCTACATTTATCTTTTAAGTCTCTTAGTTATTCTCGAGGCTGTAGTGGTACTGCAGTATAGTGGTATTGTGCCTGTGTCTCAAGGCTTGGACTCCCCTCAGTAGTTTCCTAGTCTTTTTTTGAAGCTGGTTTGCTGATGCATAGAATTACGGGATCGCTTTTGCTCTGACCATTTGAAAGACCGTTTTTAAACACTCTTAAACAAGTGCCCAGGTGATGGCTTACACTGCCCATCTATCATAATAAATAACAAGATGAAAAAAATCTTTTTAAATAATTCCTTTGGTACCTTAAAGATCAACTAAATAAAAGCTTTCAAGGTATGAGCTTGCGTGTGTAATACACACTCAGTTTTTATTTATTTATTTCGACTATTCAAGTTACTGGTTGTAAGAGGGCCCTGTGCCCAGTTTGCACCGGAAGGGTGTCAAAAGCGGTCAGTTGAAGTCTCAAAAATTTGCAAAAGGGAGATTGCCAGAATACATTTCCCTAATACGCGGTCATTTTCATTCATGACTCAGGCAACCCCTATTTGCCCTGAGGAAGAGTATTCTGCCTTAAAAGAGGCCATAGCATTTTCTTTCAGCGAACTGCAAACTGTCAAATTAATCCCCTTTCCATAACCGTTCCCCATCTTCTAATTGTGTATCAGGGACGGCCAACTCCCAAGAGACTGCAATCTACTTACAAAATAAAAAAGTGACAGTGATCTACCTCCGTTTTGGGGGGGTTCAGGTCAAAGCTCATACACTGAAAGCTTATATTTAGTTGATCTTTAAGGTGCCACTGGAGTTATTAAAAAATATTTGTTCATCTTTCAACTTGTTATTTCTTATAACTATCACAGATCAACATGGCTATCCACCTGAAACTGCCCATCTATGCCACTCTCCTTTCATTGCTTGTGTCTCCCCCGTTGTTGGTACCAGTCCAGGAAGAACAGAGAACATACAGCCACATATATTAATCTGGGGCAGCACTTTGGGGGGTCTTAAGTGGGGCTGACTTTGTCCCCATGTTAAATCTGCTGTGTTATTCTTGGTGGTGTTTTTACAAGACCTGTCCGTTTCCGCAAGATTCTGATGTTTAAAGGAACCAAGCATACAAAGGATGAAGATAATGAGAGACTGTACAATCTCTATATACAGTGGTCCCTTGGTTCTTAAACTGAATCCGTTCCTGAAGTCCGTTCCAAAACCAAAGTGTTCCAAAACCAAGGCTTTCCCATAGAAAGTGATGCAAAACAGATTAATCCATTCTAGACTTATAAAAACAACCCCTGAAACAGCCATTTAACATGAATTTTATTATCTAATGAGACCATTGATCCGTAAAATGAAAGCATTCATCAATGTTCTGTACTATAAAAGAAATAAGACAGTACCATAGATGATAAAAAATTTTTTAAAAAATTTCCTGACCTTCACTGATGATAGTCATTGTTTGGATAGGGGGCTTTGATCCATTTCTGCAGTCATACAATCAATCAATCAACCATAAAACGCAAAATGAGCCACAGTCAGGAAAATGAAAAAGCCACACAAACAAAAATGCAAAAAATAGCAAAAACAAAAGCACCAAATATCGCCTCAGAACACTGCCATCAGAAATGGAAGGCTTCAATTACCGGGGGGGGGGGGGGTTAAATTAGCTGCTCAAGGATGCAAACGGGATGGGGGGAAACTTACCGTAGTTTTTACTCTATTGGACGCACCGGACCATAGGACACACCGGACCATAAATTTTTTTTTCTTGTTTCCCCCCTCAAAAACAAGGCACGTTCAAGGTGTGTTCAAGAGCAGGCCTTGCCGCTGCCCCCCAAGCTTGTGGGGCTGGCGGTGGGGGGAAGCGCTGCTTTCCCCCACCGCCAGCCTTAAAGATCCCTGAAGCCTTTGGAGCGCAGCTGCACTCCAAAGGCTTGAGGCTTCGGGGGCATCCTTTGTAGCCTCCACTGGGCGGCGGGGTGCCTTCACCCCGCCGCCCCGCGGAGGCTTTGCGCAGCCCTCCCGAAGCTGGAACAGCGAGACGGAGGGCTGCGCAGCGCCCCGTCTCGCTGTTTTGGCTTCGAGGACAGCAGGCTGCTATCCACAAGCCTTGGGAGCCCGGCGGGAACTCCCGCCGGGCTCCACAGGCTTGCGGAGAGCTGCCCGAAGCCCGAGGTGCACAGCGCCGCGCTCCCCGGGCTTTGGGCTGCAGGCAGCTGTCCGCAAGCCTGTGGAACCTGGTGGGAGTTCCCGCCGGGCTCCGCAGGCTTGCGGATAGCTTCCTGAAGCCTGGAACGCGAGAGGGGTTGGTGCGCACCGACCCCTCTCGCTCTCCAGGCTTCAGCGAAAGCCTGCATTCGCTCCATAGGACGCACACACTTTCCCCCTTCATTTTTGGAGGGGGAAAAGTGTGTCCTATAGAGCGAAAAGTACGGTAATTACGATGGGGGGGGGGCTTAAATTTGCTGCGTACAGGTAAAATGGATGAAAAAACCCTTAATTATGATGGGGGGACTAAAATTTGCTGCGCAACAGTAAAAACGGAAGCTCAGGAGTCCATTCGGCTTCCGAGGCAAAGTTAAAAAACCGGAACACCTCCTTCCGGCTTCGCAGCGTTCGAGTTCTAAGTTGTTCAGGAAGTAAGCTGCTTGAGAACCAAGGCCCCACTGTATATAATCTTTTGATGTCACTATTGCCTCTTTTGGGGACTGACCCGATGCATTTAATTTCCAGGACTTGTACTGCGTGCGTAGTGACCTGGGGAATCTGCTCAAAGCCCTGGGTCGCTTGGAAGAAGCCAAGGTAGGTGTTCTGTAGAATGAGTTTTAAAACATCAGTCTTTTGAGAATGTGAACGCTTGCGCCAAGTCTTCGATGCTCCGCTGATCTGCGAGACTCCCGAGAAATGGCTGAGAAGCCGAAGGCCTTGAATTCCCCCAGCGTAGTTGTGGGGCCAGATCTGGCAAGCCCCCATTAATACTTGTTTTAAGACGTTGAGTCTTGCCGCAGAACGAGACTACCCACTATTGTGATGTGACTCAGGGGCGCCACCATTCTCTGATCTGGAAAGAAACATTCCTTCCAAACTGAGGCTTGCCTGCTGACTTAGTCCGTGGTTCCTGTGAGAAGCAGGCACTCTTCTAAAGTCCTTTGCGGCTTGTAAGTGGAGAAGAACCTTATCGAATGTTTCCTTCTGAATATGGCATTGAAAAAAAGATGATTCTTTAACCTTTTCCCGCCCCCGTCTCCATAGTGGAAGAAAGGCTGGCAAACAGTCCTGGGTCCTGGTTTGCTTCTTTTGAACAATCTGTCTTTGTCCAAAGGGTTGAGTGACGTGGCTGGTTTGCTCGGGAGATGAGCTGATCAAAGAAAAATGTGCGGCCGAGAGTGGGAAGGTGGCTTCTAGCAGTCCGGTTTGCAGCCGAGAATTGGAACCCCAAAACGGCTCTCCGCCAAGCGGGGGCTTTCAAACGGGACCCGAAATTGCCTTGTTACAAGCCACCTTACAAAGCTGTGCTGCTGGGGCACGGAGGAACGAGAAGGAGCGCCAGAGGTCCTTCCCTTCCAGCCCCACGCGCCTGCTTCTGAGTGGGGTGCGTCAACAGTGTAGCTTCCGACTGGTTGCCGTTCAGGGCGGGGGGGGGGGGGAGAGGAGAAAGCCTGCTTTTCGGGAGAATCCGCTTTCAGGTTCTGGGAACGGACAAATTCCAAGCACCGATTGGGCAGGCAGCCACTCTGGCCAGCCCCATTGCGTCGACTCTGAATGGGGTGGGGGAATCCAAACGCCTTCTCCAAAGCACCAGGCGGACAGCTAACTCGAATCGCACGCCACCGCGGCTTCTAGCGTGATTGGTCACCGGCCGAGACATCGCGCCTGCCTTAGGTTGCTGACTTCTTCGTTTCAGAGCTCTGGAGAGACACGCCTAGCTTGAAAGTGTTATTCCATTTTTTGCAAGAACTCCATTAAACCGGGGGGGGGGGGGGAATACATCTATATATATTCTGGACAAACGGCAATGTATTTCTTTGGCCATCAGTGCATTTGCAAGACCAAACCAGCACAATCTTTACCACCTGAATTGAAATACAATTGTTGCAGTAGTTTCGGAGCCTTTCTTCCAGTTTGCTGTTGCCCCCCCATTAACCCCTTTCCCTTCTGCATGCCCCTCCCCCCTGTTACAGACCAACCGCCCTCCACCCCCCTGTGTTAAGACATACCCAGAGATTATCGATTGCTTTGTTGGAACTTTTTACTAATGATCTTGTTTTATTTTCTCTCTCGTTTTTGGTTTTCCAACACTGATAGTACATTTAGAAGGTTTCAGGTGGGGGAAACCTTTTCCATGCGTAAGGAGAGGGAGCTCGAGGGCTGGATCTAAAGCAGAGACTCTCCTCCTCCTCCTCTTCTTCCAGGAAGGAACGCACCGAAAACTCACATGAGAAATATGGTAACGGGTTTGTAACTGCCACGACAAAAAACATTTGCTCCGTGCCTGAATATTCTGTCCTGTGGCTTTGGAAACTGCTTAAATATTTTCTGTACGAGCGAGTAACGTTAGAGAGCAATTGATAGTCCTAGCCACGTTTCTTTCCGAGAAATAAACGTAAAAAAAGTACCTTAAGATTTAAGAGAGAGAATTGGGAAAGGACTTAATTAAAGCATCTAACTCTTCCTGGTGGTTCATTTTTTTAATCCTTTTTTCCTTCTTTGTTTGGATTGCAGCGTTCTGCTCTGCCGATGACGCGCTGTGGTCCTGTGGTAGCGCAAAGGCGGCGCAGCGGAAACGCGCACTGCGTGTGATGGGGCCCTTGTGAATGGTGGACTAGATGATTCATCTCCACCCGGGCGGCTCCTCTAGGCCTCTTGACGAAATTGGGTTGTGATGCATCGAGGTTTCCAGCACAAATTTAAGACCCCCGCCTCCGCCCCCAGTTTTCATGCAGGCCTGTCCGGGAGATGAATCGGTCTGGTTGGCCTCTCACAGCACCCATGGGCATTGCGGCAAAGTGCGGCGGTTGGCAGCGAGGGTGTGAGCGGTGTGCTGTTAGGGGGCGCTGGCGACTTCTCGCGCTCGCATTGCAGGGACCGGGACCTTTGTACAAAGCTGTCATTTGAGGTTGTGAAGGTAACATTCAGGTGTGCGTCCTGGACAGGTGAGTTCAGGCTCAGAGAGCCAAGTTTTTGTTCTTTGAAAAGAGAGAGAGAGACCGTGTCTTTCGTGCGGTACCCTGGATCTTCTAATTTAATATCTACTTGCAGTGGTGCCTTGGTTCTCAAACTAAGTCCCTTCTGAAACCAAAGCATTCCGAAACCAAGGATGCCAGCAAGGCTGAACCTTTCTGTAAAAGGGGTACCACGGTTCTCAAGCTGAATCTGTTCCGAAACCCAGACGTTCTTTCCCATGGAAAAGAATGCAAAACGGAGCCATCTGTTCCAGGCTTTTAAAAACAACCCCTAAAACAGCCATTGAACACGGATTTTGCTATCTAACTAGACCATTGATCCATGAATTGAAAGCAATAATGTACTGTATTATACAGTAAATAAAACAGTATTGTAGATGATAAAAATTAAAATTAATTTTTTTCCTTACCTGCACTGATGATAGTCATTGTTTGGATGGGGGGGCTTTTATCCCTTTCCGCAGTCACACAATCCATCCATCCATCCATCGGTAGTAAAGTCATTGTTTGGATGGGGGGCTTTGATCCCTTTCCGCAGTCAAACAATCAGTCCATCAGTATTTTAACTGGGTTCCACACAGTCACAAAAACAAAGTAATTGAAAAAGCCTCCAAAACAAAAGCACAAAATAAATTACAAAAACAAAAGCACCAAACTTAATCCATTCCAGAAGTCCGTGGCACTTCCAAAACATTTGGAAAGCAATGTGTTTGAGTAGCAGGAATTTTATGATTCTCAAAAGGAAACCTGCCCTTGTCCATTAGGGCAGTTTATAAAAAACTGCTCCAAAGGTCTTATCTTACTACACTAGGGATTATATAGCTGTTTCTGAAATGTCATGCATATCAGTTAATATCTTGACCCTCCTCCACGAAAAGAGCTGTTTACTTGGCCGTTTTCCTATGTCATGAAGGCTGAAATTTCAATTCAGTGGAGCAGGGTCAAGATAATAACTGATATGCATGAAATTGCATTATATATAATCCCTAGTGTAGTAAGATAAGACCTATGGAGCAGGCATTTTCAATAAAAAAGTTTTGCATTGTCCATATAAAGAGGATGCCAGCAAGGTTGAACCTTTCTGTAAAATAAGAATTTTAACGCTTCTGGGTTTTCGGCGTTTGAGAACCAAGGCACCATTGCAATTTTGACTTAACTGGACAATATTTGGGAGAGACAGGCCCACAGGTCATCTGAAGAGCTACTAGACCTCAGTCGGGATGCTATCCAAACTGCGTCGCAATCCAAACGGTGGCGTATCGCAAGCCAGTTGCGAATCCGAAAGCAGCTTCCCTGGACTTGGCTGAGGAATTGCTCGCTAGGAAAGAATTGCTATATATTGAAGGATCAGTGTAACTGATAATGGTGGATTTGCACTTGGGTCCTGGTTTGCGCCAGCGCAGCTCCATCCGCCAGCAGGCTAGTTTTGGCGCGAGCGAGCCTCTACTGCAGGATCACTTTTGGCCGGTCAGAGGAGGGGGACTAATGGGAATTTTTTTCTTGCTTTTCTTTTGTGCAAATATCCCGTTCCCCCTGTACCTACTGCCCCTCGACTCTCCCAAGGCCTGCTACCTGAAAGCCATCGAGACCCAGCCCAACTTTGCAGTGGCGTGGAGTAACCTCGGCTGCGTGTTCAACGCGCAAGGGGAAATCTGGCTGGCGATTCATCATTTTGAGAAGGTAACTGTCCCGGGGGTTCTGGGCTCTGTAGACATGGGAAGGCCTGGAAAAATAATAATAATTATAACGATGATGATGATGACAATCCACTATAAGCCCCATTAATTGGGCTAGTAGTGTTCTCTCTCTCTTTGAAATATATATATATATGTTTTTCATTCATAACAATCCAATCTAAGCCACTTTAATTGGGCAAGTAGCATTCTCTTTTTAAATCATTTTTTATTATTTTTTTCATCAATAATCCAATCTAAGCCTCATTTGCTGCGGAGACTAATGGCGGTGAGCTCCGTGTCGTCTGCTTAAGGGATGACACGGTCCAGGCAATTAGAGCATTAGGGATGACCGCCAGGGCTTGGTGCACCCCCGAAAAAAACCCCATGGTGGAGTGGGGGTCGTAGGGGTCCAGCAGAGCGCAATAATTCATCCCCCCTGAATCCCCCAGCTCTCGTTTTGCGCACGGGGGAAAAGGAGGAGGCTTGAGTCCACTCACGGCTCCAACGCACTCTTCTACTGAAGCCACATACCGCCACAGAAGCAGCGGATTTTCCAATTAGAGGTAAAAGCCAAATAAAGCTTTAAAAAAGAAGAATTAGGATTAAATTGACTGATTTGGTAAAACGGAAGCCAAAAAGAAAGTCAGCTTCCGATTTCTGCGGACAGGCTCGGCAAGGGACTTTTTTGTGAATGGGAGACAGAGAGGCATTTACAGCCATGGAGATTTTGTAAGAGTTTGACTTGGACTTTTGAGACTGCTTCCTTCTTTTGGATATACTTTAGAAACAGTTGTGTCAAGTTACCTGGGGGGGGGGGGGGATACAAATTAACAGCTGGAGAGAACTTGACAGATTGATACCTTTGGCAGAGTAGGAAGCAAAAAGACGGGGGGGAAAGGCTGTGGAAATACGAGCTTTAATCCCAGCCCTGGAACTTGGAGGCATTAAATTGGGGCTAAGCAGAAGAACTCTCTACCTTATTGAGGGAGAAATTTGTAAAGGAGGAAGGAGTACCTGGAATAGCTTTGCAATTAACATCAGTGCCTTTAGAAGACCAGGGGATTTAAGAAATACTACCTGTCAAAAAAGACTTGAACACTCCAGCATATATGGGACTTATATATAAAGCCAAAAAGTTGGAAAAATTTGGATTACAAAATACTAAAGAACAGTTAACATGGACGTGGAATTGGACATGGACTTTTAGTTTGAAAGTACAGCCTGGATTTATAAAAAGTTGGACTATTATTTCCCACCATCTTCTGGAAAATGAAAGGACAGGACTGAAGAGAAGTATATGATTTTATATTAATTTTATATGTCGGCTGGATTGGGACTGGTCTTGTTTGATTGAGTTGATTTGACTTGGAACTGTTTTTTCTTTCTGTTTTTTAAGAGCTTGGGTATAAGAACTACTTTCTGTATTTTATACAGTGAGATATTATTTTATATCCTTCCTTTGTCTGTTCTTGGGCTATTTTATGTTTTTTTGTCTGTTTTTGGTTTACTGTCTTGAGGGATTGCTAGGAGAGGGAAGGTTGCTTAAAGCAGTGTTTCCCAACCTTTTTTGGGCAAAGGCACACTTGTTTCATGAAAAAAATCTCGAGGCACACCACCATTACAGCCCCGTGACGTCAGCGCGCAGCGTCACGCCGGGAGGGACGCACGAAAGTGTAAGTTTCAATTTTTTCCCCTCCCCCTTGCCTTCCTTCTGTGCCAACCGCCAAAAAGCCAAGAAAAAAGCCAAGACTTTAGGGCAGCAGGTCGACACGGGAGAAGCTCCTACCTAAGGACAGGTGTGACGGCCGTGTCCTCTTCTGCCACACTTGGCAGCCCTGCCTCACGGTCGTGACTCCCACCCTGATTTCTCCCCGCAGGTCGAGCGGCACAGGCAGCCCAATGTGTCCAGCCCAGACACAAGCCCCGCTTCCCCACTCTAGATCCTGAATGCGACCAAGTGCTCTGGACTCCCGAGCAGGGTGGGAAAGAGGACTCACATCTGGTAGCCTCCGGGCTCCTCGCCTGCTCGAGGGATGGCATTGCAGGCAAGCTGCCGGCCGTCGCCATCGCCGCCCCCTCATGCGAGTGGACCTGCCCGGAGTGGTGGGCCGGGGGAGGCTCGTTCTCTGTGGGGATGTGGCCCGCACGCGCGGCCCCGCTTCCTCCTGCCCAGGGCTGAGCTCCTTACCCGCGATCTCGGTCTCGCGCACGCGGATCCCACTTATTCTGAAGCTCGCGCCACTAGCTGGGGCTCTCACACCGTGCCAGGGCAAGGCGGCGCGGCCCACTGACGTCATCGCGGCTCGCCGCCGCCCTCGACTTCCCTGTTCCCTCCCCTCCCTCGGGTCGCCGTGGTTACCGAGGACTGCAAGCTGCTCGGGCGAGCGTGGGGCATTAAGTGGGAGAAGGAAAATTAAAATTAAAACTCGCCTGAAGGCCGCCTCTCCGGATATCTTTCGAATTTTTTAATTTTTCCCGCGGCACACCAGGCAACGTCTCGCGGCACACTAGTGTGCCGCGGAACACCGGTTGGGAAACAATGGCTTAAAGGGAAATAAAAATTTCATGGTTCAGTCTGGGAGTGGGAAAGTATTTACACTTCTGGGCTGAGCCAGGAAGCGCAGGTGTGGTCTTGAAGAGTTCAAAACAAGAGTGCCGAACTGTGGGAAAGACTGCTGGCCTAGATATGGTGGGTAAGCAACAGGCAGGAGTGGTTACTAGGAAATCTGCTATGGACAAAAGACGAGCAAGTGTGCAGGAAGAGACATTAGAAAAGTAGGGAAAGCAGAACATACTGATTTCCTTACACAACAGTTTATGGAATTCAAGAAAGAGATGGTTCAGTCAATGAAAAGTTTTACTCAACAAGTGCATATGGATATGGAGAAATCTAATAAATTGTTGACAGAAGAAGTGCATAGGGATATGGAGAACTCCCAACAAGTTACTGACAGAACAATTTGGAAAATTAGGTGAAATGGTCAATAATTTAGAAACCAAAGTGAATAAATTGGAAAAAAACTACTGAGGAGTTAGGGCGCTTGAAGGAGGAACAAAAAGCAGTCACGGGGACAGTGGGAGGACTACAAGAGAAGCAAAATGAGTCAGAAGATCAAATCCTCCTTTTACAGCTAAGAGAGAGAGAGAGGACAGTAAGAATAAGAGACCTACCAGAATCAGAGACAGAACAGAATTTAGAACCATATGTTACACAGACTATTGCAGAAAGGAGAGCTGTTTCAGAGTAAAGACGAGAGAAAGTAGACTGAGAAAGCGGCCAGGAGATGTCCTATTAACACTAGTTTCAAAAAAAAATATGAAGGATGCAATCCTTCAAAAAAGTTTTGAGGACAGTCTGCTGGTTGCTGAACAGAAAGTTGACCTTTTTCGGGAAATTCCACTGAAATTGAGACTTAGGAGGCATATGTACTGGTTTTTAGCAACAGCATTGAAGAGGGTGGACATCAGGTATAAATGGGAATATCCAGAAGGGATTTCATTCACATTTATGAAAAAAAGATACAGGTTGACAACAAAATACCAGGCCAAAGATTTTTTTGAAAAACATAGGAGAGACTTAGACCCTGGACATGACACGAGAACAGACCCAATAGCAGAACAAAGAGCTGCTTTGGAGTGGCTGTCGTTGGAATGAGCAACAGGTGGGAAAACAGATATTGTAACTGACTCTGATAATGGCCAATCTTAAAACTATTGAGCTGGAATGTGAACGGTTTGAACTGCAAAGCTAAACGTAACAGGATTCAACTGTAATTTTAAAACAAAAGCTAGATATAATTTGTCTTCAAGAAACACACATTGCAAGAAAGCATAAAAGAGTTTTAATTAATAAAATATTAGGATTGGACTTTATCTTGGCGGATAAAGCAAAAAAGAGAGGAGTAATTTTTTACATTGTTCCTGCATTATAACCCAAATTGATTCAGAAGGATGAGAAAGGTAGGATTTTAATAGTACAAATAAAAATTCAGGGAGAGAAGGTGATCTTGGTGGGAATTTATGCCCCCAATGAGAAAAAAGCAGGTTTTATTTAAAACAAAAAAATGGAAACTTGAATTTGCAGACCAAAAGATGATTTTAATGGGAGATTTACAGGTGAAACTTGGAAAATTAGAAACTCATGGAAAAGTTCATTTATTTCAGTAATTCAACTTAAAAGGTGAAACTAATATATGAGATAGACTCATGGCATGCAAGGCGAGATATGTCAAGCCTTTATTTGTTATAATTGTTATAATTGTGATGAAAACCCCAAATTAACAATCTCAGAAAATTAGAATATTAAATGAAATCAGCAAAACAAGGACTGCAAATAGAGCAATATTGGACCTCTGAGAAGTAGACGCATGCATATGTACTCAGTGCTTGGTTTGGGCCCCTTTTGCATCAATTACTGCCTCAATGCGGTGTGGCATGGATGCTATCAGCCTGTGGCACTGCTGATGGAAGACCAGGATGCTTCAATAGCAGCCTTCAGCTCTTCTGCATTGCTCGGTCTCATGTCTCTCATCTTTCTCTTGGCAATGCTCCATAGATTCTCTATGGGGTTCAGGTCAGGCGAGTTTGCTGGCCAATCAAGCACAGTAATCCCATGGGCATTGAACCAGGTTTTGGTACTTTTGGCAGTGTGGGCAGGTGCCAAAGTCCTGCTGGAAAATGAAGTCAGCATCCCCATAAAGCTCGTCTGCGGAAGGAAACATGAAGTGCTCCAAAATCTCCTGGTAGACAGCTGCGTTGACCCTGGACTTAATGAAGCACAGTGGACCAACACCAGCCGATGACATGGCTCCCCAAATCTCTTTTCTGATGAGAGCAGCTTTTGCATCTCATTTGGAAACCAAGGACCCAGAGTCTGGAGGAAGAATGGGGAGGCACACAATGCCAGATGCTTGAAGTCCAGTGTGAAGTTTCCAGTCTGTGTTGATTATTAGATGATCAAAAATTTATGGAAAAGGTAAAAACTGAGTGATTATTTTGAAATAAACATTCAGAGACAGACAAAATTGCAGACAATCTGGGACACAAGGCGGTAATGAGGGGACTGTTTATACAACAAAACTCATTTTAAAAAAATTGAAAGAAAAAGGAAGAAAGAGATTTTGGATGAAATTGTGGATAAGGAGAAACAATTGTCAAAGAAAGCAAATAAAGAGTCAGTTAAACAGGCAATTAGAACATTACAAACTCAATACACTATGATAGTTAATGAGGAAATTAGCTGGAAAATAAAAAGAATGAAACAAACATATTTTGAGCATGCCAATAAATCAGGAAAACTGCTAGTGTGGCAGTTGAAGAAAAGTGAACAAAGAAACTCCATAAACAAAATTAACATAAATGGAAAGATCACAGATAAGATGAAGGAAATAAGAGCAGCATTTGTAAAATATTTCTCAGAATTGTAAAGGAAAGGGAAGGATTTTTTTTTAATTGAGGAATATATTAAAAGTAGTAATCTGCCAAAAATAAAAGAGGAACAAATGGTGATCTTAAATACTCAAATAACAGTTCAAGAAGTGTTAGAGGCAATAAAGTGGACAAAAAATGGCAAATCTCCAGGTCCAGATGGATTAACAGCAAAGTATTATAAAAAAATAAGTGAACAATTGGTAAACCCATTGAAAGATGTCATGAATGAGATTTGAAATACAGGTGAAATTCCAGAAACATGGAAAGAAGCCTACATCACAGTAATTCCAAAACAAGATTCAGATTTGCTGCAAATTAAAAATTACAGGCCTATCTCATTGTTAAATAATGATTATAAATTATTTGCAAACGTTTTAGCTAATAGAATGAAAAAAATATTAAATGAGTACATACATCAAGATCAGGCAGGATTCCATCCAGGTAGACAAATCACAAAGTGATTACAGTGGAAGACCCAAAAAATTCTCTCCCTAGAATCATAGAAAAAATTCAAAAATTTGGGGAAGTGGCAGGATTTAAATTAAATAGAAATAAAACTAAGTTATTAGTAAAAAAATTGAAGGAAGAACAGGAAAAAGAGTTGGAGCAAAGCATTGAGATAGAAGTCCATAAAAAAGTAAAATATTTAGGGTTTTGGTTAACTGCAAAAAATATAAACATTTATAAAGATAATTATGAAAAAATTGGCTTGAGATAAAAAGAAATTTAGAAATATGGAGCAGAATGAACCTCTCCCTACTCGGAAAAATAGCAGCAGTAAAAATGAATGTTTTGCCAAAAATGCTCTTTGTTTTTCAGATGTTCCCATTAATGGTAAAAGATGATTGCCTCAAAAGATGGCAGAAGGAAATTTCCAAGTTTATCTGGGGGTGCAAAAGGCCAAGGATTAAACATAAGATACTTACAGATACAAAAGAAAGAGGTGGCTTTGCCCTCCCAGACCTGAAATTGTATTATGAGGCTGCATGTTTGGTATGAATTAGGGACTGGTTTTGTTGCTCAAACCACTTGGCAAGAAAGGGAAGTGGCTTACATATAGTGATTTATTAAACGATCAAAAAGGAAAATGGAAATTAAAAGAGTACAGGGAGATAAAAGATCATTTTCAGAGCTGGTTACATTACAGGCAATTACATGATATATACAAAGAAGATAACAAGAAAGGATTTAGTTGTACCACTTCTAGATTTCAAAAGGAAGTTATAGAAGGAAAAATAAAGTTGCTGAAGGGTGCATATAGTATTCTGTTAGAATGGGAAACAAAAGATGAGGAGGTAAAATCAGTCATGATCAAATGGGCACAAGATATAGAACATAATATACAATTTGAGGATTGGGAAAAACTGGAAAACAGATTTAAAATTTACAGACTGTTCTCTCTTGAAAGAAAACTATATGAAAATGATGTACAGATGGTATACAACATCAGTACAGATAGCAAAAATGTACAAAACCGGGTCAACCATATGTTGGAAATGCAAAGAAAAAGAAGGTACCTTTTATCATATGTGGTGGGAATGTAGAGAAATTAATTTTTTGGGGGGAAATGATATATAATGAATTGAAGAAAATGTTCAAAATGACATTTTTTAAAAAAACCAGAAGCATTTTTGTTAGGGATTGTAGGACAAGACCTGCCAAGGAAAACAAAGAATTTATTTATATATGCTACAACAGTGGCAAGAGTCTTGATAGCACAAAGATGGAAGAATCAGGAAACCCCAGCAAAGGAACAGTGGCAAGAGAAATTTACTGACATACAAAATGCGAGATGAGGACAACTGTGACTTCAAAGAAGACTGGGAACTTTTTACAAATTACTGAAAACAAACAAACACCAAAATGAATTGGACTCCCTGGCAGGTTTTGAATAAACATACACAGATTTATTGATTGTTAACATAGTAAATAGATAATATAAGGATTTATACAATTTTACAGTATGCAGATAATAATACATGTTGAGAAATCAGAGAGAGGAGCTGAGGGAAGTCTCGGGGGGAGGGAGGTGGGGGAGAGTGAATATGATATGTTTTGATACTGTGTTATGTTGAAATTGTTAAATTTTTTTTTAAAAAAGCCCCATTAATTGGGCAAGTAGCATTCTCTTTTTAAATATTTTTAAATTCTTTTTTTCATTAATAATCCAATATAAGCCACATTAATTGGGCAAGTAGCATTCTTTCATCTTATTTTAAATAATTTTTTATTAATTTTTTCATTCATAACAATCCAATCTAAGCCCCATTGGGTTAGTAGCATTCTCTCTGCCGTCGTTGCATACATAAAATGTCTTTTCTCTTGGAAACTCTTTGCCTATTATACCTAGTAAGAAGGCTTCTGGCTTTTTGACAAATGTATTTTTAAACAATTTCTTTAACTCATCATATATCATTTCCCAGAAAGCCTTGACCAATGTACATGTCCACAATATAAATAATAATAATCATCATCGTCATCGTCATCTGGCTGGGTTTCGCCAGCCACTCTGGGCGGCTTCCAACAAAAGATGAAAAAGATATTAAAACATGAGTCATTCAAAACTTCCCTAAAAAGGGAGAATTGAAGAAGAAGAAAACAGTCGCCCCCCCCCGTTTCCCCCCGGGAAATTTGAAAAAAAACCACACGTGCGTGGAATATTCAATCTATATCAAACTGTTTTTTTCCAATTTTTTCCCCAGAAAAAAACGGCTTTGGAAAAATGGGGGAGGAAACTGGTTTTTTTGCCCATTTTTTCCGGGTTTTTCCCCCAGGCCTTCCCATCTCTAGTTTTGTGGTGTATCTATGTCAAAAACACTTCCGAGTTTGTGACGGTCATCATACTGCTTACCAAGTCACATAATAACAGCTGCATATTAGTATATCACTGTTGCGTTTAGTGGTGCATTTGAAAACACAAGATGTTACAGGGCTGATTGTAATAAAACGGTCAAAATTGGATGCATTTCTTTATATATGTATATATTTCACAAGAAACCAAATCATTACATTAAAGTGTTTTTTTTTTAATTGTCTATACAATTAATGTTAATCCCACATTATGGGATTATTTGACTTCCTTACCCTTCCTCCCCTGATTCCTTTGAATTATCTTCATTCATGCATGTCAATTTAATCTTCATGTCTAATTACCTCCAAATGTAATCATTGCCTATAACATTACAGCTGGTTTTTAGAAAAATCCTGCTAATGTATTAACTTGTGTACACTGCTTTTGTCAATATGCAATAAACATTTCCCATTCTTTTTTGTATTAAAATTGGAGGCATTTCTTCTACTGCAATGGGCCTCCAGCGTCCTGTTGGTACCATTAGTGATTTCTCATACAGTTGATATTCCCTGCATAGATAGATTAGATAGATGATAGGTAGGTAGGTAGATTAGGTAGATAGATTAGATAGGGTAGGTAGGTAGATTAGATAGGTAGGTACATGGATAGATTAGGTAGATAGATAGATAAATTAGATTAGATAGGTAGATTGGATAGATGTCAGGTTTGGAACTTAACAGGTTAAGAAGTTCCCAGGATGCCTCAATTCTGACGTCAGCTTCTAGAAGCTGGGAGGAGTTTTGGGAGGAGTGTTCTGTTCCCCTCTGGTCGTTGAGGGAGAAAGACGTAGCCTGTAATGGCGGAAAGGAGCCCAGGAGAAATCCCTGGGGAAATGTCGGAATAAAGAGCTGAAATGGACAAACCTGGACTCTGTGTTTGTTTGGAAGCTAAGTGAAGGACGTGACAGTTTCACACCGCTGTGTTTATCTCTGCTACTGGCGTGACTGGAGCTGACTGAGAGCGTGCGCAGGGGAAACGCGCCGGACCCAGCTGCGGTAATAAAAGCTAATTGTGGACCAATAAATCAATTAGCGGGGGTCGCGCCAATATACGAATTTTGCCACAGGTTATGGGTACTAATCACCGCTTGTAAAACTGTCACTCAAGAAGTGCCGGAATGCGTTTGAAGTCGGCGGGAGTCTTTGCCTGGTGCTAAGAGGCGAAGGAGCAGTTGCAGAGTTTAAAAGCGGCTGGCAAAAGGACACAAAGTGGCTGCCTGTGTTGCTGAGTGCTGGGACCAGCTGGAGCTCTGGATCTGAGAGCTGAAGGCAGCAAGGAAACGTTTCTCCACGGGTGCCAGAGGAGCTTGGGAACTGTAAGTAAGCTTGGGGCCCCTTGGGAGAACGGAAGAGGATGGCAGGCTGCCAGGTCTTGGAGGACATTCCATGCTCACTTTAAGAAGTTGGGCAACCTGGCTGCTGATCTGAAGTCTACTGTTCTGGGTGTCAGGAAGCCAGAGGCCACTTGGCTAGTGCTCCAGGGAGTTTATGAGGCTGGAGGCAACAGCAAGCGCTGGGAGATGGCTGCTTCAGAGCAGAAGGCAAGATGGCGCTGACCACCTTCGTGAGAGCCGGTGCACAGCTGGGAAGGGCTGTGGGCCCCAGAGGGGGGGCGAAAGGGCTATCTGGGATTGTGCTGCATTTGCTGGGAAGCTTCAGCAAAAGGCCAGAGCCCTGGAGAAGGAATACAAAAGCCTAAAAAGGCTGGAGCCCCTGTCCCTGATGCTTTAGCCACAAGGAGTGCTGCTGAGCAGGTCGGGGGGGGGGGGGGCGAAGGATTCCAAAGGCAAGTTTAAGAGCCTGCTGGAATGAAGTGGAGGTTCAGAGGGGGCAAAGCTGGCAAGGAGTGCTTTTCCGGAAGAAGGAGAAGGAGGCCAGCGGGAGGAGCCCAAGAGCAGTGATTTTCCACTGGAGTTCGACATCTGCGTGAGGAGCTTGGAGGGAGGCAAGCTGCTGGGAGCCCTTTACCTACCACTGGGGGTGCAGGAAAGCGTCCTGGGAGCCCTGGGAGCAGAGGGGGGGGGCGGTGAGCAGTAAAAGCACAGAAAAGCCTCTTTTTCCAAAGGCTGCCAAGAGATGTTTGCGTCAAAAGTCGAAGCCTGGGAAACAGGACACAGCTACAGGCTTCAAGGTCAGCCATCTGCTGCAGCGGGAGTTACGTGCTGCAGAGGTGTCTGGGAACTCTGAGATAAGTCCAGTCTTCAGAGCAACGCAGGATGCTGCGGTTTCGGACGCTGCCAAGGACAGGGGCAGCGGGACGTTTGTTGCTTCTATGGCAACTGTGGAGAACAACTCCAGCCAGGACACAGTGACACGCTGGGTGTTTTGGTTTCTGCTATCAGGCAGCACCTGATAGGCTGCGGAACTGCAGGGCTGTTTCAACAGGAACAATTGGCTAACGTGTTTTTCTCTCCCTTTTACAGGAGGAGTAAGAGGTCTACGTTGTGCCGGGACTGAATTGTTGTCGGTTATCTGTATCTGCTCTAACGAAGCAGGGGTTCAAAATAATGTGCTTTGAAAATGATACCTGTTCCATTTTCAGAGGGGGGCGACAACTGATCAACATGGCGAAGAGCAAGAACAATTTCTTTGTTCTGGAGTCACCTCTGGAGGGTGGTGGGAATGCTGGTAATGCACAGGTGCAGTGTGCTAAGGTTCCCAAAGGTGTGCAAAAGTTGCACAGGTGCACAAAAGGGTACAAACTCCGGAAATGTGGGAGGTCCCAAGGGTGCAGGGCATGCAAAGGTGCTTGGTTTTCCCGGGTTTGGGAGGGTAGCCAAGGAAGCTTTTGAGCTTGTTCACACAGATCTGTCAGGACCCATGAGGTGTGAGAGTCTGGGTGGGGCCAGGTATGTGCCATTGCTGACAGATGGCCACAGCCAGGTTGGCTGGTGTCTCTCTCTCAAGTCACAGGGGGAGGCGGCGCAACTGATCAAGGATTGGGTTGCGGAGGTGGAACTAAGGTTTTCCACCAAGGTGCAAGGGTTCAAGAGCAACCGAGGGTCACAGTTTACTGGGTCTGCTCTGGAGGAATTTTTCAAGGAAAAGGGAATACGTCACCAGGTGACGGGTGCAAAGTCTTCTCAAGAGAGAAGGGAGGCTGTTGCTGAGCCCGGTGACGGGGACCAGGTCCAGAATCAGGGTTCAAAACCCGGTGATGGGGACCAAGTCCAGGGTCAGGGTTCAGGGCAGGTTTGGGCATCTCCAAGGGTTGTTAAAGGAGTGTCCAGGTGTGAGACTTCATCTCCGGTAATGGAGAAAGCTCACAAACAGGGTGTCAAGTCAGAGGGGGAAGAGTCTGACGGAGAAGACACAACTGCTGGCCCTAAAGGGTCAGTAGGGTATCAGATCACAGGTGCGTGGAAAAGTGTCGCACAGTGTGATTCTGGGAAAGTTGAAGGGGTTCAACAGGTGCCTGGGAAAGATGCCGGGAAGTGGCACAAGGCAAAGGGGAAGGTGTTGAACTCAAAAGGGTCTTGCCAGAATGTGAGGCATAGAGGGGGTGTCAGGTTTGGAACTTAACAGGTTAAGAAGTTCCCAGGATGCCTCAATTCTGACGTCAGCTTCTAGAAGCTGGGAGGAGTTTTGGGAGGAGTGTTCTGTTCCCCTCTGGTCGTTGAGGGAGAAAGACGTAGCCTGTAATGGCGGAAAGGAGCCCAGGAGAAATCTGTGTTTGTTTGGAAGCTAAGTGAAGGACGTGACAGTTTCACACCGCTGTGTTTATCTCTGCTACTGGCGTGACTGGAGCTGACTGAGAGCGTGCGCAGGGGAAACGCGCCAGACCCAGCTGCGGTAATAAAAGCTAATTGTGGACCAATAAATCAATTAGCGGGGGTCGCGCCAATATACGAATTTTGCCACAATAGATAGGGTAGGTAGGTAGGTAGATTCAGGCATGGCCAAACTCAGCCCTCCAGATGTTTTGGGACTACAATTCCCATCATCCCTGACCACTAGGGATCAGGGATGTTAGCTAGGGATGATGGGAGTTGTAGTCTCCAAACAGCTGGAGGGCCAAGTTTGGCCATGCCTGGATTAGATGGTAGGTAGGTAGATAAGGTAGGTTGGTAGGGTAGGTAGAGTAGATAGGTAGATAGATTAGGTAGCTAGGTAGGTAAATAGGAAGGTAGGTAGATAGGTCAATAGGTTTAATGGTAGGTAGATTAGATTAGGTAGGTAGGTAGATTAGGTAAATTAATGTAGGTAGGTAGGATTGACCCACTTATTTAAAAGTAACCACGCTGTTACATTAGTAACAAAAATCAATTGTCTTAAATATTCTCAGGCGGTGACCCTGGATCCCAACTTCCTGGACGCTTACATTAATCTGGGGAACGTCTTGAAGGAGGCGCGTATATTTGACAGGTAAGCAAATAGGCGTATAGCTTATATTCTCTCTTTTTTTATATAAATGGTTTTTATTGGTTTTACGTATAATCACATTACGTATTATATTCTCAGTTTAGTGGTTGCACCCATACCCAAACTAACTCCCATTGCCAGTGGGGATATGTGTTCAATCCCTTGTTGCCTTAGAGGGTGGATTTGATTTAAATCAAATTGATTTAACTCACAATTTAAATCCCTAATCCGTAAGACTTGTTTTAAATCCTCTTTTTACAGAAAGGTTCAACCTTGCTGGCATCCTCTTAATATGGACAAGCAGAGGAAGGTTTCCTTTTTGGTTCTACTCTTAGAAATACATAGACAGATAATGATGAAATGATGGTGAGGTTTAATAAGTGAACAGTTTCTGTTTGGACAACTTTTCTGCTGCACTTGATTGGAAGTCCTTTCCTTCATAACAATTTGAACAATTTAACATCTTTCTTGGGCAATTCTAAACCTGTTATTCCAAGGAGAAAGGCCTCTGGTTTCTTAATAAATGTATATTTCAACATTTTTTTGCAGTTCGTTATAAATCTTCTCCAAGAAGTCTTTCACCTTGGGACAAGTCCACCACATATGGAAAAAAGTACCTTCTTTTTCTTTACATTGTCAGTGTTTGTAAAAAGCAAAAAAAAGAAAAAAAAGAAAAAAAAAAAGAAAAAAAAAAGAAGGAAAGGGTTCTGACCTCCCTTTGTCTCCTCAGCCTGGTCCTCGGACCCTTGTCGGCACAAAAGAGTCCACGAGAATATCTTTGCAGAGTTTTATTCTTAAAAGTCTTTGTGCAAAACACGACTGAATAAACTATACACACCAGCACTAACCAACCAACCCAACTCAACCTCAGCAACAAACTAACATTTCTCATTCTATATATACAACCTGGTGCAGGCTGATGACTCATGCTGGCCCAGCTTTATTCGCATTAAAGAAACAGTGGCCATTTTAGCCGTGACATACATTTCCAACAAAGGTTATCACTTTTGTGATAAATCTTTGCTAGTTTTACAGGGGTCAAGTACCATCTATACATCATCTTCATAATGTTTTCCTTTAACATCATACATGCAGTGAACTTGACCCCTTTCCTCCATAGCTTCTCCCAATCCTCCATCATTATGTTATGTCCCACATCCCTTGCCCAATCAATCATAACCGATTTAACTTGTTCATCCTTTGTGTGCCACTCCAACAACAAACTGTACATTTTAGACATATTCTTATAATTAGTATCTAACAACTCCGTTTCCAATTTGGTTTTTTCTGTTGCAAAACCATTTCTCTTATCCATTTTATATAATTCGTTAATTTTATAATATTGTAACCAATTCACTTTATCTTTCATTTGTTCAAATGGTTTTAATTTAAAACCTTCCTGATTCTCTAACAACAAATCTGAATACCTCAACCATTTGTTTTCCATATTTAACTTTTTTTGGGCCTGTGCTTCCATTGGTGAAATCCATTTTGGTGTTTTTCTTACTAAGAGATCTTTGTATAATGCCTTTCTAATTACATGATTCTTAAAACCACTGTGGGCCTTTACCTTGTCATACCATAGATATGCATGCCATCCAAAACGATTATCCAATCCCTCCAAGTCTAGCGCATCATCATTCTCTAATTGAATCCAATCCTTGATCCAGCAGAATGCAGCAGCTTCAAAGTGTATCTTCAAATCTGGTAGGGAAAAGCCCCCTCTCTCTTTTATATCTGTAAGTAATTTATATTTAATTCTAGGTTTTTTCCCCTGCCAGATAAATTTAGACAATGCCTTCTGCCATTCTTTAAAACATTTAAGCGGTTTTAAATTTGGAGGTTCAAGTACATTACAGTGGTACCTCGCAAGACGAACGCCTCGCAAGACGGAAAACCCGCTAGACGAAAGGGTTTTCCGTTTTGGAGGCGCTTCGCAAAACGAATTTCCCTATGGGCTTGCTTCGCAAGACGACAGCCCATAGGGAAATCTCCGGGACAGCGGGGAAGCGCAGCGCGTCTTCCCCGCTGTCCTCGGACCTCCTCCGAAGCCTGGCAGCGGGGCAGGGACACCTCCTCTCGCCGCCGCCGGGCTTCGGAACGATGCCCCGATGCCGGGCGGCGGGGCGGGAACCTCTCACCCCGCCGCCCGGCATCGGAACGAGGTCCTGGACCTCTTCTGAAGGCAGGCGGGGGCAAAAGTCTTTGTCCCCCCTGCCTGCCTTCCCAGGGGCTTTTAAATCGCCCCGGACAGCGGAGAAGTCCTCCGCTGTCCCGGGCGATTTTAAAATGCCGCCCGCCAGCATTTTAAGATCGCCCCGGGCAGCGGAGACGTCCTCCGCTGTCCCGGGGTTTTTTAAAATGCTGGGGGTGGGAAGAAAGGCCCTTGTCCCTGTTGGAATTCTGCCCGGTCAGAGGAATGTGCCATAGCGTAGGCACCGGCAGATATTCCTGTCGACCTCCCCGCGTTTCCCTCTGCTGATAAGCAGGCGAGGTCCCGGCGATTCTTCTCAGAAGTGTGAGAGGAACACACCGTTCTTCCTCTCTCCCCTTTGGTGTCCCCCAGGGAGGGGAAAGAAGCAGACAGAAAACTATTTACATCTTTTATTTCTGTCTCTTATATCAGTACAGAGAAACATGTCTGCACTCGACAACAGCAAGAAGAAACTCCACCCAAGTACTTCCAGTACAGGTCATATGACACACACACTGAGCTAACATCCGGTGCTCAGTACAGAATGGACTGCCCCTTTGTTTCCATGGCAACAGTCACAAACATCCTGTCTGGCTTTCCAGCCACAAGCAGCAGACTGAGCTGCTAGAGCCTTTGCTTGCTGCAGCATTGGTGCTTTATGGTAACATACTCCCCCTAAAGTATCAATGCTTGCTGCGAGCAAAGCGTCATCCAGAGAAGAAAACAAACAGTTGTTATACTTATAACATTCCCCTGTTGTTTCAGTTCCACCCTTGGAACTACCCGCCACTGGTTTAACCAATGTACCTCTCTGGTTGTGTGACTTCGCATTACCTTGGTTAACAACTCTCTGTTGTGCCTTTGTCTCTGACTCAGACACAGCTTCAATCTGTCCTTGATCGTTTACAACAGCAACATATGCTAGGTTAGCAAACTCCTCTGAATACCTCTTGGGTGGTACACCCTTCGTTGCTCTCTCAGACCTACGTAAGAGTTGCTGCTCTTCTCTGCTTTCTGGTTCAGCCTCTGAACTCTCTGGAGAACCAGTAGTAAGCTTAATCAGTGGTTCATCCTTCTCTTCTGAGGGTCTAGTCATTATTTGAGATTTCCTCTCAATGACTGTGACAACTGAGCTGTCTGAGCTATCGCTGTCATCGTCAGTACCACTGTAATCTGTGACATCAGAAAAATCATCATCATCTGAATCATTCTCTGTGGGAAATGTGTGAACAATCACTCTCTCCTGTTCAGGAGCACTCTCTAGAAATTTTGTGAGAATCACCTGACCAGATTCAGACAAAATTACTCTATAGAGACCTTTTTCATAACCCACAAAAATGCCTCTGACATTCTTAACCCCACTTGGAGCTTCTGTTCTCACATGAGACCCGAAAACCTTAAAATAGGCTACAGAAGGTTTTCTATTAAACAGCTTCTCAAAAGGAGAACATCCCAACTCTGTTGAGACTTTTCTTAACCACACATGAAGATAGGACGCTAGCGACTCGGCCCAATATTCATGTGGTAAATGTGAACTCAGCAATTGTGCATGCATCCCCTTCTGCAATTCTTTGTTCACTTTTACACAGACACATTTCTTCCATGCTTCTTCGGAACTAGCAAGTTTGTGTCTTATCCCTTTTCCATCCAGGAACTTCTGGAACTTCTGTAACAGAAAAATTGGCTTGTCATCTGTGAAAAGACAATCAACGTTAGCATCATGCATACTTTTAACCTTGTCACAAAACTCCTGAAACTTTTCTAAAGTTTCCTGCGGTTTCTTCATCACATAAACCCAAGAATAATTAGTGTAACAATCAACACACAAAAGGTAATATTTTGCACCGCCTCTAGATGGTTCTAAAGGACCAATCACATCAGCATACACCCGCTGAAACGCTCTGTCGACCTTCTTAGCCACCTTCTTGGTGTCCTTGTTGGTCAGATCTGCAAGAGAAATTTCGTTAGAATCAAAAGTATTACATTTCATGTAATCACTTTGATCAAAAGTCAACAAATACAGTCCATCTTTCTCTTTAGCGGTAAGAAACAGTTCTCCATCTTTGTAGATCTTGCATCTTTTATCATCATAGTACAGTTTTAGCCCTTTCTTTGCAATCTGCGAAGCACTCAGCAGACTATATCTCAGTTCTGGAACCAGGTAAACATCGCTTATAGTCAAGTTCAGACTCTCAAGATACACAGTCCCAATCCCGGTCGCTTCCAGTTCTTGACCGTTGGCTTGTTTCACAGTGAAGCTTTGCTTCTTCAACGTCGAAAACAGTTGTCTGTGTGGGCAGAGATGCTTCGTTGCTCCGGTGTCGATTATGAATGCGTTCCCAACATCTGGCGTGGTTCCTTTCGCCATCATCGCCTTTGCAGGTTTCACCTGGCACTTGTTACGGCTTTCGTTTGACGCCTCAGGCTTCGTAGAGCTGTTCTTGGCTCCTTTTGACTGTCGCGGCTTCCTACAGTTCCGCTGTAGATGCCCAGTCTGTCCACAATTGTAGCATCTGACGGCGCTCAATGCTACAGCATGCTTTCCAGTAGCATCAGCAGTGGGAAGATTTGAACTCTGTTCTTGCCTCCCCCTGTCCTTCACCTTCAGTGCAGCAAGTCTGTCGTGTTCGTTAAGGACCACTGCACACACCCTCTCCGCGGTCAAATCGGCGGCAGGTAGAGAACCAAGCTGACTGGCAACAACCTTGTAAGTCCGGTTCAGGCTGTTTATCATCATGAAGCAAAACACTTCCTCCTGAAGACGGAAATTGCGTTCCACCATCTGTTGACGCAGAAACTTCATTTCTGTCAGGTGCGCTTGAACATCTCCATCAGGCGCTAATCTCAGATTGGTCAACTTCTCAAAATACAGCAACGCTGAAGAACCTGCATCTCTCTGATGCGTTGTACGCAGCGTATCCCAAACCTCTTGTGCATATTCCAAATGCTGAATATGCACCAATTGATCATCTGAGACGCACAGAATTATAGCAGTCCTAGCCTTCACATTCTGTGACTCCCAAGCACGCGTTGGTGCTGCAGGGATGGGGTTCTCAATCACCCCAAACAGTCTCTGATTCTGCAACAGGGCCTTCATCTTTACAGACCAAGATGAATAATTGTCATTGGTCAGGAGGGGTGGAGAAGGCAAGCCTCCCCCCTTCTTAGCATCCATTTTGAGTCCTTGCATTGACTCTAAAACACAAGCCTCTAAAATCCAATAGCTGGCTTGTTTACACTCTTTACACCTGGCAGTTCTGACTCTGGCTGCGTTGGAAAGTCCCTTCCACCAGTTCGTGAGGACCTAGTCATAACAAAACTTTGTTTTCGCCTCTCTGAGGCATAGACTGACTGTCCAGCCCTCTCGATTAACTTTCCAGTCCTCCTTCACTGAAGGACGTCGCTTAGCAACAGCGCATATCTCTCCTCGGACAGGAAACCACAAGAATGCTTGGAATGCAGGCCTCTTCTAAGTTGGAGCTGCTTTCCCACACACGCTCTCCGTGAAGCAGAGAATGAGCAATCTGCATTCACACTTTTAAGCCCTTAAAAATCTCATACCTTGGGCATCGGCTTGGCTGTCAGCTTCTTCTTGTCAGCTTCTGGCTGCAGAGAATCAGCCTCTCACAACAGGCTTCCATGAAGCAGAGGAGGATTCACCAGCCTCTCATGCAGATGTTCGATGAATCGCAACCATCCGAAGGCTGCCACTGTTGGAATTCTGCCCGGTCAGAGGAATGTGCCATAGCGTAGGCACCGGCAGATATTCCTGTCGACCTCCCCGCGTTTCCCTCTGCTGATAAGCAGGCGAGGTACCGGCGATTCTTCTCAGAAGTGTGAGAGGAACACACCGTTCTTCCTCTCTCCCCTTTGGTGTCCCCCAGGGAGGGGAAAGAAGCAGACAGAAAACTATTTACATCTTTTATTTCTGTCTCTTATATCAGTACAGAGAAACATGTCTGCACTCGACAACAGCAAGAAGAAACTCCACCCAAGTACTTCCAGTACAGGTCATATGACACACACACTGAGCTAACATCCGGTGCTCAGTACAGAATGGACTGCCCCTTTGTTTCCATGGCAACAGTCACAAACATCCTGTCTGGCTTTCCAGCCACAAGCAGCAGACTGAGCTGCTAGAGCCTTTGCTTGCTGCAGCATTGGTGCTTTATGGTAACAGTCCCCCCCCCCTCAGCCTTCAGAAGAGGTCGGGGGACAGACTGTCCCCGGACCTGGTCTGAAGGCGGTTTCCCTAGGAACGCATTAATTGATTTTCAATGCATTCCTATGGGAAACCGTGCATCGCAAGACGAAAAACTCGCAAGACGAAGAGACTTGCGGAACGAATTAATTTCGTCTTGCGAGGCACCACTGTATGTTGGTTGGTATGGGAAACTGTCGTGTGACGGGCCAATGGCCGTAATAAAGATCAATCCAAATCCATTATCAATGATTGGTAAAACTTGAAATAAAAACAGCATCTTCGGCAATACATTCATCTTAACCACCGATATTTGGCCCATCAATGAAAGTTTTAGGTTTGACCATATCTCAAGATCTCTCTTGATTTCATTCCATAATTTTTCATAGTTATCTTTATAAAGATTCAAATTCTTTACCGATAAGTTCACACCCAAATATTTAACTTTTTTCACAGAAACAAGGCCTGTCCTTTCAAAAAGGTATTTTCTTTCCTCATTATCTAAGTTTTTTTCTAAAACTTTGGTTTTGCTCTTGTTTAATTTAAATCCTGCTACCTGCCCAAACTCTTGAATCAGCTCCAGTGCTTTTACTGCACTGGTTTCTGGATCTTGTAAAGTTAAAACCAAGTCATCAGCAAAGGCTTTTAATTTATATTGCTTGGATCCCACTACAATGCCTTTAACCTCCTCCTCTTTCCTCAACATGTTTAGCAAAACCTCCAGAACAGAAATAAATAGCAGAGGGGAAAGCGGGCACCCTTGCCTGGTTCCTTTCTCAATTCTGATTTCCTCTGAGACCACATTATTAACTATGATTTTTGCTTTTTGTTCAAAATAGATTGCATTGATACCATTTAAAAATTCCTGGCCAACCTCAATTCTTTCTAGGTTTTTCATCATAAATAACCAAGAAACATTATCAAACGCCTTTTCCGCATCAATAAACATTAACATTGCTTTACAATTTCTTTTCGCTTCCAACCTTTCTATTATATCAATTATATTTCTAATGTTACCTTTCATATGTCTCCCAGGCAGAAATCCTGCCTGGTCCTTATGTATATAATTTGATAGAACCTTTTTTAATCTATTGGCCAAAATGTTTGCGAAGATTTTATAGTCCACATTAAGTAATGAGATTGGTGTATAATTTTTTACATCAGATCTATCTTGATCTATTTTTGGAATCAGAGTGATAAATGCATCTTTCCAGGTTTCGGTAGCTTTGTCCACTCTTAAAATCTTATTACACACATCTGCCAACGGTTGAATTAGCCAATCTTTCAATATTTTATAATATTTTGCAGAAAGACCATCCGGTCCCGGGGCTTTGCCTAACTGCATCTTATTTATTGCCATCTCAACCTCCTGTCTTGTAATCATGCCATTTAGTAGGAACCTTTTATCCTCGGGAATTTTCTGCATTTCATTCGCCGCAAGAAATTGCTCAATTTTATCCTTATCTTCTTTACCTTTTTTATACAGCTGTTTAAAGTATTTCTGAAAACATTTCCTTATATCTGCAGGGTTTTCCATAGATTTTCCATCAGATACAATGTTTGTAATAGTACTTTGCTTCTGTCTCTTTTTTAATTGCCAAGCCAACAATTTCCCACATTTATTCGCAGATTCAAAGTTTCTCTGTTTCATCATTTTAATTTTCCATTCTATTTCCTGGTTAATAATTTGAGAAAATTGAATCTGCAATGCTTTAATTTCTTTTGGAATCTGTTGACTCTTTGGGATTAATCTTAAACTCTTCTCTTTGTCTTTTATTTGAGACAGAATTTTATCTTTTTTCTCATTCTGTATCTTTTTCCTTATCGAGTTCTGTTGTATGAGGAAACCTCTTATTACTGCCTTACTTGCATCCCAAATGACTCTTGTTTCAACCTCTGTGTTCATATTTAGTTCAAAATAATCTTTTAGAGTCTTTTGGGCCTTAGTAATCATCTGTTCATTCTTCAACAACTCATCATTCATCCTCCATCTAAAGGAACCCTGCAGGTATAATTTCATCTCCAAAACCACTGCATTATGATCTGAGCAAGTCTTAGGGCAAATTTCTGTTTTAGTAACCTTAGGAACCAAATCTCTGGATATCCATAAATAGTCGGTTCTCGAGAAAGTTTGATTTGAATTTGAGAAAAAAGTGAAATCCCTCTCCATTGGATTTTGTAGCCTCCATATGTCCGACAAATCGTATTTATCAGTCATATCAAAGAAAATCTTTGGTAGTCTGCCAGAACTTGGATTTTTCTGACCCTGTGTTTTATCCATTAATGTTGATGCTACTCCATTCAGGTCTCCCATTAAAATCAATTTGTAATCCATATAATCCATGAGTTTTAAGTCCAGATTCTTAAAAAATTCCACTTTGCCATCATTTGGTGCATCAATTCCCAGCAAAAGAAATTTATCGCCTTGTGCCGTAATTTCAACTGCAATGTACCTCCCTTCCTCATCTTTAAACAACAATTTGGGGTTCCATTTTTCTTTAACATAAAAAAACCACACCTCTTTTTTTCACTTTGTCGGATGAAATAAATTCCTGCCCAAGTTTCTTATTTTGGAGAATTTTCCTATGAAGTCTTGTAACATGTGTTTCTTGTAGACAAATTATGTCCAAATTATGTCTTGCCAGTGCGTGATAAACTTGATTCCTCTTAAATCGCGAATTTAGACCATTCACATTCCAGGAGTAGATTTTCAAAGACATCCTGATTTGTTAGGGGCCCACTGCTCCTGCCCCTAATGAAGGAGAACTTTCCAGTCCAAGCTCTTTTGCGTTTTTCTCCAAAAATCTTTCTTTCTCTCTGACAGTTGTTATTCTTTGTTTCCTTCATTGAAATTTAAAAGATAATCCTTCTGGGAACTCCCACCTGAAGAAAATGTTCTTTCTTCTTAGGGCACTGGCCAAATCCATATAATTATTTCTCAGGGCCAAAAAGTATGTCGGAATGTCTTTAAACAGAATTATTCCCTTCTCATCTATCTTTAAACTTTTTTTGTAATGGTGGCCTAAAATAATATCTCTCTGCTCTTTGGTTTTAAAAATCACCATACAGTCATGTGTGATCTTAGTATCTTTTTTAGGTCCAAATCTGTAGGCTTTATCAATCCAGGAATTTAATTCTTCTTTTGAGAGGCCCCAATACGCTGCAAATTCTTCAATTAACCAATCCTTCAAATTATCCCGCTCTTTCTGGGGTATGCCCCTCAATCTCAGATTACATTCCCTCTGTTTTAGCTGGAGAGACGCAATTGAAATTTGAGATTGTCGCTGAATTGCCTCTAAATCAGCAATTCTCACAGTTTCCAAATGCGCCAGTCTTGACTCATGTGCTGATACATCTGAATTAACTTGCGTTAAATCTTGTCTTAATTGAGCAAAGTCACTTTTTAATTCCTGTATAGACTTTTGATTTCCTCTTACTTCTGTTTTAATTTCCTGAAGCAATTGCAACACAGACTCCTCAAAAGCTGGTGACTTAGAGTCCCTTCTTGGTTTAGTTTTTGCTTTCTTTGTCCTCTCTCTCCTTTCTCTCCCCCATCCATAACTTGCAATTCTTTTGTTCAAGGTCAGTCTCAAACAAAGGGGAGATAAGGAGACAGACAGTTTCTCTTCTCAAGCCTCTTCACCAGTCTTAATATAAAAGTCAACAGTCTCTCTAACTTGTAATCCTTTCTTAATTCCCCAGAAGTTAATAACACAGTCCCAATTTACAATTTATATTTGGGGGTAGGGGTACTGTTTAAAAGAGAAAGGGAAAAGAAAAACCTTTGAGTTCGGGCAGCTGCAGTTACTTTTCCCCCCCAAGTAGGAAAACGAAAGTTGAAAGTGTCATTTTCTTTACAACGTCTCATAATGAAGTCTAGTCTTCCCGACCGGGTAGTCCGCTTCCACAAAGAAAATACCTCGTAAATCCAAACTGTCTGCAAGGATTAAAAGAGTCTGAAAAGTATATCCTCCTTCCCCCTGCTAGTAGGAGGGATACAGAGATTAACTTGAAAGTCTTTAGAAAGTCGTACATTTTAGATCGCGGCTTCGGCTGATGTAGCTGTTTTGTCTCTTAATCAGAAGAAGGGACTCACCTCCGTTTTTTTAAGCCCCTGTCCTTTCCAAATAAATATCCAAATTTTTAATTTATTACTCACTCTTTTCCAATCAAAGTTGCTTGGAGAAATTGGCCGCTCACGATCTCCGGACTCGGAGCTTCATGCGATGAAGGAAGCGAGTCTATTCCCAAGTGGCTCTGTCTCCAACCCCACCCGCTCTCAGAGCCCTTATCAAGAGCTTACCGGGGGGTGAGGGAGTCGTTCCAGGAACACCAAGTCCTCGGAATGTTCAATCCGAGGTTTTTAAGAGGTACTGCGTCACTCTAGCGGGTTCCCCAACCTTCAAAGCACCGGTGCTCTTTCAAGTGAAAGAGCTCACCCTTCCAGCAGAACGGGCAGCCAACACGGAACTGATGGTGAGGTTTAATAAGTGAACAGTTTCTGTTTGGACAACTTTTCTGCTGCACTTGATTGGAAGTCCTTTCCTTCATAACAATTTGAACAATTTATTTAACTAATAAAGGAAGTTTTCCTTATCGGAATAATCAAATCCCTTTTTTACAGAATGGTTCAGCCTTGCTGGCATCCTCTTAATATGGACAAGCAGAGGAAGGTTTCCTTTTTGGAGTAACGAGTTTTCAGAAATGCATAGACTATTAGAAATGTATAGACCAGTACTGATGAAATGACGGTGAGGTTTAATAAGTTAACTGTTTCTGTTTGGACCACTTTTCTGCTGTACTTGACTGGAAGGAGAAACAGAATCATTTCCTTCAGAACCATTTAAACAATTTATTTCACTAAAGGAATAACAATATGGCACAATGTTTTTACCGTTCTGTCAAAAACAAAGGTTCCCCTGTCTTTTTTACAGAAAGGTTCAGCCTCGCTGGCATCCTCTTAATAGCCCTCCCAAAGCATTTTTTTTGGATTTTTATCCACCCTGATGATAATGAAACTGAACCACTCCTTGCTCTCATTTCAGAGCCGTGGCAGCCTATCTACGGGCCCTGAGCCTGAGCCCCAACCACGCTGTCGTCCATGGCAACCTGGCCTGTGTGTATTACGAACAGGGGCTGATCGACCTGGCAATCGATACCTACAAGCGGGCCATTGAGCTCCAGCCCCACTTCCCCGACGCCTACTGCAACCTGGCAAACGCACTCAAAGAAAAAGGCAGCGTAAGAAACCCTTCTGCTTTCTGTATGTCGGAGGGTTTGCTGAATAAACCCTTACGGAGGATGGTGATCTCAAAATTGGGCTTTGGGGGGAGGGACTTGGGGAACAGTACTTAAAAGAAGTCCTCTTTTATTTTTTAATATAATTTTTATTCAATTTTCATATCTTCCCTTTGTCACGTTCATATCAAATCATATAATCACATACAACTTTGCTCATACCGAGTGTCTACTTCCTCCCCCCGTTCCCACTCCCTGGTTTACTTAAGCAATCACAATCCTCTTAGCGCAGGCATGTCCAAAGTCCGTTGGGGGGGGGGGCTAATCCGGCCCGCCAGTCAGTTTAATCCGGCCCCTGTGGCAGTTTATTTCCTAGGGTAAAATCCTAAAAACACCTCAACAAGTTCAACCCTTTAAAAATCTCAACAACTTCAACCCTAAAGAAAAGCTCAACAATTTGGGGTAAAACCATAACAAAAACCTCAACAACTTCAATCCCAAAAAAAAGGTTAACAACTTTGGTTGGCCCTTACGGCCCTTCACTTCATCAAATCTGGCCAACTTTGAAAAAAGTTTGGACACCACTGTTTTAAACCGCAACCCAAAACCCACTGATTGATCGCAAAGTGCCAACACGTCAATTGAACCTGTATACCTCGTTTTTTCTGTGGGTTTCACATTTCTTCTTTATGACTGCTGTCGTCATCAATAATCCTTCATCAAAGTTACTGCGCTAACGTTCTTCATTAGATTATCTTTCCATTGATATATAATTTTATGGTATAACTCAGCGCTTTTTTTCTTTAAAAAAATGTTTAGGCTCCGGGGGGGGGGGGGGGGAGATAAATACAGTTCCAGTCGGTTCAAATTGGAAAAGAAATTTCCTGAAATGGAAATTTGCCTTTATAAAAATGTAAAAAAATAAAAATTAAAAACGCATCAAGTTTCATCAGTATATTCCTACAGAAGATTTAACAGGAAGTCTTCAATGATGGTGTCAGGGCCGCCTCAGGTCCCAGCTCACAAGAGACCAACGCCAAGTCCACTTTATTTACAAAAGTCTTTATTGAAGTACATTGTTTGCTCCACAGCCGAGGCGTGCAGCCCCACGTCTGTTACGCTTAGACCGCTGAAGTCCCCTCTGAATCAGTCCCGCCTCCACACCAGTTTAAGAGGCTTCTGCTGGTCCACCTCTTCCTGTCCTTCCTTTTCCGCAGGGTCTTTCTACCCCCCTGGGTTCCTTCCCTCCTGGATTCCCCTGACGCTGAGTCCCCAGACGCCTGCTCCCCCCTCCTCCGTGCTTTGGGACCAGGCTCCTCCTCCGGGCTCTCCGCATTTCCGCGCGTCTCCACATTTGAACTTGGCGCGCGTTCGCTACCTCTGACCTTCCTCTTGACAGCTACACTACTCTCTGTGCTACTCTCCGCCCCTTCCGGCAGGACGTCTTGCCCCGATCTCCTTCCCCTCTCTGCTTCCTGCTCTGCTTCGTCTGTCACACTGGGAACTCCACCCTCTTCACTCCGTTCCGGCGGGGAAGCCGGCCCCGATCTCCAACTCCCACTCGGGGTTTCCCTGCTGCTCCCCTGCTCCTGACGAGTCCCCCCTGTGGCTCCCCTTGGCCTGACCAGGGGCGCCCCCTTTTGGGAATCCTCCGATTCACTTGAAAGACTCATGGAAACCCTCAAGTCATTGTCATCCTCCTCCTCGTTCCTGGATTCTTCCCCCTCGCTCTCAGTCTCCTCCCTCATCTGTGCCTCTCTCCCTGAACCCCTGACATCCATCCGCCCTCGAAGCCCCCCCTCCCCCCCTCCCGCCCGTCGGGCGCAGGTATTGGGAGCCGCGTCTCTGCGGGGTTAGATGCTGGATACAGTTCGTCTACTTCGATTTCCTCTGCTTCCAGCTCGGTGTATGTGTGCTCGAACTCGGGTTCGTCTCCCAAAGTGTTCTCGGTCTCCTCTCCCATTGTTACTTCGTCCGGTGCTGTTGGCCAAGGCCCCTCCCTCCACCTCCTGCGCCAGTCCTCCTCTGGTTGCTCGTCCCACCAATAAGAGGGTTCCGTCTCCACCCCCGAGCACGATCCCCTGGGGGGGGCTCGATTCTGGCGTTCCCTCCTCCGCGGAAGAAAACCCTCGGAAAGTGCTGGCTGAAAGTGTGGGCGTAAAAAGCCAGTCGTCAAAGTACTCGGCTGGCATGGGCCTGTGTGGGAAAAGAGCATGGAACTCGTCCTTGAGAAGAGGCTCGTCCAAAGCGTAGTCCGGCACCCAACTGTTGGCGCTGGCTGGGGTACCCTCTCTGGCGAGAAAATATTCTACTCCCTCTTCCCCCCATCTCGAGTCCAGAATCTCTGTGACCTCGTTGAGTGGTTCGGCCCTAGGTGACCTCCCCCTCTTGGGTGACTCTCTGCGTGGTTCTGGTGCCGTCCCTGACTCCTGAAATCTGTGTGGGGCCTTGTAGGGGGTGAGCACCGACCTATGAAAGACCGGGTGCATTCTGGAACCTTCGGGGAGGGCCAGTCGAAACGCTACGGGATTGATCCTGGCCTCAACTTGGTATGGCCCTAGCTGCCTGTGTCCTAGCTTCTTCTTAGCTAACGACTTGGCCGGCACCGCTTGGGCCGCTAACCATACCCAGTCCCCCACCTGGATGTCTTCTCCCGCCCTCCTGTGTTTGTCCGCCTGCACTTTATAGGCTTGTTTAGCTAGTTCCAAATGTCTCCGCAGCTCCTCGTGCACCTCTTGCAGTTCTGCTGCGAAATGGTCGGCCCCCTGCGGCGCCCCCTCCCCCGTCGTTACGAACCCCGGGAAGGTTCTGGGATGTCGTCCATTGTTAGCGAAGAACGGCGTCACCCCCGTCGACGCGTGCTTCGTGTTGTTGTAGGCAAACTCAGCCATCGGCAGGTAATCCACCCAAGCTGCGGGTCGCTGATTGGCGTAACATCTCAGGTACTGCTGCATGATAGCGTTGACCCTCTCTGCTTGGCCGTTGGTCTGTGGATGTCTCGCCGACGATAGGTTGATCTTGACGTGCAGGATACCTAGGAGCTTCTGCCAGAAACTGGAGACAAACTGGCGCCCCCTGTCGGACAGGATGGACTGTGGCAGCCCATGCACTCTGAACACGTGGTCGATGAAGAGTTTGGCGGTCTGTTCCGCTGTCGCCACCCTCGCGCAAGGAATGAAGTGTGCCATCTTGGTGAACAGGTCCACCACCACCAGTACCGCCGTCTTGCCTCGGGAGCTGGGCAGATCAGTAACAAAGTCCAGCGCTACCCGCTCCCACGGTTGCAGTGGCGTCTCCAGCGGTTCCAGTAGTCCGGCTGGCTTCTGGTGCACTGGCTTGGACCTCTGACAGGTGTCACATCTGGCGACGTAATCCGCGACCTCTCCTCGCATTTGGGGCCACCAAAAGTCCCTGGCTACCAGTTCCGCTGTCTTCTCCTTGCCGAAATGGCCCGCGCTGGGTGCGTCGTGCAACTGCTGCAGAACCTTTGCGCGGAGATCGTCCCCTGGCACGTAGAGGGCACCTTTGCGAGTTAACAGCCCGTCGCGTATCTGGAACTCGTCGTCTCTCGTTGTACCTCTGCGCAGCTCTTCCATCTTGGATTGTGCAAACTGATCTGTCTGCAACGCGCGTCGCACCGCGTCCAAGTCGACGGCGACTGAAGCGCACCCCCACGCCTGCGGTGCGAAAATGTGCTTGGCTGCTACTGTTGCCGCTTCCTCGAGGTATTGCGGTTTCCTTGAGAGCGCATCGGCTATGACATTGGAGTCCCCCGGGATGTACTTTATTCGGAAGTCGAAATCCGCGAAGAATTCCGCCCAGCGCATGTGCCTCTGGCTCTGGAGCTTCGCCGTGCGCCAATACTCTAAGTTCATGTGGTCCGTGCGGACCTGCACGGTGTGCTTGGCTCCTATGAGGAAGTGCCGCCACGCTTTGAAAGCCGCGTGAATGGCCAACAACTCCCTGTCCCAGATGGTGTAGTTTTGTTCCGCCTTGCTGAGTTTCCGGGAGTAGAAAGCACAGGGCCTCCAGTGCCCTTGCGGATCTTCCTGCAAAAGGACGGCCCCCACCGCTCTGTCTGATGCGTCAGTCTCGACCTGCATGGGCCTGCCGGGATTCACGTGCAGCAGCTGTTCCTCGGAGGCGAAGAGGCTTTTAAGCTTCTGAAAAGAGCGCTCCGCCTGGTCCGTCCAAGTGAACTTCTTCTTCTTGGAACTGAGAGTGTCCGTGATTGCTGCTGTCTCCTTCGCGAAACCTCTGATGAACTTGCGGTAAAAGTTGGCGAAACCGACGAACCTCTGCACCTCCTTCCGATTGCGCGGGCTCTTCCAGTCCAACACCGCGCGGACCTTGACGCTGTCCATGGCCAGTCCCTTGTCGGACAGCTTGTAGCCCAGGAAATCCACCTCCGTCACATCGAACTGGCACTTCTCCAACTTGGCGTAGAGTCTGTGTTCCCGTAGTCTCTGTAGGACCTCCTTTACGTCTCTCTCGTGAGCCTCCGGCGATTCTGAGAAGATCAGGATGTCGTTGAGGAAGCACACCCACTTCTTGTAGAGGAGTCCTGCTAGCACGTGATGCATAAAGGCTTGGAAGCAGTGGGATCCATTTTGGAGACCAAAAGGCATAACTCTGTATTCATACGTGCCCAGAGGCGTGAACATGGCCGTCTTCCACTCATCGCCCTCACGCATGCGTATGAGATTGTACGCTCCGCGCAAATCCAACTTGGTGAAGATCCTCCCCTTCCGCACGGTCGCTAGGAGGTCGTCAATCTTGGGCATGGGAAAGGCCTTGGGCTTTGTCATCGAGTTTATGGCTCGATAGTCCACAATGAGTCTCTTCTGGGGCGTGTCCTTCTTCACAAAAAACACAGGACTGCCTCCCACCGCTTTGGATTCCCGAATGAATCCGCGCTTCAAATTGTGCTCTATGAACTCCCTGAGTTCTTGCATCTCATCTTCAGACATGGAATACAGCTTTGCAGTCGGCAGCTTCGCCCCCGGCAACAGGTCAATCGCACAGTCGTAAGGCCTGTGGGGTGGCAGCTGGTCAGCTTCCTTCTCGCAGAAAACCTCCAAAAATCCCTCGTACTTCCGGGGGACTGCCTGCACCATGCCTAGTTGCAGCTGCTGCCCAGCTTCCTCCCCTTGGCTGGACTGGATGCAGTGTTGAGCACAGTACGATGAGCAAAAGGTGAGCTGTCGCTGGTACCACGCCACTGCTGGACTGTGTCTCTCTAGCCAGCTCATGCCTAACACTATAGGCGTGTCTGATAGGCGGGTGACGTTGAAGCTAATGACTTCTCGATGATTTCCAATCTGCATCACCATGGGAGGCGTCTGTTGCACAACTTGCCCTCCTAGCAATTTTCTGCCATCGACCGTGACTACGTTCAGGGGCGTGGTAGCTGGCAGAAGCGCTATGCGATGCTGCTTGACGAACTGCACCCCCACAAAGTCCGCGTTGCTCCCAGAGTCGATTGTAATGGGGACTTCCAGGGTGGTTCCATTCGGCAACTGGAGTGTTGCAGTGAGCTGCACCGCTGGCTTGGGTGGTAAGGGGTCTGTGTGCTGCAAAATCGCTGGGGACTGCTCTACAGACTCGCCTGGCTGAGCCCCAGCATCGCTGTCTCCAGCCAGGCACTGTCGTTTCCCTGAAACTGCTCTTCGTGAAGTACGTCTGCTGCGACCGTTGCTAAAGCTGCAGTGTGTTTCTGGAGCCTCTGGGGACACTCTTTAGCCATGTGCTGTGCACTGTCACAGATGTAACATTTCCTGTTCCCTCTAGGAGGCTTCGCCTTGACTGCACCGGACGTTGGGGCTCTGGCTGCTGTCTGAGCTCTAGCACCGCCAAGCTCCATTGGTTCCTCCCCCTGCCGCATTAGAGGCGAAGGATGCGCCTGGCCGAACTCCCTGGGGATAAAAGGAGGTGCCCTGGCTGGCGCACGCACCTGGCGACCTTCCTCACTGTGCCAAGGACGTTCTTCGTGTCGTATTCCAATCGCAAGAGCCCTCTGTACTACTTCTGCTAGGGTTTGAGGTCTGTCACCCCTGGCCAATTCATCTTTTATGGAGCCGTGGAGTCCCTCCCAGAACAAATCTCTCACTGGTTTGGAGTCTTTCTCCCAGCCCAATACAGTCAGCAATGCAAAAAAGCGCGAATGGTACTGACGCACAGTGGCTTTGCCTTGTCTGAGTCCGTGCATCTCTCGGCGCGCAACATCAACATCCACGGTGGACTGGAAACAAGCGTCCATAGCTTTGATAAATTCATCAGAATCGCGGCGGGCAGGACCATCTTCACACCACAAATTGCGCAGCCATGCTCTGGCGTCTCCATGCAAATGAGACACAATAAAACCCACTTTCTCCTCCTCATCTTTAAAGTCATTGCGAAGCAAATGCAGTGCATATAGGACTTCTGCTCTGAAACTGGGGTAGTGCTTCAGGTTCCCATCGAAGTGGGCGACCAAACTGCCCCCCCGCCTTCCAAGTCCAATTCCCTCTGATCTGGACCCTGGGAACCCCTCTCTGCATGCACGCTCCCACCTGGCTTGCAGATCCTGGCATCGCTTCTCCGCATCGTTACTCTTCTTCTGAGAGGCTATTACCGCAGTGGAGAGCTCGGTGACTGCGTTCCGTAGTGCTGTCAACTGTTCCTCCGCACTCATGGCTGCCACACTTCGTGAGCTTTGCAAAAAAATTTTTTGCGTTCTTTCTGAGAGGGGACTTACTGTCAGGGCCGCCTCAGGTCCCAGCTCACAAGAGACCAACGCCAAGTCCACTTTATTTACAAAAGTCTTTATTGAAGTACATTGTTTGCTCCACAGCCGAGGCGCGCAGCCCCACGTCTGTTACGCTTAGACCGCTGAAGTCCCCTCTGAATCAGTCCCGCCTCCACACCAGTTTAAGAGGCTTCTGCTGGTCCACCTCTTCCTGTCCTTCCTTTTCCGCAGGGTCTTTCTACCCCCCTGGGTTCCTTCCCTCCTGCTTTCCCCTGACGCTGAGTCCCCAGACGCCTGCTCCCCCCTCCTCCGTGCTTTGGGACCAGGCTCCTCCTCCGGGCTCTCCGCATTTCCGCGCGCCTCCACATTTGAACTTGGCGCGCGTTCGCTACCTCTGACCTTCCTCTTGACAGCTACACTACTCTCTGTGCTACTCTCCGCCCCTTCCGGCAGGACGTCTTGCCCCGATCTCCTTCCCCTCTCTGCTTCCTGCTCTGCTTCGTCTGTCACACTGGGAACTCCACCCTCTTCACTCCGTTCCGGCGGGGAAGCCGGCCCCGATCTCCAACTCCCACTCGGGGTTTCCCTGCTGCTCCCCTGCTCCTGACGAGTCCCCCCTGTGGCTCCCCTTGGCCTGACCAGGGGCGCCCCCTTTTGGGAATCCTCCGATTCACTTGAAAGACTCATGGAAACCCTCAAGTCATTGTCATCCTCCTCCTCCTCCTCCTCGTTCCTGGATTCTTCCCCCTCACTCTCAGTCTCCTCCCTCATCTGTGCCTCCCTCCCTGAACCCCTGACAGATGGCATATGACTTTATTTACGCTTCTGGTCCTTCTCCGCGAACCAGCATTGTTATGTTATTTCCATTTAGCAAAATCTGGTCTAGCTTTGTAATTCTTCATCCTTAGGTATGATCTCAAATTCTGTAACATCTTCCAATACCATGTTGACAAAGTCCTCGAATGCTAGGAGTGTGCCAACAATTTATCACTTTTCATCATGATGTGAATTCGTGAGCCTATGCACTTGTCCCCCAGCTCAAGAGGCAGAAGCTGAGACGGGTTGGTAGTCGCGTTGGCTGCCATTTTGCCCCAAATCCGGACTAATTGAGTCCGCCATTCTCTTAAGTTTTCAAACAGCTTAGTTCTTGAACTACTTGGAACCCGGATACTTCAAAGCCTGAAAGGAGTGTTCCGGTTTTGGAACTTTTTCCAGAAGCAGAACGTGCTCTGTTCTCAGCATAACTT
Organism: Podarcis muralis; assembly: GCF_964188315.1. Lineage (NCBI taxonomy): Eukaryota > Metazoa > Chordata > Lepidosauria > Squamata > Lacertidae > Podarcis > Podarcis muralis. The sequence goes on from NC_135674.1 coordinate 13,415,740, forward strand.
CCATTTTGAGTGCCACAGAGGGAGGGAAGGCAGGCCAGGCAGCAAGCGAGCAGCAAGGGATGTCACTGCCACCCCCCCATCCACCTCCTGCTTGCAGGCAAGTAGGAGTGAGATCGGGCTGCTCTATTGGCAGCGTTGCTGCTTGCTCGGGAACAGGAGCTGGATCGGGGCAGCTCAGCTGGGGCGATGCAGGCTCCGTCGCACTTTCCATTGAGGGGGTTGTGGCTGTGCTCCCCTCAAGGGGGAGGTTTAAAGGAGCCCCCACATACGCACCAGAGCCCTTGCAAGGCAGCCAGGCTGAATAGTTGCTGAGGGTGTGGTAGGTGGAAGCTGCATCAGAGAGCCCCTGCACCACCCAAAGGCAGCCAGGCGCTCCCCAGCTGAGCTGCCCAACCCTGCTCCTACTTGAGAGCAAGCAGGAGCGGAGGCAGGGATCTCTCAGGAGCAGAGTGGAGGCTCTGCACTCCCCAGCTGATCGTAGGACACTTAACTCTTGGCTCTGCCTAAACCAGGCATGGCCCAACTTGTCCCTCCAGCTGTTTGGGGAGTACAAGGCCCACCATCCCTGACCACTGGTCCCGTGAGCTGGGGATGGTGGGAGTTGTAGTCCCCAAACAGCTGGAGGGCCAGGTGGTGGAATGACAGAACAGCTGAGGCTGCTTACAGAACCCCCTCTAACAGTGGACCAGGCACCCCAAGAAGCAACGGAGGAAAAGCAGTCGTGGCAATTCGCACCTGAGACATACAAGCAGCGCTCTTTACAAAAGAAATCCCCTTTCACCACTCAAGCCCTTGGGTTTACATTTCCCCTATTTTTGTGACACCTCCTCCTAAGGCACCCACATTTTGCCGGCACAATAGACACCAATTGCATCTCCTTGGCTAAACAGACTCTTGTGCAGGCATAGGCAAACTTGGCCCTTCAGCTAGGGATGGTGGGCATTGTAGTCCCAGAACAGCTGGAGGATTGTCCCAAGAGCGCCTGGACTCAAATCGTCTATTGAAAACTTCCCTCTGGTGGTTTTCACCACCACAGCTACTCACTTTGGGTGTCAGTAAAGATAATGGTCTAATTTGCCGGCGCCTCAATGGTATCTAGCATCGGAACAACTTGGTCACAATCAGGAAATTTTGCCTGCAGTATGACTCTGTTTCCCCTTCCCATTTTGAGACTCTGGCACCCTATTGGCGTAATCTAGCAATCCCAAAATACAGACGCGCTTTCACTCTTGCAAGATTGAATGTATCGCCCTGGGCTGGACTTGAAGGACGATGCCAACAGATTCCACCCGAAAAATGCTCCGGTCCCTGCGGACGCAGCCTGATCGAATTGGCAGTGCATGCCCTTTATAAAAAGGAATTAGATTATCACCCCTCTTTTTTTGTCCATTCCAGGTCGCCCAACCGCTGCCAGATTGGCAGATCAAGAGGAGCAGGTGACAGCAGAGGTGGCAAGGTTTTAAGCCGGGGCAATCAGAATAAGATCCACTATTTGACTTTTGATTCAAAACCCCAAAATGTATTTTACACCATGGACTTTTTATCTCTATTCTTTGTATATCGCAGGGGTGCCCAAACTTTTTCCAAAGAGGGTCAGATTTGATGAAGTGAACATGCGTGAGGACAACCTGGACAGTTGTTGAGCTGTTTTTTTTTTTTAGGATTTGTTGAATATTTTTTTTTTAATTAGGCCCCCGAAACTGCCTTTGGACGTGCCTGGTATATCATATTGTTGTTTTATTGCTGTGGCCGATGGCTGACGCAAAGAACGATTCCTTCACGCATTCCCCGGCTGCCCGTTCCTACTTGCGAGCAAGCGGGAGCCGGCTGGGGATCTCTCGGAGGCTTCGTGCTTCCCAGCTGAGCCATAGGTTCGCCACCGCTGCCTGAAACATAAATCCAGCCGTAGAGGCTGGCACATGAATCGGGGTCATCTCAGCGCAGCCTTTTGGGTGCCTGTGAACCACGTCCTAATATTTGCGTAAAAACTCAGTTTTGTGTTTCGAAGGTTGCTGAGGTCGAGGAATGCTACAACACGGCCTGCAAACAATTCGCGTACATACTCTGTTTTATGTTTTAAAGGTTGCCGAAGCCGAGGAATGCTACAACACGGCTCTCCGTCTATGCCCAACTCACGCGGATTCTCTTAATAACCTGGCCAACATCAAGCGAGAGCAAGGGAATATCGAGGAGGCTGTCCGCCTCTACCGGAAAGCTCTTGAGGTACCTGCGTGGAGAATTACAACAATAATAATTATTATAATTGACACACCAGGGTTAGGCATGCATACCCTGGATGCCTGGTTTGGGGCTTTTTACAAATCGCCAGATTTTTTGTGATCAATAACGGAAGTAATGGTGATGAACTGAAAGTGAAATAGCATTTTAAGGATCAACAAAGCATGGTGTTCATTTGGCCTGATAAGTCACTTTGGGAAAGAAAAGGGTCTGTGCCTGTTTTTATAGTCATGGGCCTCCTAGAATGATCGAAAATCTGCTTTTTCATCAGAAAAACAAAGCAAGGCGATGAAATTGAAATAAAAGCTGGACGCTTGCCACTCCTTGTCAGCTGAGCTTGATCATCTGATAGTCTTATTTTCTAACAGTATTTCCTGTGCATGCTAAAAAGGCAGTCCATAGGCCCCTAATTATTATTGTTATTATTATTATTGTTGTTAATTTTTACAAGTTACCGTATTTTTCGCACGATTGGACGCACCGGACCATAGGACGCACCTAGTTTTTTGGGGGGGAAATAAAGGGAAAAAATTTCCCCTTTATTTCCCCCCCAAAAGCAGGTCAGGGAAACCGAACCAGGTCGAGGAACAGCGGGATAGTGGCGCTGCGCCTCCCTGCTGTCCCCCAAGCTTGTGGGGCTGGCCGATGTCTGTCCGGCGGGCGGGGAGCTCTGCTTCAGGGCGCCCCACCCGCCAGGCAGCAGGCTGCTATCCGCAGCGTGGGGAGCCTTGTGGGGAACTCCTGCAAGGCTCCCCACTCTGCGGATGTATGCGTGGCGCGAGGGGTGCTCTGCTTCAGGGCGCCCCACCCGCCAGGCAGCAGGCTGCTATCCGCAGCGTGGGGAGCCCTGTGGGGAACTCCTGCAAGGCTCCCCACTCTGCGGATGTATGCCTGGCGCGAGGGGTGCTCTGCTTCAGGGCGCCCCACCCGCCAGGCAGCAGGCTGCTATCCGCAGCGTGGGGAGCCCTGTGGGGAATTCCTGCAAGGCTCCCCATGCTGCGGATGTGTTCCCGAAGCGCCTGGAGCTCTGCTTTCAGGGCGCCCGGCGCTCCGGGAAGCAGGCTGCTATCCGCAGCCTAGACACGGCTAGCGGAGCGCTAATCCCGAAGGCCCAAGCTTCGGGATTAGCGCGGCGCTTCGCTAGCCCTGGGAGAGCCACGCAACGTCGCGGGGCTCTCCCAGGGCTAGCGAGACCTTGCCGGCACCCAGAAGCTTGGGGCGCGCTGAGCTCCGCGCGCCCCAAGCTTCGAGATTAGCGCGGCGCTTCGCTAGCCCTGGGAGAGCCACGCAACGTCGCGGGGCTCTCCCAGGGCTAGCGAGACCTTGCCGGCACCCAGAAGCTTGGGGCGCGCTGAGCTCCGCGCGCCCCAAGCTTCGGGATTAATGCAGCGAAGCCTGGAGAGCGAGAGGGGTCGGTGCGCACCGACCCCTCTCACTCTCCAGGCTTCAGCGAAAGCCTGCATTCGCTCCATAGGACGCACACACATTTTCCCTTGCTTTTTAGGAGGGAAAAAGTGCGTCCTATGGTGCGAAAAATACGGTATTCCAAATGGCGATTTGTTTTGCGGCCGGCCCCCGACATGTTTGAGCATAAAAGAGGGGCTCTTTAAAATACGGCATTGATCATTTGACAGTTTGATCTCCTAACAGTATTTCCTATGCACGCTAAAAAGGCAGTCTATTAGGTCCCTAATTATTATTATTATTGTTTTTTATATAATAATAATAATAATAATAATAATAATAATAATAATAATAATAATAATAATAATAATTACAAGTTAATTCCAAATGGTGATTAATTTCACGCTCGGCCCCCGCAACCTTTGGGCCTAAAAGAGGGGCTTTTTAAAATACGGCATTGATCATTTGATAGTCTGATTTCCTATGCATGCTAAAAAGGCAGTCCATAGGCCTATTATTATTATTATTATTATTATTATTACTACAAGTCATTCCAAATGAGAATTTGTTTCGTGGCCAGCCCCTGCCACGTTTCAGCCTAAAAGTGGGGCTTTTTAAAATATGGCATTGATCATTTGACAGTCTGATCTCCGAACAGTATTTCCTCTGCATGCTAAAAAGGCAGTCCATAGGTCACTAATTATTATTATTAATTTTTACAAGTCATTTGAAAGGTGGATTTATTTCGCACCCGTAACCTTTGAGCCTCAAAGAGTGGCCTCCGTCTCTTTAGAATACAGTCATACCTTGGGTTACAGATGCTTCAGGTTGCATTTTTTCGGGTTGCGGACTGCCGAAACCCGGAAGTACCGGAACGGGTTACTTCCGGGTTTCGGCAGTCACGCATGCTCAGAAGCTCTAAATCGTGCATTGCGCATGCGCAGATGCGTCAAATTGCAACCTGCACATGTGCAGATGCACCACTGCGGGTTGCGAACGTGCATCCCACACGGATCACGTTCCCAACCCGAGCGTCCACTGTACAGCCTTCTCGGGGGAACTAAGAGTGATCTTCTTCCCTGCAGGTCTTCCCAGAGTTTGCGGCTGCGCATTCGAATTTAGCCAGCGTTTTGCAACAGCAAGGAAAGCTCCAGGAGGCTCTTATGCACTACAAGGAGGCCATCAGGTGAGCTTCCAAAGCCATGGGGAAAATAGATTGAAAGAGCTCCTCCTTATTGTATTTTAATTTTGCTGGAAGCAGCCCAGACTGGCTGGGTATAAATAATAAATTATAGCTCGGCTTTTAATACCATCCTCCCAGATATTCTTATTAAGAAGCTCACAGATCTGGACCTTTCTTCTACCATCTGTGACTGGATTAAAGACTTTTTGAGGGATTGGACACAAACAGTGAGGATTGGGACTGTTACAGCTACTCCCCTGAAGCTTAGCACTGGCACCCCACAGGGATGTGTGCTAAGTCCCTACCTGTACTCATTGTACACATATGACTGCATATCATCTGATACATCCACAGTAATTATTAAGTTTGCAGGTGATACTACCATAATGGGCCTAATTGTAGGCGGAGATGAAACAGCGTACGGGGGAGGTTCAAAAAGTATTTACTTGGTGCTCAGAGAATAACTTGCACCTAAATAGTAGTAAGACAAAGGAGATGGTGTTGGACTTCTGGAGGAAGAGAGGGGAACCTGCCCCGTTGTATATCGGGGGGGGGGGGGGCTGTGTGGAGAGAGTGTCGTCCTTTAAATTCCTGGGAGTTTACTTTAGTGAGGACCTCGCTTGGAAAATCAACATAATTCAGGTGGTCAGAAAGGCCCAACAGAGACTCCATTTCCTCAGGGTTTTACAAAAGAATAATGTTGAACAACAACTGATGAACTCCTTCTACCGGTCCACAATAGAAAGTGTCCTTTCATATTGTATCACAGTGTGGTATGCTGCCTGACAGCCACTGATAGAAAGTCTCTATGGAGGGTGGTGAATACAGCACATGATATCATGGGCTGTCCCTTGAGTCCGCTAGATGACATTGCAAGGGATCGTTGCCTTAGAATAGTGAGAAAAATTCTCAGGGATGACTCACACCCTGGCCAGCACCTCTTTAATCTTCTACCCTCGGGCAGGAGATAAGAAGCATAATCAGCCGTACCAACAGGCTAAAAAATAGCTTTTATCCGTGGGCTGTTAGGCTGTTGAACAGAAAATAACATTGCGAAATTGACTTGCGAGGTGGTGCATTGTTCGATAAGAGACTGAGTGGGGGGTGGAGGGAGGCTCGTTTAATTTCATTGTACACAGGATGTGCAATGACAATAAAGGTATTATTATTATTGTCAGGGGACTGCCATCAGAACAGGGGAGGGAGGCAGGGACGGCATTGGGATACAGGGAGCCGCAGAAATTTGTAAGGAGCAGTTCCTCGTCCAGCGGTGGGGAAAGCCACACCTCCAGTGGAGAAGAGAGGGAAGGGGCCAGCCAAGCGAGGAGAGGGCTCGAAGATGCTGCTGAGAGCCCAAGCGGAGGTGCACACGCCACTTCCGTCGCCCAACTTGCGCAGAGGGGTGAAACGCAAAGAGGGGAGGCGGAAATTTGGGGCGTCTTAAGTTCTTACGTTGGGGGAGAAGCCGGAAGGGGCCACTCCCAGATTCTGCAAGTGACTAAGACGGACATGAACCTTGTGTATCTGCACTGTAAATAGTTGGCACAATAAAACCTGTAAAAGACAGGTCGGAGTCCTGCCTGGTTACTCACGAGCAACCACCACACAGCATCTGACAGCAATCTGGGAGTCTTTAAGGTTGCTCGCATGTAGCAGTGAAGAGCAGCATGAGTCACCAGAAAAAAGGAGCTGCAGGCGGAGGCGCTGAGGAAGAGGAGGTGCGGAACATAGCGGCCCTGGTGCAGAGGAACGTGGAGCTGGAAGCGCATGTCGCTGATCTCAGAGCGAGGCTGGAGGAGCGCAGATTGCAGGAGCAGCACATCAAGGCAAATCCGGTGAGGAGAAAGGTGTTGGGATCTCAGCTCCGTTCCTCTGAGCTGATAAGGCTCATTTTCTTACGAGCCCTCCCAGCAGAGCATCAAAACAACACAGCGGAAGGATGAGATAGGTATGAGCTACATTTTTATGCTTTATTACTAAGCTATGCAGAGAGCAAAGAAATATACATCTTCTCCCTGTGAGAGCAGAGAGCAACTGAACAAAGGAAACAGGAAACCAGTAACGTCACATCCCATCTCCCTTTCCCCTGAGACTCCAATAGTATCTGGACTCTTTGACAGACTTCCGGGTTAGCGCCTCCGGTAATGGCTGAATTCCTCTGATCGGGAGGAATTCGCTTTGTGGAAATTAGGGTCTGGCCGCCACGGCGAAGGCGGGGACCCACAAAAAACCACAGGCGGGAGAAGCCTGTGAATGTGGGATTCGGCTGGCACCTTTTGCGCCTCCCCTACTCGCGGGGAAACCCGATTTCGGGGATCCGGAGCGATGTGGGGTGAGTGGCGCGGTGCTTCGAATTGACTGCTGCTTTCACGGAGTGAAACCGCATTGCCGTTGCCGGAGAGCGCTGACTTTTTCCTGTGGACAATTTGATCTTAAAACAACTACCCGTGAGTAGAACGGAAAATTGGATTTTTAAACGTCTTAATTTGGCACCGAAACGGGGGAGGTTTCAAACAGGAAGTCCGCCTTCCACTTTTGTAAATAGACTGAAGCAAAGAGGCTGCAAGCTAAAGTCTTGGAAAGCTTTTCATAAAGGATTAAACTTCCATCGGCTAAAATCATCAAACCCCCCTTGGAAGCAGGAGAAGAGGGGGGAAATTTTAGACCGCATAAGCCTGCAGGAGAGAGTGAAGAAAGTCAAATTACCACCGCTCTGAACCTGGAAACGGGCTGCTAGTAAGACTGAAGTTTTGGATATGCTCATTGACTGTGAATAGATCGTTTGTTGACAGTAAGTTAAAGAAGAGAAATACATTGTTTCCATTGTCTCCTTCTGCGTTTAAAAAGGAGTAAAAGTAATTGAAAATTGAAACTAACTTTTGATACAAATAGAAATTGTTTCCCCCTAGAGGAAGCCTTTGAAATTGTTACATGAGCTAAGCTGGGGGAATTTCCAGCTGCAAGATAAGACTGTGAGAATCTGGGATTGACCTTGGACCATTAAGAATGTTGACAGAAGAAGCCTTAGTGGTTGCATTATGTAAGATTATTGACTCACTGGAACAGCTCCATAAGAAGACGGATGTGATGATTATAAAAATTCATAACTTGGAACAAAAAGTGCCTAATTTGGGACAAAAAGTTAATATTAATACAGAAACTATTCAGGAATCGATACAGGGATCTACTTTGACATGGCAAATTGAGGAGAAGGCGGGGGAGAAAGTTGTTGTAGCACAAGTGGAGAGGGAGAGAGCTCCAGCTTCACAGATGCAATTTGATGACTATAAGTTGATGCCTTTTATGACTGAATTTAGAGAAAGTCAGACTTTGAGGATTGGAGCCCCGCTTGGACTGGAGAAGGAAAGTTGGATAGATCCCTTTACGCAGGGATTTATTGACCTTTGGGACCTGGACTTGGGTCAGGAGGAGACTGGAGTTGTGGGGACCGCCAGACTTGGAGGAGCTTTGAAATACGACTGGAAATATCTTTTGAATTTTAGTTTTAACTATGGAGATTTGGCTGACTTCTCGAAAAGGAATAAAAACATTGCTAGGTGGGAATTTCCCCAAGATCTACTTTTCAGCATCAAAGGAAGGAAAATAAGAACAAGATCAGGAGAAGACAAAGTAAAGTGCATGTATAAATATGAAGAAGACCTGCAGAAGGGACTTGGAAAAGAGTTAAGAGCCTCGGACAGAAGATCACCAGGTTGATGGACTATATGGAATTGATGGAAATGACTGGCAGAATCCGAGACCAGGGAGAAGAGACGGTGGAAGAATATTGGAAAAAGTTTAAAATCTATATATGGAAATAATGTAAAATTAATGAGTGTTAGAAAAATGTTGGAAGGGAATTATACGGCTTTAGTAGAAATGTTTTAAGGAATTAAGCATAAATAAGTATTATAGTATTAATGGAAAATAAGGTTAAAATATGTTAAGATAATCATATGACAGAAAATAGAGAAAGATGGAAAGGATTTGCTGAAATAATTAATAGAAATGGAATACAAAAAGGGAGGTGAGAGGAGGTCGATGAAACAAGGGAATAAAAGAGAGGATATTGAGATGGTAAGATGTGTGTTTTTTGAATTGTTTTTGCTTTCGTTTTGTTTAATGTGTTAATGTTGTGTTGTGTATTGTTTATATATTGTATTGATTTTTCTTTTTCTTTTTTCCCCCTTTTTTTGTAAGGTTTAAAAGTAATAAATATTATTTTTTTTAAAAGTATCTGGACTCTTTGGAATGTAAACACAGTCCTGTGACTGCAAGCAGCTGCACAGTGAGGAAACAGAAACTAACAAAAGGTACCGGGGCTGGTGAGCAAATTTAGCGGGAACCCTCAAGAGTACCTTGCCTTTAAGACTGAGTTTAAATACGCTGGACTTGCAAAAGAAAGAGTTTGACAATGATGAGGAGAGGGTGGCATTCATAGTTGCCCACTTAGAAGGAGCAGCCCGGGAATGGGTGAGAGCCCTGATAGCGGCGGGAAACGATGCCCTCCAGGACTTGAGGAAATTTTATGAGGTGATGGACGCAATGTTTATCAGGCGCACAGTAGAAGGGCCCCATCCGTGCCCTCCCAAGGCGGGCATAGTAGTCAAGGTGGTGCTGGAGCTCCCTAATGGCCACCTGGTGGAAGTGCAGGCCTTGGTCGATTCAGGAGCCAGTGCAAATTTCTTCATCAGAGACTTTGCCTTGGAGCACCAGTTGCACCTGCTCCCGCTAGACTTTCCCTTGCAAGTCACCACCATTGATGGGAGAGTTGCTGGGGGGGGGGAGTGACACACCAACCCCCCCCCCATGAGAATGAGGGTCTCCAAACACTCCAAGACCATTGCTTTTCATGTGACCACCTTGGCAGGACCTCCTATCATTCTGGGAATGAGCTGGCTGGCTCTCCATGATCCGGTGGTGTCGTGGCACCAGCGATCCCTCACCTTCAGGTCGGCACACTGTGTGGAACACGGTCTGGGAGGGGAGGAGCCACGGGAGAGGAAGACAAAGGTCGCTATGGCGAGTCTGGGGGAGAACAAGGTAATTCCTCAGCAGTATGCGGATTTTTAGGAAGTTTTCAGCGAGCGGGAGGCTGACAAGTCACCCCCACACAGGCCGTACGATTGTCAACTCAATTTAGTCCCAGGGGCCAGACTGCTGGCGGGTAAGCTGTACTCAGTGTCAGACCAAGAGATACAGGATCTGAAGGAGTTTAATTACAAGAACTTGAGAAGAGGTTTCATCCGAGAATCTAAGGTGGTGGTGGGGAGTCCAGTGTTGTTTGTGGACAAAAAGGGGACAAAAGTGTGTTGCCTAGTGGTGGATTTCAGAATTGTCAACTCCTTGACGGAACCCCTCGCTTTCCCCATGCCTTGCATCGATGACGTATTGGTGAGAGTACGCCAGGGCAGAATTTTTTACCAAACTTGACCTCAGAGGAGCTTACAACCTGATCAGGGTGTGAGAGGGAGACGAATGGAAGACGACCATGTTTACACCGTTAGGGGCATTTGAGTATCTCATTATGCCCTTCGGACTACAAGGCAGAAGTCCCTGTTTCCAGGCCTTCATGCATCACATGCTGGGTTCCCTCCTGTACTGTGTCTGTTTCTTGGATGACGTCTTGGTCTTTTCAGAGAATGAGAAACAGCATGTGGAGGACGTTCTGCAACTCTTGGAGAAGCTCAAGGAGCATCAGTTGTGGGTCAAACTGGAGAAATGCCAGTTTCATGCTTGTGAGGTCGAGTTCCTGGGGTACCGGCTGTCGGATAGGGGACTTGCCATGGATCAGGAGAAGGTGAAGGCTGTGCTAGACTGGGAAAGCCCCAAGATGAAGAAGGATTTGCAGGGATTCCTGGGCTTTAGCAACTTCTACTGAAAGTTTATCAAGAACTTTGCGCATTTGTTGGCGCCCATAACTGGTTGTCTCAGTGGGAAGAGAAAGTTTCTGTGGACTAAGGAGGTGCAGCAGGCCTTTGAAAGCTTAAAGAACAAAATGCAGGGGGAGATTGGAGGCCTTGTGCCTTTTTCTCCCGGAAGCTGAACAAATTGGAGCAAAATTACACAATTTATGACAAAGAATTGCTGGCCATTTATGCGGCTTTTAAGCAGTGGAGACACTTTCTGATGGGGTGCAGCAGCAGATCCAGGTGTGGACAGGCCACAAGAACTTGGAATATTGGCACACTGTGTGTGCTTTTTCAGAGGCAGATCCGTTGGGCAGAGTTTTTTGCCAATTTTAACTTTAAGATCCAATATGTCCCTGGAGAGCAGAACGTGAGAGCAGACACGCTATCCAGGAAACCTGAGTACATGGAAGATTAAGGGCCACCCGTGGCCAGACATAGGTTCCAGGGGGACAAATGGACCTGTGGGGGAGCACTGGCAGGGGAGGCAGAACTGGTGAGACTCACCAAAGACGATGACTTTGCTCAAAGGAAATTAGGCGAGCTCAAGGAGGGGCTGGGAGCAGATGGGGGCTTTGAGGAGAAAGGGGGGCTGTTATTCTACAAAGGGTCACTGTGCCGTATTTTTTGCTCCATAAGGCGCACCTAGTTTTTAGAGGGGGGATCAAGCTGCTTTTGGGGGCTGGGGCGGGACCGGGCTTTCCCCTCCAGCCCCGACAAGTTCTGGGAGAAGCGGCCTGCACGCAGCCTGTCGCAGCTATTTGGGGCCACACGTGCAGCCTGTCCACTTCTCCCAGATCTTCACGGGGCTGGAGGGGGAAGCCCGCCCCCCCAGCCCCGACAAGCTCTGGGAGTATTCCCCACCTCCCTTTAAAGAGCGCACGGCTTTTGCGGGAGGTGGGGGAATTCCCCCACCTCCCGCAAAAGCCCACAGGAGCCGTGCACCCTTTAAGGAGCGCACAGCTCCTTTGGGCTTTTCTACGAGGAGGGAGAAGGGACTGACTGGCCGCTTCAATCCCTTCTCCCTCCTGGGGAAAAGCCCACAAGAGCCGCAGGGAGCTTGTGTGTGGCTCTTGGGGGCTTTTCCTGCCTGCCTCCCCCCTGCATTCGCGCCATAAGACGCACACACATTTCCCCTTACTTTTTAGGAGGGAAAAAGTGCGTCTTATGGAGCGAAAAATACGGTATGTACCGGGAGAGCCTTTGAGGGTCAGAGTCCTCAAGCAGCTCCATGACAACCCTACAGCTGGGCATTTTGGGCAACACAAGACCATGTTGTTAGTTACGCGGGATTTCTGGTGGCCCAAGGTAAGGGAGGATGTGCGGGAATATGTACGAGGATGCGACACGTGTCAGAGAGCAAAGAGGGAAAGGGCGGCTCCGGCGGGGCTTACCCACACTGGGGAGACCATGGGAGGCAGTGTCCATAGACTTCATGATGGACCTGCCCATGTCCCGAGGTAAGACAGCTGTCATGGTGGTGGTGGACCTGCTGACCAAGATGTGTCACTTTGTGGCATCCTCCCATGCGGTGACAGCTGAGGAAACCGCCATGTTCCTGGATCTCAATCTTATGGCTGCATGGGGTCCCTTCTAGGGTAATTTCGGACCATGGAAGACAGTTCACCTTGTGTTTCTGGCGCAAGCTCATGAATTTGTTGGAGGTAGAGGTGAGCTTCTCCACAGCCAGGCACCCACAGACTAATGGACAGGTGGAGAGAGCGAATGCCATTTTGCAGCAGTACTTGCGCTGCTATGTCAATCAGCGGCAGAATGATTGGGTGGAGAAGCTAGCACTGGCAGAGTTTACGTACAATAATGCTGAACACGTGTCCACAGGGATGAGTCCCTTTCTTTCCAATTACGGGTGTCATCCTAGGGCCTTTCCTCCTCCACAAAAATAGCTGTTTACTTGGCCGTTTTCCTATGCCGTGAAGGCTGAAATTTCAATTCAGCGGAGCAGGGTCAAGATAATAACTGATATGCATGAAATTTCAGGTATAGCTGTATAATCCCTAATGTAGTAAGATAAGACCTTTGGAGCAGGCATTTTTTAAAAAAAAGAGTTTTTTATGAACCGCCCTACTGAACACCCAATGCTTTTCAGTGGAGCAGGGTCAAGATATTAACTCAGGCATGGCCAAACGTGGCCCTCCAGCTGCTTTGGGATTACAATGCCCATCATCCCTGACCACTGGTCCTGTGAGCTTGGGATGACGGGAGTTGTAGTCCCAAAACAGCTGGAGGGCCAAGTTGGGCCATGCCTGTATTAACTGATACGCATGAAATTTCAGATATAGCTATATAAACCTAGTGTAGTAAGATAAGACCTTTGGAGTAGGCATTTTCAAAAAAGAGTTTTTTATGAACTGCCCTAATGACCACCGCATGGGATAGAAAGAGCCCTCTCGGCCCTTTTTTCCCCTGCGTAACTTCGATGTGTTTTTGTACCAAAAATACACTTTTTATCTCGCCCTACGCGTCAGAATCAGCCCCACTTTTGCAGACGCCTATTCCAACATGGGGAACACCTTGAAGGAAATGCAAGACGTCCAAGGAGCTCTGCAATGCTACACAAGAGCCATCCAAATAAATCCTGCATTTGCCGATGCCCACAGCAACCTCGCTTCCATCCATAAGGTGAGCTTTGTGTCTATGCTAAATCTCTTTTTTCTGGGGGGGGGGGGATGACGGGGAAATCCATTAGTTTTTACAAAGGAAAACAATTGGCGAAAGCCATCCCAAATCGAGACATGTCGCAAAAAGAAAAAGGGAAAACCAGAATTTATGCTGGAAGTGCAAGGAGGCACACCGATACATTTATGGTGGGGTTGTGGAATAGTTCAAAAATTCATGAGGAAATAAAAAAGATTCTCAGAATTAATTTAGAGAAAAAACCAGAGGCATATTTACTGAGTATAAGATGTAAACAAATACCACAAGATCGAAAGATATTCTTATATGCAACAGGCTACTCCTTGCACAAAACTGGAAATGGAAATATATACACACAAAGGATGACTAGATAAAGAAATTGCATTTATAGAATTGGCAAGGTTAACTGCAGTAATAAGGTACCAATCAAACCAGAAAATAGAAATACAATGGAAATGGTTTGAGGATTACATGTCCAAGTACTGCTCAAAAACTAACATGCTGATATGTTTGTAAAGCTGGTGAAAAAAACCAGCAAGTTAAAAGAGTTAAGAAATATAAATTTAGATTAAAATTGCAATGTGAATGTGAGTGAAGTCACATGGGTATTTGGGTAAATAGTGAGTTGGGTATAGGGTTTAGGGTTAGATGTGGGGAATCCGTATATATAGTATTATATATGTAATGTATAGTGTTGAAAATGTACGGCAACTAACATGTAAAATGAAGTCAATAATAAATAGGAAAAAAAATGCAATGTGTAATATATAGGAGGGTGAGGGACAGTCGAGGGAAGTCGCAAGGGTGTTTTAATGTCTGTAATTTATGGTGGTAGGGTAATATAATTTTTGTATTATTGTGTTTATGTGTTTGTAAATAAAATTTAAAAAAAGAAAAAAGGGGGGAAATGTACTTTTCAGTGTCAGGCGGGGTTTTATTACTCCAAAATAAAGTAAAAAATGGGGGGGGTCGTCTTATACGGGCGATTGGGTCGGTGAATGGCTTGTTTTCTTAAATTTGAGCCCCCCGAAATAGAGGGCGTCTTATACAGGCGGGAAAGCATGGCAGATTCCTACACCCAAAAATCACATTGTGACTTCCGATCACCCCAATGCGATCCCTATGTCATGTTTCTGACGGCGCCCTTTCGCTCGTCTCTCCTAGATCTCAAATGCATTGCATTTGTCCTATTTCCTGCTGTCCTTCGTCAATCCACACCCTCCGAAGAATTAAATTTTTCCAGCCTTCTTTTAGACCAGGCATGTCGCAAGCCTTGCCCAGGGGCCTAATCCAGTTTACTTACTGGGGCAAAGCTCAACAACTTCGGGGTAAAATTGCCCCCAAAAGGTCAACAACGCAGTATATGCCCTGGGGTAAAAATCTAAAAAAAAAAAAAAAAAGTTTGGGATTAAATCCTAAAGAAATCTCAACAACTTCAATCCTAGAAAAAAAAGCTCATCGTCTTTGGGGTTAAATCTTGCCGGTCGATTTAATCTGGCTTCCTGGGGTAAAATCCTAAGAAAAGCTCAGCAACTTTGGGGTAAATCGTAAAAAAAGCTAATCAAATCTGGCCCCCTTTGGGGAAAATTTGGGCACCCCTGTTTTAGACAATACTCTGCAAGTGTCCTGTTCGCTATGAAATGTTTGTTCTGAAACCTCTCATAATTCTGCCTGTAGGGCAGCTGGAGGGCTGAGTTCGCCTATGGCAGGAACCCCAAAACTGGGGCCTCCAGATGTTTTGGACTACAATTCCCATCATCCCTGACCACTGGTCCTGCTAGCTAGGGATCATGGGAGTTGTAGGACAAAACATATGGGGGGGCCGCAGGTTGGGGATGCCTGTCTTGAGCTCATTAGGTATGCTATCCCAAAATTCTCTTTATTTTTTTTACATGTCCACCCGGCGTGGATCATTGTACCGTTCGTCTCTGCTTCATCTTTGGTTTTACTGGTTGAGACAAAAAGCAGGTGGCAATTGCTAAAATATCCCTCCCCTCCCTTTCTAGGATTCTGGAAATATCCCAGAGGCAATTGCTTCGTATCGCACCGCCCTGAAACTGAAGCCGGACTTTCCCGATGCTTACTGCAACTTGGCGCACTGTTTGCAGGTGAGGAGGGCTTTTTCACCAATATAAGGGCTAACACTTCTGGGGTTTCCAGGGTTTGGGAACCGAAGCGTTTAAGTCCCAAGGTACCACAGTAGTGGTAAGGAATTGTCCAGTAGCACCTTAGAGACTAACTCGGTTTGTTCTGGGTCAAAGCTTTTGTGTGCAGGCACTCTTCTTCAGGTACACAGAAACACAAGTCACCAGACCCTGATATATAGTGGGAGGGTGGAGTCAGGTATTTCTCAGAAGGGTAGGAGGAGATGCCTTGTGGGGGTCAGGTGGGATTGCTATGAGGAATTATGAAAAATGAAGCAAGCCATTGTGTCGGCAATGAAAGCATTGCGTTGACTGGGTTTGAGTCATTGACAATAATTTCTGATCAAATCCCATAAGCCTCTGCATCTCTGCCTATCTTCTTTACTGTTCATTTTCTACGCCTGACAGGCATGTATAAGCACTCTAAAACACAAGCCAGTTGCTTCACCAGGCATCCTGGGTCATAAAGATAGAAGGTAGCTTTGATGTAGCAGATGATTAGCATATGTAATGATTAGCATATGTAATGTTTCTGAAATTCTTTTGTAAGAAGACAGCTGCTTGGAGATCCTGTATTGAATGTCCTGGGAGATTGAAGTGTTCTCCTACTGGCTTCTCTGTCTTGCGATTCCTGATGTCAGATCTATGCCCATTTATCTTCCCAGGACATTCAATACAGGATCTCCAAGCAGCTGTCAGAAACAGACTTGAAAGAGAAGTTGCTGAATTACAACTTATTACTCAACTGAAAACGATGGAGAGACCTGGTCTGAATAGAGATACTGGATTCCTGTCTCATTACATGTGCTAACCATCTGCATACTATCCCTTGCTTTTTCCTGTAGGACTAATTGCAGTCATTCACAGTTGCCCACAGGTTGACCAAACCCATTGAGTCCTACTACCCTTCGGAGAAAAACCCTACCCTCCCTCTATATATCAGGGTCTGGGGACTTTTCCTTCCACTATATATCAGGGTCTGGGGACTTCTGTTTCAGTGTATCTGAAGAAGTCTGCCTGCGCACGACAGCCAAGTGTTACTATCATTAAATACAGTGGTGCCTCGCAAGACGAAATTAATTCGTTCCGCGAGTTTTTTCGTCTTGCGATTTTTTTCGTCTTGCGAAGCACGGTTTCGGAAAAGTTTTGGAAAAGCTTCAAAAATCACCAAAGTCTTTAAAAACCTCAAAAAAGGCTACCACACCGCGTGCTATGAGTTGCTCCTCGAAGTCAAGTCGCAACTGTATTAACGGTGTTAAGAAAAAGGAAACAAACTTGCAAGACATTTCCGTCTTGCGAAGCAAGCCCATAGGGGAAATCGTCTTGCGAAGCAACTCAAAAACCCTTTCGTCTTGCAAGTTTTTTGTCTTGTGAGGCATTCGTCTTGCGAGGTACCACTGTACAAGGATTAAGAAGGTGTCAATCATGGAGGCACAGGTCTGTAATCCTTTTTTACCGAAAGGTTCAGCCTTGCTGGCATCATCTCAATATGGACAAGCAGAGGAAGGTTTCCTTTTGGGAACAGTAAAATCACCCGTCTCCTACTACCCTTCTGAGAAATACCCCACCCCACCCTCCCACCTATATATAAGGGTCTGGTGACTTCTGTTTCAGTGTATCTGAAGAAGTATGCATGCACACAAAAACTTATACCAAGAACAAACTGAGTTTGTCTCTAAGGTGCTACTGGACATTTTTTAAATTTTTTTATATATTTCGACTGTGTCAGACGAACATGGCTACCTACCTGAATCTAGAACGTAATTCAGGGTTTTCTTTGCCTCCTCTCAGATCGTTTGTGATTGGACCGATTATGACGAGAGAATGAAGAAGCTTGTCAGTATTGTGGCTGACCAGCTGGAGAAGAACCGACTCCCTTCGGTGCACCCCCATCACAGCATGCTTTATCCGCTATCTCACGGCTTCCGAAAGGCTATCGCTGAGAGACATGGGAACCTCTGCCTGGACAAGGTGGGTCTGTGCCAGGCATGGCCCAACTTGGCCCTCCAGCTGTTTTGGGACTACAGTGCCCATCATCCCTGACCACTGGTGCTGTGAGCTACGGATGGTGGGAGTTGCAGTCCCAAAAGAGCTGGAGGGCCAAGTTGGGCCATGCCTGATCTAGAGCAGTGGTGGCCAAACTTGGCCCTCTAGCTGTTTGGGGACTACAATTCCCATCATCCCTGACTGCTACTCCTGTTAGGTAGGGCCTCCCACATCTTTGAATAATAATATTCAAAGGGAAAAAAAGTTATTATTATTACATGTCGTTTCTGTAACATTGCTTCCTCGAATCCCCCTGCCAGATCAACGTCCTCCACAAGCCGCCCTACGAACACTCCAAGGACTTGAAAGCCAGTGAGGGCCGGCTCCGCGTGGGCTACGTCAGTTCTGACTTCGGCAACCACCCCACCTCCCATCTCATGCAGTCCATCCCAGGCATGCACAATTCGGACAAATTCGAGGTGAGGTGCACAAGAGGGTGGCCGTGTGAGTAGCTCAGGCGGCAGAGCGCCGAGACTCTGAATCTCAGGGTCGTGGGTTCGAGCCCCACGTTGGGCCAAACGAACAAACGAATCTTCATCTGTGTCAGCCCTCAGCTGTAGCAATAAAACGAGACGATCTGCAAAGAATAGAACTGAAAAGTCAACGATATCAAATACATTTGAATCGAGAGTGGGTTTTATTCTGACTGCCCTAGCTCAAAACCTGGCCACCTTTGTAATTACCGTATTTTTCGCTCTATAAGACGCACCAGACCAAAAGATGCACCTAGTCTTTGGAGGAGGAAAACAAGAAAAAAAATATTCTGAATCTCAGAAGCCAGAACAGCAAGAGGGATCGCTACGCAGTGAAAGCAGCAATCCCTCTTGCTGTTCTGGCTTCTGGGATAGCTGTGCAGCCTGCATTCGCTCCATAAGACGCAAACACATTTTCCCTTACTTTTTAGGAGGGAAAAAGTGTGTCTTATGGAGCGAAAAATACGGAGAGCCTTTGAGGGTCAGAGTCCTCAAGCAGCTCCATGACAACCCTACAGCTGGGCACTTTGGGCAACACAAGACCATGTTGTTAGTTACGCGGGATTTCTGGTGGCCCAAGGTAAGGGAGGATGTGCGGGAATATGTACGAGGATGCGACATGTGTCAGAGAGCAAAGAGGGAATGGGCGGCTCCGGCGGGGCTTACCCACACTGGGGAGACCATGGGAGGCAGTATCCATAGACTTCATGACGGACCTGCCCATGTCACGAGGTAAGACGGCTGTCATGGTGGTGGTGGACCTGCTGACCAAGATGTGTCACTTTGTGGCATGCTCCCATGCGGTGACAGCTGAGGAAACCGCCATGTTCCTGGATCACATCTTTTGGCTGCATGAAAAGCCCTTGGCCCTGGTTGAGGCCAGTTGAACATCCCCGAGGCCTGGGACCTCCAAGATACAGTGGTGCCTCGCAATACGAAATTAATTCGTTCCACGAGTTTTTTCTTCTTGCGAGTTTTTCCTCTTGCGAAGCACGGTTTCCCATAGGAATGCATTGAAAATCAATTAATGCGTTCCTAGGGAAACCGCCTTCAGACCAGGTCCGGGGACAGTCTGTCCCCTGACCTCTTCTGAAGGCTGGGTGGGGGGGACAAGGGCTTTTCTTCCCACCGCCAGCCTTCAAAAGGCTGTTCTGAAGGCTGGCGGTAGGAAGAAAAGCCCTTCTCCCCCCACCGGACTTCAAAAGAGCTGCGGGAAGTCTGGAGGGGGTCCAAGGGATTCCCTCACTGCCGCCTGCGTTTAAAAGGACTCTGGGGAAAGCAGCGAAGCACGCTGCTTTCCCCGAGCGCTTCTAAAGGTGGGCGGCGGTGAGGGAATCCGTTGGACCCCCCCGGACTTCCCGCAGCTCTTTTCAAGTCCGGGGAGGGTCCAAGGGATTCCCTCACCGCCGCCCACCTTTAAAAGCACTCCGGGGAAAGCAGCAAAGCGCGGCGGGCGGCGGGGGGAGGCGTTCCCGCCCGCCCCCGGCATCGGGGCATGGTCCCGATGGCGGGCGGCGGGGGGAGGCGTTCCCGCCCGCCCCCGGCATCGGGGCATGGTCCCAATGGCGGGCGGCGGCGGGAGGAGCTGTCCCCGCCCCGCCGCCAGCCTTCGGAGGAGGTCCGAGGACAGCGGGGAAGACGCGCTGCGCTTCCCCGCTGTCCCGGAGATTTCCCTATGGGCTGTCGTCTTGCGAAGCAAGCCCATAGGGAAATTCGTTTTGCGAAGCGCCTCCAAAACGGAAAACCCTTTCGTCTAGCGGGTTTTCAGTCTTGCGAGGCGTTCGTCTTGCGAGGTACCACTGTATTATTATTTGCGGACCGTAAGGTCCTCCGCGGGTCATGCCAGGAGAGGCGGTCCTGCAGGTACGAGGGGCCTTGGCTATATAGGGCTTTAAAGGTTAAAACCAGCTCCTTGAATCTGACCCTGTACTACACTGGGAGCCAGTGCCGCTGGTATAGCATTGGACAAATGTGATCCTGCGGTGAGGACCCCGTAAGGAGTCTCGCCACGGCATTCTGCACCTGCTGGAGTTTCTGGGTCAGCTTCAAGGGCAGCCCCGCGTAGAGCAAGTTACAATAATCAAGCCAGGAGGTGACCACCACATGGATCACCATGGTGAGATCAGGGCAAGAGAAGGCAGGGACCAGCTGCTTAGAGCAGCAAAGGTGGGAAAATGCCGCCTTTGCTGTAGCTGTAACCTGTGTCTCCATAGAGAGGGAGGCGTCGAAGGTTACACTCAAACTCCTGACGGAAGGCGCTGGCACTAATTGCACCCCTGCAAGAGATGGGAATTGGCCCCCCAGCCCCATGTCGTCCCAGCCCAACCAGAGGACCTCTGTTTTCAAAGGATTTCACTTCAACCGGCTCCCGCACAACCATCCGGCCACAGCTTTCAAGCCTCTGGTCAGTGTGTCCGGGGCCGAGTCAGGATGGCCGTCCATCAACGGATGAAGCTGGGTGTCATCAGCATATTGATGACAGCCCTGCCCAAAATTCCAGACATGCTGGGCAAGGGGCGCATAAAAATGTTTAAAAGCATTGGGGAGAGGATTGTGCCCTGCGGAACTCCACACACCAAGGGGTGCCGTGACGACAACTCCTCCCCTAGCGCAATCCACTGTCCCCGACCTGAAAGGAAAGAGTGCAGCGACCCGGAACGGGCAATAAAAGAGGGGTGATAATCTCACTCCTCAAGTCTTTTTATAAAGGGCATGTGCCACTGATTTGGTGCTGCCATCTCTGCAGGGACATGAGCGTTTTTTGGGTGGAATCTGTTGGAATCATCCCTCGAGACCAGCCAAGGGCGAGACATTTTAATCTTGTGACGGTCAAAGCACGTCTACATTTTGGGATCGCTCGGTTATGCAGATCGGGTGCCGGAGAGTTGAAATGGGAAGGGGGGAGAGAGTCATACCACGGGCGAAATTTCCTGATGGCAGCCAAGTTGTTCTGACGCTTGAGATCATTTAGGCACTGACAGATTAGACCAGTGTTTCCCAACCGGTGTTCCGCGGCACACTAGTGTTCCGCGAGATGTTGCCTTGTGTGCCGCGGCAGCGGCGGCTGCTACTGCAAAGCAGGGAGAGAAGGAGGCGGCGGCAGCGGCGGGGAGCCGGGCAGGGAAGTTGCTGCTGGGGATGAAGAGGCGGCGGCAGCGGGAGGCGGACTTCTCTCCCTCTCTGGTGCTGCTGCTGTGAGGCGCTTGCCAGCCCACCGGCCCCTCCTGAGCGGGATATGGGTGGGCGGACGGGGTGGGTGGGGGAGAGGCGCCGGGCCCGCCTCGTGCCCTGACAGGAGCTGCTGCTGCGCCCGCCGGCGCCCTTGACGCAGCGCCCCTCATGCCGCCTCGAGAGGCGTTGGGGGGCAGCGAGACTCTGCCGGGCCCCGCCCCTCACTCTGCGCTCGGCTTCAGGGCTGTCTTGCGAGGGGGCGGCGGGAAAAGACTCTGAGGAGCAGTGGCGTAGCGTGGGGGGTGCAGGGGGGCTGGCAGCACCGGGCGCAACTTCTGGGGGGGGCGCGCTCGCTGCCTCCGGAGTCGCCGAAGAGCCGCCGCCGCCTGCCATGCCGCCCTGGCTGCTTCAGCCGCGTCCGACAGCCGGCTCGAGGCTCCTTCCGGCCGGGTCTCCCGACGGGGCGCTGCGGGCGGAGGCTCCGGCACCAAGCGCCACGCCGCCCAGGCTTGGGTCGCTGTGTGGACGCGCGCAGCCCGCCAAACGTGCCACCGGCGGCGAATGAAGCGCCCAGCCGGAGCCACCTGCGCTCTAGTGCCTGCGCGCCAAGGCCGCCCACCCGCCCCGACAGGGCCCGCCCACCCGCGCCGGAGGCCGGCCAACGCACTGGCCCCAGCACCAGAAAGAAGCCCCCTCCCCGCACCAGAAAGAAGCCGCGTCGGGGCTAGCCGGGCCGGGGAGGGAGACCGAGAAGGCTGCGCCGCGACGCCCAAAGACGCGCGTCTTGGCGCAAAGGGGCCCGCGGCACCCAGGCGCGGAAGGGACCCTCTCCCCCTGACCCGCCACTGAACTGCAATTCCCAGCTCCCTTGGCAAATCCCAGTCCCCAATCCCCAAGATGCTTTATTTGAGGCAGGGGTCCTTTAATTGCAAAAACAACACCACGGAGGGCAGTAGTCACCACGAAGTTTGCCCCAGAGTAGAGCCGTCAGTATTAATCACCATGGTAAGGGGTTAGGGGGCGCAAATTACTTGCCTTGCCCCGGGTGCTGACAACCCACGCTACGCCACTGGTCATCGGCTCCGGTTGTTGCCTTTCTCCGCCGAGGTCGGTGGACCTTGCGCCCGGTGGACATGAGCCAACAGTGTGACGCGGCAGCTAAAAAAGCCAATGCAATTCTGGGCTGCATCAATAGGAGTATAGCATCTAGATCAAGGGAAGTAATAGTGCCACTGTATTCTGCTCTGGTCAGACCTCACCTGGAGTACTGTGTCCAGTTCTGGGCACCATAGTTCAAGAAGGACACTGACAAACTGGAACGTGTCCAGAGGAGGGCAACCAAAATGATCAAAGGCCTGGAAATGATGCCTTATGAGGAACGGCTAAGGGAGCTGGGCATGTTTAGCCTGGAGAAGAGGAGGTTAAGGGGTGATATGATAGCCATGTTCAAATATATAAAAGGATGTCACATAGAGGAGGGAGAAAGGTTGTTTTCTGCTGCTCCAGAGAAGCGGACACGGAGCAATGGATCCAAACTACAAGAAAGAAGATTCCACCTAAACATTAGGAAGAACTTCCTGACAGTAAGAGCTGTTCGACAGTGGAATTTGCTGCCAAGGAGTGTGGTGGAGTCTCCTTCTTTGGAGATCTTTAAGCAGAGGCTTGACAACCATATGTCAGGAGTGCTCTGATGGTGTTTCCTGCTTGGCAGGGGGTTGGACTCGATGGCCCTTGTGGTCTCTTCCAACTCTATGATTCTATGATTCTATGACCCCGAGCCTAGGCTTCCTTCCCGCACCCCGCTTTCCGAAGACCGCACACCAGTTGGGCCAGTACATATTCCCCTCCCGTGACTGGAGCGGAATAGCCCTTTCTCTTCTTCCCCAACCCTTGTCGTTGGAGGAGTCCCTCAGTCCCTCGCTTTGCTGCCTCCTCCCCCCCCCCCAAAGCTTGGAGGTTCCCCGGCAAGGGGGAGGGAAAAAAATTGAAAGTTACACTTTCGTGCGTCCCTCCCGGCGTGACGCTGCGCGCTGACGTCACGGGGCTGTAATGGTGGTGTGCCTCGAGATTTTTTTCATCAAACAAGTGTGCCTTTGCCCAAAAAAGGTTGGGAAACACTGGATTAGACCAGGCACCCCCAACCTTTGGCCCTCCAGATGTTTTGGACTATAGTTCCCATCATCCCTGACCACTGGTCCTGTTAGCTAGGGATCATGGGAGTTGTAGGCCAAAGCATCTGGAGAGCTGCAGGTTGGGGATGCCTGGATTAGACTGCTTGACTGTTTTAAGATGCATTTTAATTGATTGATTGCCTGTTTCTATGTTCTTCGTATACTGTGTTAGTTTTATCATGTTAGCTGCCCTGAGCCCGGCTCCGGCCAGGGAGGGTGGGGTACAAATATGAAATTATTATTATTATTAAAACCCAAAGTCAGTAGCTGTTGTGGGGATAAGCCACAAGAGGGAAGCTCTTGGGCAAAAGATTCCCGCATTGCAGGGGGTCATACTAGATGAGCCTCATTGCCCTTTCCAACTCCCCAGTTCTACGATTCTCTGTTAGCGATTGCTTCATCTTGGAGGAAAGCTGTGATGGTTTATGCGCTTCGTAAATTCTGGCGTTTTCCTGCAGCATTTGGGAAAGATGGGCTTTGTCCGATGTTCCCCCCCCCCCCCCCCGCCCCTGTGTTTTTTGTCGCTTCTCGCGTGCTCCCTGCTCAAATGACCCTCAAATGTATTTTATACAATGGACTTTTAATTTCCATTCTTTGTATATCGTATTGTTTTATTGCAATTGCCAACGCAAATAAAGATTAATTCATTCATTCAGTGACTGGTCAGCCTCAGTTCTAAGCATCTCCTCTCTTTCCCAGGTCTTCTGCTATGCCCTCAGCCCTGACGACGGCACAAACTTCCGGGTCAAGGTGA
This sequence comes from Podarcis muralis, assembly GCF_964188315.1. Classification (NCBI taxonomy): domain Eukaryota; kingdom Metazoa; phylum Chordata; class Lepidosauria; order Squamata; family Lacertidae; genus Podarcis; species Podarcis muralis. The sequence continues at coordinate 13,439,888 of NC_135674.1, forward strand.
TGGCTGAAGCAAATCACTTTATTGACTTATCTCAGGTGAGAGCTCTTTCCCCCCTATATATCCTAAATAACGCTCTTGCCCGGGCAACCTTTTCCAGAAGATACTTGTCATTTCGAGGAGTTTAGCAATCTATAATAATAATAATAATAATAATAATAATAATTTATTTATACCCTGCCTACCCTGCCGAGACCGGGCTCAGGGCGGCTAACATCAATTATCAAATACATTAAAACACAAAATCAAACAATTGGTTTAAAATACAATTCTAATCACATTTAAAATCAAAATAAAACTCAGAGATACGGTCATCTCTTCCTGCCTCTGTTTACTTCCCTTCTCTATCTCTTGCTAAAGCTCTTTGATGGCCAAGAACAGGCTTTTAATGCATAATCTGGCAGAAGGAAGAAGCGCTAATGTTGTGTACTTTCTGTTCTTGGATGCTAGACGTTGTTAGGAGGAATGTGCGGTATCGGAAGAGGGGGCTAAATAATGAATAATCGGCACTAGCAGATTCTTCAGGTATCTGAAGAAGTGTGCATGCACACGAAAGCTTATACCAAGAACAAACTTAGTTGTTCTCTAAGGTGCTACTGGATAATTAATATATTTTGACTGCCCTAGCTAGTGAGGCAAACCATCCAGGCTAGCGATCAATAATCTATAAATCAGATTTTGGGGCAGAGCTTGGAAACTCATGTCTGAACTCATGGCTGAAGGGTCGTGTAACATGGGGTGGGGTGGTGGTGGTCACTTTGCCGCTTCTCGGGAGCTTTCCAGTGGCTGGTTGAAGTTCTTGCTTGGTAATATATATATAACAGGGTAGATTTGATTTAAATCAAATAGATTTAAATCATGATTTAAATCACTAGTCGGTGTTCAAACTTTTTCCAAAGAGGGCCAGATTTGATGACTGAGGGCTGGCCAAAGTTCTTGAGCTTTTTTTAGGATTGAAGATGGACTTTGGACGTGCCTGGCCTTAACCCGAACCCCAACCCTCACTCTAGCCCTTGCCTTTGCCCTAGCTGTAAACCCTAAACCTCTAAACCCTAAGTCTAACAGTAATTCTTACCCTAGACCTTAGCCTTTGCCCTAGCCCTTTCCCCTAAACCCCTAACCCTAAACTACATTTCATATGATTCCTGGATGCTCTCAAGTCATGGGTGCAGAGTAGTGCTTCAGATACCCTGCCCAGTTTTGTCACGGAGCACGTCTCCTGAGCTATGGCAATCTGACCAAAACGTCACACTTTCCTGCAGTGCAGGATTTTGCAAAAGCAACGGCAAGTGCACTGTATGAGGGAAAGAAGCTCAGAAGGACAATTCGAGGGCTGTGACATCGTCGCCAGGTTGTCGAGTCAACCTGAAAGATGCCTTAGCAGATGTAGTAGTAGTGTCAGATGCTGGTGTGGTTGCTCGAGAGTAAACAGGCAAGACTCAGACCTGTCTTTTCCAGACTTTATTCTTGGTACAAACTATTTACAGTGAAGAGCGTCGTAAGTTCATGTCTGGCTCAATCGCTATCAGAATCTGGGAGTGGTCGGTCTTTGTACCTCCCCCAGCATAAAAGTCACGTCACCCCCAGCCTTTTCCGCCCCTCCCTGCACTGAAGCCTACTGCGCAGAATGGGCGCTGGCAAGGGCGTACTTCCCGCCTCTCCGGTTTGCTCAGGCTCGATGTTGAGGCTCTCCCTAGTATCCCCTGGTCCCTGCACCTCTTCTCCACTGGAGGTGGGCTTTCCTCCTCCCCGGAAGAGGAACTGCTTCGCAAGATTTTTGGAGGCTCCCTATAACACAACTGCCCTTCCATCTCTCGCCTCTGAGCTGATGGCAGTTCCCTGACAAGTAGTAGTAGTAGTAGTAATAATAATAATAATAAATTTATTACTTATACCCCGCCCATCTGGCTGGGTTTCCCCAGCCACTCTGGGCGGCTTCCAACAAGAGATTAAAAAGACATTAAAACATCAGTTGTTAAAAACTTCCCTAAATGTGCTTCTAATGTTTGCGTTTCAGGTCCCGTGCAATGGCAAGGCGGCCGACCGCATTCACCAAGACGGCATCCATATCCTCATTAACATGAATGGCTACACCAAAGGAGCCCGCAACGAGCTGTTTGCTCTCCGGCCGGCCCCAATCCAGGTAAAGGAAGTCACAGTGAAAAATGTTGATCATACAGTGGTCCCTTGGTTCTCAAACTTCATCCCTTCCAGAAGTTAGTTCCGAAACCAAAGCGTTCCCAAACCGAGGCGCGCTTTGCCATAGAAAGGAATGCAAAACGGATTAATCAGTTCCAGGCTTTGAAAAACAACCCCTGAAACAGCCATTTAACATCAATTTTACTCTCTAACGAGACCATTGATCCCTAAAATGAAAGCAATCATCAATGTACTGTACTATAAAATAAATAAGACAGTATTGTAGATGATTTTATTAAAAAAAATTGCCTGCACTGATGATAGGGATGGGGGGCTTCAATCCATTTCCGCAGTCACACCATCCATCCGTAGCTAAAGTCATTGTTTGGATCGGGGGCTTCTATCCATTTCCGCAGTCACACAATCCATCCATCCGTCCGTCCATCAGTAGCTAAAGTCACTGTTTGGATGGGGGGCTTTTATCTGTTTCCGCCGTCACACAGTCAATCCATCCATCCATCCGTCATGCAACCCATCAATCAGTAGCTGAACTGGGCTCCACACAGTCACAAAAACAAGTTAACCAAAAAAGCCTCAAAAACAGAAACGCAAAAACAAAAGCGCCAAATTTAATTCGTTCCGGAATTCCGCCTGACTTCCAGAATGTTCGAAAACTGAGGCACAGCTTTCGATTGGTGCAGGCACCCTGGAAACAATTGCCGACAGCTGTGTCGGACGTCCGGCTTCGAAAAACGTCCGGACACCAGAACACTTTCTTCCGGGTTTTCGGAGTTTGAGAACCCATGGTACTACTGTGTGCCCAAAATATTCCTTACTGTAGTCGTAAGATGTTAATGCTGTGATGTTAAAAAATGTCATTAAGACCGACTGCTCTGGGAAGTAAAAAAAAAAGCCTCCTGGGTCCTTAATTGTGTGATAAATCTTGCTTTATGTGGCCTTTTTGTAGTGCTTGCCTCTTTAAGAAGCTCTTAGGTTTGTTTGTTTGTTTGTTTGTTTGTTTGTTTGCAAACTTCAGACCAGGGCGGATTTGATTTAAATCAAATCGATTTAAATCACGATATAAATCACAATTTAAATCACTAGTCAGGCTTGATTTAATTAAAAACAACAACAACAACAACAGAAAGGCATTCCTGCTGGTATAATCTTTAATATTTACAACCAGATGAAGGTTTCGGTTTTGGAATCATAAATTTTCAGAGTAGTTTTGACAGTCCTATCAAAAAAGAAATACATAGACCGATCATGATGAAATGATGGCGAGGTTTAATAAGTGAACTGTTTCTATTTGAACAACTTTTCTGCTGTACTTGATTGGAAGGAGAAAAAGAATCATCTTCTTCATAACAATTTAAACCATTTATTTAACTAAAACAATAACATGACAGCATATGTATCCATGTTGGTTAACTGATGTGGTTAAACATTTTTTTTAAAAAAAATAGGCTGAGTTTCTGCACACATGAAAAACTTAAAACAAATTCTTATTTCCCGATGGCCTTTGATGTAACTTAAACAGAAAATCTTTAGAAACATTTTCCTCCAAAAGTGTTTTATGATTTAAATCGAAACAATCCGATTTAATTTGTTAAAAAATCCTGAAGTACAGTCCCTGGGGGTTTAAGCTCAGACTTCAAAAAGATTCTCATCATGGTGTTTGGATAACGGAGGTGTTTGGTATTTTTTTCTTCTTCTCTGCTTAACATCTACAATTGGTTTTCAATGCCAAGCCTCATTAAGAACTTATTTTTTTTTAAAAAAGAGGACAGATGGATTTCTGTTTATAATTAGGCATTTAATTGTGCAGCTTTACATAAGACTTGAAAGACTTGATAAAGATGGAAGAGGAGGCAAGATGGCTCTCGCTAATATGAAGCAGCATGAAAAAATATATTCCTCCCTTTCTTTGAGGCGAGTAGGCATTATGCGCTGACTGATTTTGCAATGATTTGAGATAACAACTTGGAACAATATACAGTGCATTATGAGCGAGAGAGAAGGCTAAGTGGTGTCTAGCAGCGCCCCCCTTTAGGGCCCAGAGGGGGGAGAGTTTCAGTCTCCAAATTGTTGGAGCCAGCCGTCACAAGTGGCACTTTTTTAGCATAAAATAAAGACACAGAAGCCAGCAATATTTCCATAATAAGAGAGAGCAGCTCATTCAGACTTCTTCTCCTCTCCGATCACTTTTTATTGTTCTTTGTTCTCCCCAGCCGCATGGCTGCATTCCAATGTCTCACGTTACCTCATCCGGTCATGGCTTTCCCCCCCCCCCCTCTCGCCCCATTGGTCAATCACTGCTCAGAGGAAATACAACTCCTTTTAAGGTCAATACATTCTAATACATTGTAAGGCACGGACATGCTGGTCACCGAGGTCAGCAAGGCACCAGGTGGCGCTACAAGCCTTTGCCATGACTTCCTGGCTCCCACATGCCCTCTTTCTTTATATTTTAATCAGAATCATATATATCAGTACCAATACGGTTATATCGAGAGCGATAGGCGACTCTTGTGAGACCGGAAGCGGGCCGCGGACTGGAGAACCATGCAGTACATACAGAAATTAAAGAAGGAAGACATTGTATACAGCAACACAAAATAATGCAAATAACTACTACAATGATCACTAAAATCAATAAATGTCGAAGCCAACTTCCATCCGGAAGCCAAGAATATAACCATGCCCATGGATCAACGGAAGGAGGGGTGCAAACGGATTGTGGGCTACCATGGTTTCCATATGGTCGATCGTCGCAGATATGCTGACATTATTATCAGGAATAAACATACAACAATGAGAATGAACAAGTGCACAAACTCCTCCTTTTGAGGCTAAAATCACATCCAAAGCAAAGTGATTCTGTAAAACCACTTATCTCATTGCAGACAACTCCTGGTTGAGTTTCCTCAAAGCTTTTATGGTATCATTGAATATTCCTTCAGTCCAATTTGCTAGCCGATGGAGGTCCCTATAGTTCATTGCTGCACCCACTGAGGGCAGCAAGGCCCGAGAGACCTGGGTACCGATATATTGATTTATGGGTGAATTAACCTCCCGACGATTCCGTAGTCTAAGAGAAGATGGTAACTTATCAACTTTATACAACAACGGAACCACGAGACCTAATGTACATGTGCCTGTGAGGTTTCGAGGAATGGCTTTGTATGCTTTTTCGCCACAAAGCAACCATAACTCTCTTTGGAGTAAATAGCTGATATTACTACTCTGTTGGGACCAATTAAAGGCTTCAGTAAATAAGGAACTGATATGAAATTGCTCATCTGTGGCATTTGCTAAACCAGGGATAGAAGAATTCAGACTCCAATTTGCATGGTAGGTTTCTTTCCTAGTTTTTAACCATGCACTGGTATCGCTTCTATAGCACTGAGATTGGTCACTGTATGTTCCTGTAAGAGAACAAGAGCTATTAAACATGAATTTCAATGTATATTGACAGTTTGGATATATGCCCCATGATTCTTTCCCCTCTTTAATTTGAAAACAAATGGGGGCAGGCTCATGGAGGGTCAATTGTACTGGAGGCCAAAAAGTTTGCTTAGGGGATATGATATTAGTAAATTGAAAAGATCCATTGACAGGCACACCATGAAGCATTATGCCTGAATGACTGGCAAAGGGCGGCATGTGCATACATAACCAACATTTGTTGTTGTTGTTGTTGTTTAGTCGTTTAGTCGTGTCCGACTCTTCGTGACCCCATGGACCAGAGCACGCCAGGCACCTCTGTCCTCCACTACCTCCCGCAGTTTGGTCAAAACCAACATTTAGAAGCATGCAATAAACTAGTAAACTTAATCATATCTTGTACAAAAATATTATTCCTCCATATCTTATGATAATTTTCACCCCTAAAAGTCTTACTCAACAACACTGTTCTTCTAGTTCGAGAGTGGCTGAGCCGTGGATACTGCCAGCCAGAGTAGGATTCAGGTGACAGCTGCTTGCCAGCAGATAAGGTGAAATACGGTGGTTTCAACTGGACTGGATCGTCTGCTTCTCTTCCTTGTATAACGGTGCAGCAAAGGATGGCAAGGCAGATGGTTAGGAAGGCACTTCCGCAGTTGAAGGGACTCGCCATGGCCGCACGCATCGAGCTGGAACCCATAAAGGCTTGTCCTCGACGTCCACTGCCGCGTACCCTTGTCCCCACGTGATCAGCGGGACAGGTCCATGCCACGCGGGATCAGGCAAGCGTCGGTACACCACCAGGGGGCGGGGGAGTGCCTCCTCCTTCCTAAAATGCAATTCCGCGGGAGTATGGGTCCTATTATGTGGATATAAAAGATGGTTAAGCACAAAAAGAACTTGGTGAACAGCCGAAGGGATATCCGCTGTTGGTATGCTTCGGCCGCCAAGCTGTTTAAGCAATAGTGTTTTGAACGTCAGGTGTGCTCTTTCCACTATAGCTTGACCTGTGGAGTTAAAGGGTATGCCATGAGTTAATTTCACATTCCACAACATACAAAATTCCGAAAATGTTTTAGAAATATACGCTGGACCATTATCAGTTTTGATACGCGCAGGTTTACCCATGACTGAGAAACAGCGGATAGTGTGCTGAATGACATGCCGAGCTGTTTCCCCCCTCATGGGCGTAGCCCATATGAATCCAGAGTGGGTGTCCACCGTGAGGTGAACCTTGGAGAGTGGAGCCAACACAGGTGTGTGTGTGACATCCATCTGCCAACACGCCAATGCAGACGTGCCCCTAGGATTGACAGCATCAAAAGGAATGGCCAGCTGAGATTTAGAACAGGAAGCACATTGGGACACAATATCCCTAGCTTGGGCCAAAGGAATAGAAAACTGCTTAGCCAATGCTTTCGCAGGGAGATGAAAGGTGTTATGACATAGTATAGGATCAGAAAAGAGAGAAAAGGCAGAAATGCTCTTCAACGCTGCATCTGCTCTTGCATTACCCTCTGCTAAATACCCTGGGTGCGATGTGTGGGAGCGAAGATGTGCAACATAATAAGGGAACTCTCTGTGCTGAAGTAAGGCCTGCAGGGCAAGAAACAAGGAAAATAAGTCAGAATCCAAGGAAGGAGTTATATAAGATATTGGTAAAATAGCAAAAAGGCGATATACATACTGAGTATCCACAATAAGATTGAAAGGTTGAGTAGGAAAGGATTGAAAGGCAAGAATCACAGCCGCTAGCTCAGCTCGCTGGGCAGAAGACTGTGGAGGGGTAAATAAACATTTCCATTTTCCTCCCTCCTCCCATGTCACCACCCCCCTACTTTTCGTTCCATCCGTGAAGAGGGTTAGTGCAGAGGGGAGAGGTGTGAGAGACAAGGGGGTAGCCAAAACATAGGTGACCTGTGTCAGAAATGTCTTTTTTTTATTTTATTGGGTTTTCACATTTTATATAGACCGCACATACACACAAAGACAAAAACACATGTATAATTTCAAATCCTTACTTTCTTAACCACTTTCCCTGACTTCCCCTCACCTCCCCTTCATGCATCCCAGTTCCAATAGTTAGCTCAGCAAGTTCTTATCTCTCATCCTTACAATATTCTTATCATTTTTTTAACTTGGTTCTTCTTAATTAGCCAAATTTAACTTATACGCAACTATTATAAACATTACATCCTTTTCTAAGGTCGACCCAGATTCCCTTCCACAAATTTCCCCTTTTTGTATTAATTATTGATCATGATAACTAGACACAAAAAACATAAAAGTTCTTAAAGTTCTACTTTCATCCCCCTCCTTTCCCGGTTTCAGTCCCATCCCAAAAAAAAAGAATAATTGTCCACAATGACAGTTCTTAGCCTGGATTTCTCATGTCCGAGGCCTTCAAGTCTCTGTCCGTCCCTCTCTGCCGATTTTGTTGGTAGCCCTTTATGTTGGTCAGCAGGTCTCGAAGGAGCTCTATCTCTGTAAGATCAAAGTTTCTTCCAACCAGTCCTCCGTGTTCAAAAGTGGAGCCCCAATCATAATTCTTGCTTCTTTTCAACCCAAATATTCCAAATGTCCCAGAGGCTCCCTCTTTCATCTTAAGCAGAGTTGTAGTCCATGAATCTTCCGATCTCCCCATAAGGAGATCACTCCATTCTTCATTCTTAGCTTCCATCCAAATTTTCATAAACCACATCTTACTTTCCTTGTATTCCACAATTATAGGCTTCTGGTTGGTCATTTCCACCTGCACTTTTTCCGCTCCTTCTTCCCTCTCCTCAATTTCTGACGATATCTCTTCTGATTCGGCTGCAGAATTTTTTCCAGTCAAGTCCTTAACACAGTCCACAGAGTTGCTTACTTTAGAATTCAAGGTCGCAATCCTTCTAGCCATAGCTGTACTCTGGTCTTGTAATTTTCCCACGAGAAAAAACATTTTTTCAAGCTCGGCCTGTAATTTTCCATCTGCAGCCATTGTAATGTCTCAGAATTCCCCCTAGAGGGATTCTGGTTACTTAATAATCCTTTTCCAACAGTCCGTTACCTTGTTATTTATTTCTTCTTTGTTTCCCACAATTTAAGTTTAAATGTAGCACACTTAATCTGCAAAGATAGTAAATAGCAAGTCTTTCTACCTTTGACAACTCGTTTGACAGCTCCTCAACAGCTGTCAAACTCCTTACGTCTCCTCAACAGGCTCGCTTGCAGGACGCTCCCGGGGTCCGGGGGGGTTACACAGCAACTTCTAAAATTCAGCACTTATCCTCCAGCACAAAACTTCTTATGCCAATCGTGAAATTAATATCTTTTATCTCACAAGGAGAGGAATGGTCTCTCCACCTTAGTTATCCAATTCTTGCTTTAGATCATCTGCAGGAAGGGGGGTGCGGACTTCCTTTTAGCACATCCCCCGGTCGTACCGAATTCAAAAGGAAAATTTTTTAAATCCCAATTCCATTCTACTCACGGGTTGATTCTTTTCCAGTCCAAATTTTCAAGGAAAAAAGTCAGCGCTCTCCGGCCATGGCTCGCGGCTTCACTCCACTGAAGTAGCGGTTTACTCACAGCACCACGCCACTCTCCGTACCCTCTCCGAAGCCTTTAAAAAGGCTTCTTCGTGGGTCGGGGGGGCGCTTAAGGTGCCCGCCGAGTCACCAAGTCCGCAGGCTTCAGCACCTGCGGTTTCTAAGGGTCTCCGCGTCGCCGCCGCGGCAGGACCCGTCTCCAGCAGAGCCGATTCCCTCCGGAGCTCGGAGGGAATCCGCCATTAGCTGATCGCGCTAACCCGGAAGTCCCTGTGTCAGAAATGTCAAACGGTCATCCTTTGGGGGGTTAAAAATGGTGACACCTATAAAATCAGCCAAAGCAATTTGCACGGCAGCATTTGTGATCAATAAATGCTGCTGTTCAGTCTGTGAAAAAGGCAAATAAATTGATGCAACATCAAAACCGCTCAAAGCTATTGCTCGTGAACGTCCTTTGATAACAATGTCTGATGTGGATTCAATTACTGAATAAATGTTCTTTGGAGGGGTATGAGGTAAATGTAACCATTCTATAATGCAGATAGTCTTCTTCTTGTCCGTCTGAGCATATAAAATTCCTGTTGGCAACAATGGTGTAACAAACACTGCCTGATGCAGCTGGTGTTCAGCACCTCTAGGTGGCGCATGCGGAAAGGTTTCGATGCTTCATCCATAAAATGCTGACAAAGTGTAGGGGAGTTCCACATGCTGTGAGGCAGGACAACCCACTGATATCGCTGGGTGGGCTGCAAATTGTTATATACTGGCAATATAAAAGCAAAGCGTTCCTGTCTGCTGGAGCCAGTGGGATGAAGATGGTTCAATGTGGCCGAAAGTCAATTGTTCAGAAATAAGCTGTTCAAAAACGAGATGGTGCCATTGCTGCGGATTTTTCTTTTGGTGGAGGCCACTCTTCTACCCACACTGAGGTATCGGTGATCTTGGTTTGCCACGCTGGAAACGTATCGGTGGCTACAGGCTGGTTTTTATTTTGCGCTGCCACCAGCAGATGAGCTACTGTACCTACAAACTGACAAATGCGAAGCATGGCTGCTGTGTTTGTGGCAGGATTGTGTATTATCGGTTGTAACGCAACCTTACAATCCTCATTTGCATTTTCAAAGGCCAGTTGTTTGATAATTATTTGTTTGGCTTCAGGATTTTCAATTTGTCTACTCACTGCTGTAATCAGCCTGTCCATAAAGGAAGAATATGATTCTCTAGGTTCTTGTCTGATTGAACCCCACCTAGACTGGATACTGGTGGGTTCCGGGATTTTTCTCTTTGCTTGTTGATATAATGCTGGAGCATAAGCACTGCAGGCGATTTCCCATTCATTGGCAAATAATACACCAGCTGATGGGGGCAAAACTGTACGTGCCAAAAGCTTGATGTCATCTGGCACCAACAGCTGGGCTTGAGTTCCTGCTGGAGCACCAGCAGGGGGCACAATAACAGGGAATGCCATAGTATCCTGAGATAAGGAACAGGCAAGGACTGCACGTTGAAAAGGGGTAGCTGGTTCTGCTGCTGAAAGAGCAGGGTCATTTCCAGCCAGACCACGGTATTTTTGCAGGATTAGGTCCTCTGGTGAGGAAGTGTAGTCCGGAGGTTTGGGATCTGGGGCTGCAGGCAAAGCGAGGGCTGGAACACATGGCAGGACAGCAGGCTGAATTAAAGAAGCTGAAGGTTGTATTGGCAATGCAGCCATGGAGATATTTTTTGGTGATAAAGAACCCATAGCATATCAAACCTTGCACCATGCACTTAAAATCCGAACACCAATGCTGGAATGCCCATGAAAATGCGTCCCGATCTTATCCCAATGTTTTATTTCCCATGTTCCATCCAAAGGGAACCAAGAACAATGTTCATGAATGCACAGAATAAGCTGTATCAAATCACCCTCTGGAACTTCCAATTTGTTCGAGGAGAGGAGAAATTTTAAGTCTTTTAAAAATTTCTGTTGGGGAGTACTCAAAGAGCTGCCCATGTCTCTAAAATAAGATAAAAAAAGAAGAAAAGGGATCAGACTCACCGGGATCTTTTTTTAAAGATGTAAAGCGCTTTGCAATCCTTGCCGGACGTAGTGAGCCGATGATATTCACTGCTTGGATTGAAAATCCTCTCACAGTTTCTTTTAGAATCCTCTTAGTCTGCCTCAGACTGTTTGCTTTAAATCGCTTCTTAGCTCTCTTTTAAAAACCTCAGTCGTATTCTTTTATTCCGCCTCACACGGGGCACCACTTGTTGGAGCCAGCCGTCACAAGTGGCACTTGTTTAGCATAAAATAAAGACACAGAAGCCAGCAATATTTCCATAATAAGAGAGAGCAGCTCATTCAGACTTCTTCTCCTCTCCGATCACTTTTTATTGTTCTTTGTTCTCCCCAGCCGCATGGCTGCATTCCAATGTCTCACGTTACCTCATCTGGTCATGGCTTTCCCCCCCCTCTCGCCCCATTGGTAAATCACTGCTCAGAGGAAATACAACTCCTTTTAACCGAGGTCAGCAAGGCACCAGGTGGTGCTACAAGCCTTTGCCATGACTTCCTGGCTCCCACACCAAATGACTGATATTTGTGGAATACAGTTTCATTGTAATATTGCAAACAGTTTTGTCTAACAATTTAACTTGGAAGGTACTGGTTCAATAAAGGTCAAAAGAAAGATTTGGACAATTAATGAGTTGCCGCGCCATTAAACTTCAGATAACAGATTTGGACAATTTCCCGGATTGGAATGGAGTCAGAGGAAGCTGCGCTGATAAAAAGACTGTTGGAAAAATGTATACTAACAAAGCTGTATTCGACGGATGAAAGTTTATTATGTTTGACATGTTTGAGAATCATGGACTCAGGGACGAAGAATTATAAAGCGTCAAAATGGAAATGTGGAAAATATGGAAACAACGAGGAGAGGCAGGACTGAGATGTGGAGATATGTGTCAGGACTGGTCGTTGTCCTCTTCAGATCACCACACAAACGCTTCTTGTTCTTTTATAACTTTTTATTGCGTATTAACAAAACAATCTTATAAACGGTTCTTAACTATTATTCCTCAGAGTCACTTATTTCAGATACCTTCTGAGCTCTGCTTCTCCATGACCAGCCACTCTCAAAATGGCGAAGGCGCCCTTCCCTTCGCTTTCCCGCTCTTTTTTCTAACCTCCTGGCTAGAGCTGGCTTGTATCTCCCCTCCTCCGAATCTGAGCTAGAACTTAACCCTTGCCTTTCCTGGGAACAGCCAGCCCCTCCCTCTTGTTCCTCTTGCTCTCTTCTATTAGATTCACTGCTCTCCTTCCCCCCTTGGGGAATGCTTTCTCCCTCTGAGAAACTGGAAACTTCTAACTCTTCCCTGACATCATGCTTCAGAGATCCAGATCGTGGGGAGCTCCGAAAAATTTATAATTATAATTTGGACTATACAGTAATTTGGTCTTTTGTATTGTAGTTTTTTATTTTAATTGGAGTATTATTATTGGATATATTAACTGGATGTTTTTATTGGAAAATCAATAAAAATGATTTAATTTTTTTTTTTTAAATTCTTAATTATGTGATTGACTATCTTGCTTTCTGTGGCCTTTTTTGTAGCTCTTGCTGGAATACATGGTCCTCTTTAAGAAGCTCTTAGGTTTTTGTTTGTTTTTTTGCAAACTCTGGATATCTTGCCAGAGGTATTTTAGGTAAGGATATTTCAAAAAAATTGAGTGAAATTTTTCTATATGCCACTGCTGCGGCCAGTACATTGGTAGCAATGAATTGGAAAGGGGAACCAGTCCCGACGCTATCAGATTGGAAATTCAAATTACAGGAATACATGGAAATGGTGCAAATAACCAAGAGATTGAGAGGCAATACAAAACAATAATTTAGTCAAAAATGGGAAATGTGTAAGATTTACTTATAGAAATATAATAGTGGTATAATATCGATGGCAGATGACCCTTGTTTAAAGGTATAGCGGAGAAATAAGGTAAAGGGTACAAACTGTTGTAAGAACGTATTGGAAAATACAGAAAGACTAAGGTAACAATGAAGTACATTAATAATATATATATATATATATATATCCCGCCCATCTGGCTGGGTTTCAACCCTAGAAAGGAACTTTGCATCAGGTAATGATAGGAAGTCTGCTTAACATTAGGAAAAGGATCGGAAAAAGGAGACTGCACAAATTTAACCCAAGCTTAATTTTTGCCAATTCATAGAAGGAAGATTTGTACATGGATACTTACTTTTTTTGTTGAATTAGGAGTGTGTATATTATTTATTCAGGTAGGTAGCCGTGTTGGTCTGATGCAGTCGAAATATATAATTTTTTTTAAAATGTCCAGTAGCACCTTAGAGACCAACTAAGTTTCTTCTTTATATTATTTACATTATTATATTAATATTTATATTATATTATATTTATATTGTTTATATTATTATTCAGTGTATCCGAAAAAGTGTGCATGCAAACGAAAGCTTGTACCGAGAACTGAGTTGGTCTCTAAGGTGCTACTGGACCATATATATATATATATGTGTGTGTGTGTGTGTGTGTGTTCATTCATGAATTTCAATAAAGTTAAAAAATAAAAAGCTTTGGATATCTTGTTTCACTGTCTTACTGTATTTTAATATTTTGTTGGGAGCCGCCCAGAGTGGCTGGGGAAACCCAGCCAGATGGGTGGGGTATAAATAAATTATTATTATTATTATTATTATTATTATTATTATTATTATTATTAACCCTCATTTGTTTGCCTTCCAGGCGATGTGGCTGGGCTACCCGGGAACCAGCGGGGCTTTATTCATGGATTATATTATCACCGACCAAGAAACGTCCCCGGTGGAAGTGGCGGAGCAGTATTCCGAAAAACTGGCTTACATGCCCAATACCTTCTTCATTGGCGATCACGCGAATATGTTCCCACACCTGAAGGTATTTGAGAAGAGGGCAAGCGGGAACAGTCTGCTTTTTACTGCCGTCTTTTTTCTTGGAAAAAGGCCCAAATCCAAATTGTCGCGTTTTTTCAGACACGTTGTACATATTTCTTTCAGAAAAAAGCCGTCATTGACTTCAAATCGAATGGGCATATCTATGACAACCGAATTGTTTTGAACGGCATCGACCTGAAAGCATTCCTCGACAGCCTGCCTGATGTGAAAATAGTGAAGGTCAGGAAAATTTGGGCGTGTGTAGGTGGTTTTGGAGTCTAGCTCCTAATAATAATAATGATAATAATAATAATAATAAAAAACTTATTTGTATCCTGCCCTCCCTGGCCGAAACCTGGCTCAGGGCAGCTAGTAACAAATATATCACATTAGTATAAATTCAAACAATTATTATTATATTTTTACTGTGAAGTAAATACATCAAAACAAAACCACACATAAAGAATAATATCCAATAAAAGAGAAAGAAGGTCTTCAACGCCAAAATTACAGCTCAGTTGCTCTATGGTATTCCAGTCTGGCTGCCAGGGTTTACCCAGTTGGTTGAACAACTACAGGCAGCTTTTCTCTTCAAGATTTTCACTGTCTCACGCTGTGTACCCTGTGCAGCCTTGTGTCTAGAGGGAGGTCAACACAAGGTAGAGACTGTCACCTGGGTGAGATTTCTTCTATGCTGGTTAAACATCTGCCTTACATCAGATAAAGATCCTCTCCTCAGCGAAGTTTTGTTAGACCCCTTTCTTTCCCCAGGGCTACAACAGTTTAACAAGAAGGTATAGCAACTTGGGCTGTCAGTGGAACTTTTGCGATTGATGTCCCTACCATCTGCCAAGGCTATAATAAAAACTAGATTGTGGGATATTGAACGCCAAGAACTAACAGTAGCAGCAGAGAAAACGTGTTCCCCTCTTTATTTTCAACTTTATTGGGCACATGAAATTAACCACAATTACCTTGAATTAATTACCTCAAGAAAGAAGGGCATTTTCACTGGCCAGGTTTAATTCAAATCCATCCAACCTCCTTTGGAGAAGGTTCTCAGGCAGGGTGGAAGGAGAAAGAACTTGCCCATGTGAAGCCCACCTGGTGGAAACCCTTACACATATGGTTCTTAATTGTAAACTATATGCTGATCTCCGTCAGCAATTTCTAGATCAACTCTGTATCCCCAAATGGAAACCAGAGTTGGAGGTCATACATTTTCTATTACTGGGGAATGATTAGGAGCTCACCAAGTTAGTGGCTAAATATCTCTGTTTGGTTTTTTGTCGTTGAAATACACTGCATCTCCCTGGAGACCTAGAGATGTGACGATAGACTGCTCTACCTCCTTTCTTTTAGCAAATGTTTTGTGCCACTGGGGAAGTGGTAATTCTGTATTGATTTGTTTTGGATGTTTGTATGTGATGCCAATAAAAGGTTTGATGATGATGAAATACTTTCCCCCCTCACTGTATATATGGAAAATGTTTGCAGTGTATGGAAAAAAACATAAAAAACTGAAAAGAAAAAACTTAAAGAAAAAAGAGAAAGCACATTATCCACAAGAAAAGTGTTTTCCCACAGGCATCGGACCAGCACATTAGTAGTAGTAGTAGTAGTAGTAGTAATAATAATAATAATAATAATAATAATAATAATAATAATAATCATTTATACCCTGCCCATCTGGCTGGGTTTCCCCAGCCACTCTGGGCGGCTTCCAGCAAAAGATTAAAATACAATAAAGAGCAGCTTTTTCAATCTATTTTTTTCCCATGGCTTTTAAAATCGTGGCCCAATGCAAGATGGTTCTTTTAAAATCACAGTGGTCCCTTGGTTCTCAAACTGAATCTGTTCCGGAAGTCCGCTCCGAAACCAAGGCATTCCACAACCGAGGCGCGCTTTCCCATGGAAAGTCACGCAAAACAGATTAATCCGTTCCAGACTTTGAAAAGCAACCCCTAAAACAGCAATTTAACATGAATTTTACTATTGTATTGTGTTTTTAATATTCGATTGGGAGCCACCCAGAGTGGCTGGGGAAACCCAGCCAGATGGGCGGGGTATAAATAATAAATTATTATTATTATTCTCTAACAAGACCATTGATTCATAAAATGAAAGCAATACTCCATGTACTGTACTCTAAAATAAATAAGACAGTATTGTAGGTGATGAAAATTTAATAATTTGTTTGTTTTCTGACCTGCTCTGATGATAGTCATTATTTGGAGGGGGGCTTTGATCCATTTCCGCAGTCACAGTCCATCCATCCATCCATCCGTAGCTAAAGTCATTGCTTGGAGGGGGGGGCTTTGATCCACTTGCCTATGCTTGGTCAAGGGTGTGCAAGTTGCAATCCAGCAACATCCAAATGATGTTGTTGATCAGGCATCCCCAACCTTCGGCCCTCTAGATGTTTTCGACTACAATTCCCATCATCCCTGACCACTAGTCCTGTTAGCTAGGGATCATGGGAGTTGTAGGCCAAAACATTGGGATGGCCAAAGGTTGGGGATGCATCGCGCTCAAATCGGAGCATGTTCTGCTTCCGGAAAAAAATTCCAAACCGCAATACTTCCTTCCAAGTTTGCAGCGCTTGGCTTCCAAGTTGTTTGAGTCCCAAGGTGTTTGGGAACCGAGGTGCCACTGTGGTACAAATGGGCCAGCACCCAGTTGCTTCCCCCCTTTAATTATTATTAATTTATTTTTTAAAAAATAATTGTTACTGATTTTCTTTCTTGCCCGTTTCCCAACTCCTGTATGCAGCAAATGTCTGGCATAATGGGGACCTGCCAAAGCTAGATGGCTTTCAGGCAAAATTTATACGATCTCTGCTGCAGGTACCTAACTGCGTCCCCAAATCCGTACTTCTGTTGGAAGCTGGTGAATGCCCAATTTCAGCTAGAGCGTGGTGGGCTGCCCTAAAACATTGGCTCAGTATTTCAGTATTTCATCTAGGGAAGGGTCTGTACCAACATTTGACCAATGAAGAATTTGTCAGCAAACGGCAGAAAACCATGGCTAAAAAAGCCACCTCTATTGGTCTGTCGGGGACGCGGGTGGCGCTGTGGGTAAAAGCCTCAGCGCCTAGGGCTTGCCGATCGAAAGGTCGGCGGTTCGAATCCCCGCGGCGGGGTGCGCTCCCGTTGCTCGGTCCCAGCGCCTGCCAACCTAGCAGTTCGAAAGCACCCCTGGGTGCAAGTAGATAAATAGGGACCGCTTACTGGCGGGAAGGTAAACGGCATTTCCGTGTGCTGCGCTGGCTCGCCAGATGCAGCTTTGTCACGCTGGCCACGTGACCCGTGTCTCCGGACAGCGCTGGCCCCCGGCCTCTTAAGTGAGATGGGTGCACAACCCTAGAGTCTGTCAAGACTGTCCCGTATGGGCAGGGGTACCTTTACCTTTACTTTACCTATTGGTCTGTCTCCCCGCCAACTGTATTACCTGGGTTATGAAGGCGCCCAAAAGGTTTTAAAGCAAAGATTATGGGGAGACTTCCGGAGGCGGCGCCTCCGACAATGGCGGATTCCCTCTGATCCAGAGGGAGACAGCTCCACAGAAATCGGGTCCTACCGCTACAGCGAAGCGGGGACCCTTTCGAAAACCGCAGGCGGAAGAAGCCTGCGACCGTGGGACTCGGCGGGCACCGTTTGCGCCCCCCGTTTGGCAAAGGAACCCCACAAAGGGCTCCGGAGTGAGACGGGGGCTGGCGCGGTGCTGAGAGTCAATCGCTACTTCTGCGGAGCGAAGCTGCACAGCTGGTGTCGGAGAGCGCTGTCCTTTTGCCTGTGACAATTCGGATTTTAAACAACAACCCGTGAGTAGGACAATTGAAACTCTTGGATTAAAAATATACCTTTGAATTTGACCCGAGACGGGAAGGTGCAAACAGGAAGTCCGCCTCCTGTTCTTTGTATAAAGATCAAAGCAAAGATTTTACAAGCTAAAAGCCAGATAAATTGAAAGCTTGAAATTTCCTGCACTTTTAACCATCAAATCCCCCTAGACAGCAGGAGGAAAGGGGGAAAAACTTGACTTTCTAACCCTGCAGAGAGTGAGTTAAGAAAATAAGTCTCCATTGGGGACGGAATAACCTGGGGACGGAATGACAGGAAAGAAACTGTCGGTGATGCTTACAATTTGAATATAGAAAAATTGACAGATAGAATTGGAAAAGGAATAAAATAACTCCAATGCCGCTATCTGCCTGTTTGTTTTATATTGAAAGGAAACAAAATATCTGAAATCGAAAGTAACTTTTTTTTCTTCCTTGTTGGATATATTTTAAAAATGGATGCTAAAAAGTAACTACACCCCCTAGAGGAAGTCTACCAGTGTGTCTGTTTCAATCTATAAAGAGAACATAGTAACTGGGAAAATCAGACCGTGGGACCAGCTCCCTGACCTTGACAGAAATGATTAGAGAGGAAGTTTTATCTGCCCTGGACAAAATATATGATGTGCTGCGACAGCTGGATGAGAAAGTGTCTCTGATGAATCAAAAGATGGAGTCAGCAGTCAGCAAAGAGGTGCCAATGGGAAAGGCAGTTACAGAAACTGCACAACAATCTACCCAGGAAACTGGTTCAACAGGGCAAGTGCAAGGGCAGAGAAAGATGGAAGAGGTTGTGAATGCATCTCAAAAGACACAGAGACTTCAAGGCCTACATGACCAAAAGCTGCAACACTGGGAGATGGAATCTGGAGGACACTGGCTAAATTTTGGACTTAAGAAAATTCCTATCTTGGGTGGGACTGTGAAACAAGTGGAAGATCTTTTTTGGAACAATTACTCTTTGGATTACAAACTAAACATTGGGGAGTGCAACACCGGGGAATGGGATAATTGGATAAAAGGAAAAGAAGAATACTACTGTACGGAACTCCCCGGTGGTTGGCTCCCCAAAGAGAAAGAGAAGAAAATGCGAAAGAACCCAACAGGGAACAAGGATGTATGCAATTACAAACAGAAACAAGAAAACTCGTAGAGGGGGCTTGGAAGTGACCTGAGAGCCTCAGATATTAGAACACCTGACTGATAAGGATATAATGACATAAGGACTGACATTACCCGGAACCAGGAAAAAGGACGTTGGATAAACCTAGAAAGGAAATGCTTTTTGTAAAAAATCTATATTTATGGAATTAGTGTAATACTAATGAAATATTAAGAGATGTTGGAAAGGAAGTAATTGGCTTTAGCAGAAAGGTTAAATACGGTTTAAATTTAGAAAATTTTAGAGATTTGAGGATAAGACAAAATTAATGAAATCAATGCAAAAAATGAAGTGGCTTGAGTAATAAGGTGAAATAAGAATTTGCAAGAATGGTTTGATTATAAATGAAAATATGAAGTAATATTATATGGGGACCTATAATTAAGGGTAAGAAAAGAGGGTATGAATTTGCTGAATAAATTTTTAAATGGAATACAAGGAGGGAGGTGAGAGGAAGTCAGGAAAATAAGTAAAAGAGTGGTAGAAATTGAAAGGAGGGATTTTTTATTTTTATTGTTTTTGTGTTGAATTTTTGGTGTTTTTTTTGTATTTTTTTCTTTTCTCTGTAACCTTTTTTCTGATAAATGTTGATTGATTTATTGCTCAGATAAATCTTGGTGTCCGGCCCGCTTCGGCTGTGCTCCCTCTCGGCCAGGCCTCGGACTTCAAAGGCCACATTCCGATGCTCTGAGCAAAGCAGAGTTCAGCAGCGGCAAGAGAAAGCTTCCAAAAAAAACTCCAGTGCTTGCTTCAGCGTGCTTAAATAAAGTCCACACAGGATCTTAGCAGCTAAAAGCAGTTTTTATTTACAGCAGACTATCCATTATCTATCACAGCGAACAGCATCGTGAAAACACGTCCACTCTCCTCAAAAGCGAAAGTAGAGAGAACAAAGGCTTGAGAGACTCGGAAATGACGCAGAGTCTCCCTCCTCCCAACAGTAGGCAGGGCGTACACTCTGAGCTGTTTAACCCTGTAAGCTCAGGTTCTCTTCACACCCCCTCTCGTCCTGCGCTACTGTGGGGAAAGTAAGTACAGCACTTACCCCCAACTCCAAACCACCACAAAACTCCCCATGACGCTGGAAGCTTAAAGGTTTGGTAAATCCATCGGCCAGGTTAATGTGACTGGCACAGTACTTCAGCCGAATCAAACCTGACTGAACACTCTGACACACATTTTGGAAACGTATGTCCAGATGCTTGGTTCTGGCCTTGAATTGCGCAGATTCAGCCAATTTCAAACAAGGTTGATTGTCTTCCCAAACTGTGATGGGCAAGCTACAATCCCCATAGATCTCTTGCACCAAGCATCTATAGAACTCTAGTTCCCGGCACAAATCTGACAGTGCACTGAATTCAGCTTCAGTAGAAGACAGCACAATGAGACTTTGCTTCCGGGACTTCCACCCAATTAGTGACTTCCCAAACTTTACCACCAATCCAGACACAGACTTGCGGTCCTGTGAATTCGCCCAGTCACTGTCCGCATAGCATGTGAGCTTCACCTCACCTTCAGCTGGCAGCTTAAGACAGAAGTCTTTGGTATGGTGCAGGTAGCGCAGTACCCGCTTGATACCGTGCCAAGCACTCACACTGGGCTTTGACGCTTCCCTACTTAGCAGGTTGGTAGCAAAGGCAATGTCTGGTCTGCTCCATTGGGACAGATACAACAGACTACCTAGAGCTGACTGAAAGAGCTCAGCATTCTCGAACTCAGCACTTTCTGCTTGCTGGCTCTCTTTCACGAAGTTCGTCTCCATGGGTGTCCGAACTCCTGCACAATCGGACATTCTGAACTTCTCAAGCAACTGTTCAATCTTGCCTTTCTGACTGAGCAAGAAGCTACCATCCTCAGTTCTCGCTATCTGGACGCCTAGGTAGATCTTTACTGCACCCAGGTCCTTGAGCTGAAATCGTTTCCCAAGCTCTTTGGCAAACTTCTGCACCTGTTTGTCTGCCTTTCCAATGTGGATGATGTCATCAACATAAAACAAAACCAGTTCCTGTGAGTCTCCTGATCCTCTAAGGAACAGACAACTGTCAGCAAGACTCTTCCTGAAACCTAGCTTCTCCAAAGCTTCATTCAGGCACAAGTTCCAATTCCTGGCCGACTGCTTCAGGCCGTAAATTGACTTGTGAAGTTTCCACACAGTACCTTGCTCATTGCCCTCAAACCCTGGAGGAGGAAGCATGTACAGATCCTCCTGGAGGTCTGAGTTCAAGTAAGCAACATCCACATCAAAGTGATGCACCAGCAACCCTCTTTGTGCAGCAATGGCCAAGAGCAAACGTAGAGATTCACTCCTACAGGTGGGAGCATAAACTTCCGTATAATGCAAGCCCCTGCGCTGCGTGAATCTTCTCGCCACTAATCTGGCCTTATACTGCGGTTCTCCTGTCGCTGTGGGCTTAAGACGGTAAACCCAGCGGCTACCCACTGCCTGTTTGCCCACTGGCAACTTCGTGAGGGAGAACACACCTAGAGACTCCATTGAGTTCATCTCCTTCTGCATCGCCTCATGCCATTTCCTGGCTTCTTCCCGAGGCAGTTTCTGAACATCCTCAAAACTCTCGGGTTCACACTGTGCCATTCCAACCCACACGCTAGTGACGGCAAACCTATCAGGAGGTTTCCCCTTGGTCGTCCGAGCTGATCGACGCAGCACTACTTCAGGAACCCCCTCTGACCCACTAGGGCCAGCTAGAACGTCCTTGGCATCAGAGAGCTCCCCCTCTGACTTACTGCGCCTTCTGGACTTCTCAGCCGAACCTGTGGGGGAAGATGGAGCACTGCGTTGCTCAATCTTCACAGCCTTGGGAGAAGTTCTCCCCTCTGCCTGCACTGGGTCTGGACTCTGAGCCTCAGTAGCAGGTTCAACCTCTTCCTCTTCTTCATCAGCAGAGTCAAGCAGACTCTCTGACAGGATGTCAGGGTTCCCATGTATCCTTGCCCAGCCACTCTGCTCACAGAATTCCTCACTGTTGCTGAGCAGAATCCTGGACTGATTCCCTGACGGATACGCAAACCTCCACCCCTTGGTCCCTGGCTCATACCCACAAAAAATCATCTTCTGGGACTTGGGTTCACCTTTCTTGCGTTTGGCTTTTGGTATCAAAACGTACGCCTCACAACCAAAAACGCGAAAGTAGTGCACTTTCGGTTGCTTTCCATGCAGCAAAAAGTACGGTGTGTCACCTACCACTGAATTGAACGACCTGTTCAGAACAAAGTTGGCCGTTCGCCAAGCCTCCCCCCAAAAACGCTGTGGGAGCCCGGCATCAAACAAAAGAGCTGCGGACATCTCCCCTAGAGTCCTGTTCCGTCTTTCTGCAATCCCATTCTGTTGGGGACTGTGCGGAGAGGTCAACCTGTGTTGAATCCCCTTCTTGCGGAAGAAACTTTGCAGTGCAGACCCGGTGAACTCCCCACCGCGATCGCTCTGAAAGTTTTGCACCCGTGTGGAAAACTGCAGTTCCACAGCCGCAATCCAGTCTTTGATTAGCGGTGCAGCTTCACTTTTGTGTCGGATCGTGAAGGTCCAGGAGTTGCGCGTATGGTCATCAATCAGAACCAGCGCATATTTGGCTCCTCCCAGACTACTCACAGACATCGGACCAGACAAATCTGCATGAATTAACTGAAAAGCCCTAGTGGTCACCCTCTCAGACCTAGGGTATGTGCACGTTTTCACCTTTGCGGACTTGCACGCTCTGCAATCTAGAAACTTAGCACATGATTTCATTTTGCACCCTTGCGTACACTCTGGGATCTTTTTCACTGACCCCCAGGACACGTGTGCCATGCGTCTGTGCCAGAGGTGAGCACACGCATCATGAACTGGAACGTTAGCACACTGTGCTTGAGCCTCCTCCGTGTCACCTGGACCTGCAAAAGAAGCATTCAATACAAACAACCTGTCTTTACATTCAACACTAACTAGGTGCTGTCCATTCTTGGAAATAGAGCACTTATTGTCTTCAAAACACACTCTGTAGTTCTCAGCAAGAAGTGCACTGACAGACAGCAACGCGCAGGACAGTCCTGGAACAACAAAAGCCTGGATTGAATCCTGCAAGAAAGGACAAAACAGTGAGCCAGTCTGTGTGAGTGGGTGTCAAGTCCCATCTGCTAAACAGACAGTCTTCCCAGAAGTTACAGAGGTGCAGTTCTCCAGAAATCCTGCAGATGGCACGAGATGATGGGAAGCTCCACTGTCTATGACAAAAGCCAGCACAGCATCCTGTTGACAACTCTTGACTACAGCCATAGAGGCAGCCAAATGTTTATGTTCAGTGTCTCCGCCAGCTGCCTTCGGCTTGCCTTTCCCACGCTTTGAAGAAGAGCCCTTTATCTGGTTGCTACGGGAGACGGCCTTCGGCTGTTCCTGTGCCTCCACTGGACATTCTCTCACCAGATGGGAGGGGGAGCCACAGCGATAACAGCGCCGACGCGTAGCAACAGCTCTCACAGCTCCCTCTTCAGCCATTTCTGTGTTCCCAGCACCCCCACCTTTGGGTGCACAGCCTGGGCCTGCACGCTCCCCAGCACTCTGGTTGTAGGCCTCAACATCACACGGCCCCTCGGAGACAAAGCAGCTACTCCCAGCTGTAACTTCAGGAACATGGCCAGCAGCCCCCTCTGGGCTCTCGGCTTCCTCCCTGCTCTCGGCTTTCTCCCGGCCCTGGGCTCCTGCTGAGCTTTCACACAGACTCCTCAGCACCTGCCAGGCGGCCTGAGCCGACTCAACGCCCTCCAGGTGGGGCAATAGCAAAGAGTCCACGCTAGCTTTCAACATGCAGAGCTCTGTTTGCATTCTCTGCTCTCTATCTTCCAGCAGAGCAGCCTCCAGGTCTGCTGCGCCATCTTCAGCAGCAACTGGCATGGGTGGGGCCGGCTCCGTCTGGGCTATACTCCAGAGCCCTGTGGCTAAAAACCACCCCCTTACTCTTCTAACCCAGATATCCCAGGACTGGGTTGTGAGTTTTTCAAACGGGACATCATAAAAGTCCTGGAGCTTAGCCATCTCCTCCCCCAGTGCTCCCATTGGGGCTTTGAAGTACTCACGCGTACCAACCGGCTCCGAGGATAGGCCTCCAGCGTCCCTTTGCAGCACACAGCTTGCAGTCAGCCTCTCTGCGTTCTCCCAGGCAGAGCCTCAAAGCAGGACGTTTGCCTCCGGCAGCAAAAACAGCAGCTTCTCAACACACAGCACTTCAAAGCTTTCTCTAATTGCAGTAATTAACGTCCATAACCTGATAAATGTTGATTGATTTATTGCTCAGATAAATCTTGGTGTCCGGCCCGCTTCGGCTGTGCTCCCTCTCGGCCAGGCCTCGGACTTCAAAGGCCACATTCCGATGCTCTGAGCAAAGCAGAGTTCAGCAGCGGCAAGAGAAAGCTTCCAAAAAAAACTCCAGTGCTTGCTTCAGCGTGCTTAAATAAAGTCCACACAGGATCTTAGCAACTAAAAGCAGTTTTTATTTACAGCAGACTATCCATTATCTATCACAGCGAACAGCATCGTGAAAACACGTCCACTCTCCTCAAAAGCGAAAGTAGAGAGAACAAAGGCTTGAGAGACTCGGAAATGACACAGAGTCTCCCTCCTCCCAACAGTAGGCAGGGCGTACACTCTGAGCTGTTTAACCCTGTAAGCTCAGGTTCTCTTCACATTTTCTTGTTAAAATCTAATAAAATATTATTTAAAAAAAAAAAAGCAAAGATTATGGGACAATGCACACAGTGACTTGTGATCTCGATCACACGCAGTCTGTAGTCCGCTGGCAGCAGGAGTTCAATATGGGTATGTCTTTGAGTTAACATCTTACATCAAAAACCTGACAGTACCTAACTATCGAAGGCTTTTCACCAAAGCCAGACTAAATATCTTCCCCTCTGCAGTGCTGGATGGTAGGTTGAGAGCAGTTCCCTACCAGGACAGACTTTGCCCGTGTGCTCAAGACATCGATTCCATAAATCATATTTTGTTGCATTGTGTGAAGTATGAGCAGGCCAGGGCTGAACTGATACTACCCTTGCTGGTGCCGTTCCCGGGAAAATCAGAGGCTCACTATGTCAGGTTCCTACTGGAAGACCGGACAAAAGCTAGAACGTTGGCAGTGGCAAAGTTTTTATCGGTGGTTGCAAGAACAAATGAGCCCTATATTCTAAACAAAATGCTTGATTAACCTGGAGGTAGGCTGTATGAACTGTGTATTGATTTGTAATGTTTTGTTGGGTCTCTGGACCGTAATAAAGATTGATGATGATTTTCTTTCCTCCTAACAAATATTCAGCATCCTCACTTAGCATTTGTTTTCCCATTTCCCTCCTCCCTGTCAACGTCCCCCAACTTCCATTTCTGGTTTGTTACACCAAATCAGGCATCCCCAACCTTCGGCCCTCCAGATGTTTGGACTACAATTCCCATCATCCCTGACCACTGGTCCTCCTAGCTAGGGATCATGGGAGTTGTAGGACAAAACATCAGGAGGTCTGCAGGTTGGGGATGCCTGCACCAAATGTTACATTCTGCTGTTTATACATAATGTTCTTTTATCCCATTATACCGTATTTTTCGCTCTATAAGATGCACCCGACCATAAGACACACCTAGTTTTTAGAGGAGGAAAACAAGAAAAAAATATTCTGAATCAAATGTTGTACTAAACTATTTAATAAACATAGGGGCGATGGGAGTTGTAGTTCAACAACATCTGGGGACCCACAGGTTGAGAAAGGCTGAATTACGGTATGTGAGGTGGGGCTTACCTGCCCCCCCCCCCCCAATATTTTATTCAAGTTGGAAGAGGGAAGGAAGGAAGAGAGAGGGAGAGCTCACATTTGTGTGTGCCTGTGGCGGGCAGCTGCCTCCGAGGTGACTGGAGCAAAAAGAGGAGGAGGAGACGCCGGGACAGGAGCTGTGTCAGCTGGGAGGAGGGGCGGAAGGGGCTGCCATCTGTCCCTCCTTCTGGCTCCTGTCCACTTTGCTGCTTTAAAGCTAGCCACGGAGGAGGGAAGGAAGGGGAGCCATGGCTCCCATCCGTCCCTCCTCCACGGCATTCGCTTCATAGGACGCACAGACATTTCCCCTTACTTTTTATGAGGAAAAAAGTGCGTCTTATGGAGCGAAAAATACGGTATTTCTTGTTCTCTGGAAATGAAGCTGTAAATGTTTTATTTTAGCTCTGCGTAATTCACCAGTTTTTCTTGCCACTGTTCACTCGATGGTCTTTCTCCTGTCTTCCAGTTTTGTGCTATTGGGATTCTTGCTGCTTTCGTGGGGTGCATAAATAACGTCCGAATTTTCTCCGGCAATTCTTGTCCTAAAATACCTAATGAAGGCTTCCGGGGGTGGCGCGAATGGCAATGGCGGTCCTCTTTGCCTAGTAAAGGGGAAGCTCCGCAGAAAGCTACGGCGAAGCGGAGACCCATCCTGAAAAACCACAGGCAGCGATAGCCTGTGGCCGTGGGACTCAGCGGGCACCATCAGCGCCCCCCGAAACGTTGAAGGAACCCCGTAAGGGGCTCCAGAGCGTGGAAGGGCTGGCGCGGTGCTGAGAGTCGATCGCTCTTTCTGTGGAGTGAAGCCGCAAAGCTGCTGTCGGTGAGCGCTGACCCTTTTCCTGGGAACAATCGGCTTTAAAAACAGTATCCCGTGAGTAGGGGGAATTTTATTGAATTTGGGACTAAATTTATTTATGATTTGGCTAAAGCGGGAGACGCAACCAGGAAGTCCGTCTCCCGGCACTGTTTAAAGATTCAAAGCAAAGACTTAAATCTTTCTAATGCCTTTGAAGCTGGGACTTTTAAAAGGAAATAACCCGTGCATCAACTGAACGGACTTTGTCTTGTTATTTGTGGATTTTACTTTCTTATTTCTGGACATCTTTTTACCTCTTCCTCTGTGGATTTACAAAACTTATCAAGAAACCCAGGTAGTCGGGCTGCCTGACTACTAGAACTGTCAGACTGTTGGACTTAGTAACATTGGATTGCTACATTGGACTGCTATTGAACTGCTACATTGAATCTGGCACTTTTTAGAGACATTGTAAGTACTTTAAAGATTAATTCTGCAAAGGTTAAAGACTTGGAGGACTACTGGGACTTTGGGGCTGTTTGATACTGTTATCAACTTTTAAGGGATTTGAAGTAACTTGGAAAAATTCTGCAGGAACAACAATTTTGTTTTCCCTTTAAGATACAATTAAACTCCCTCTAGAGGATCTTTGGAAATTTACATTTACTGGGGGTTGGTTTTTTTGCCTATCTGTGGACTTGTGGATTCCCATGGGAATTGCAATCTGACTGACCTTGACGCATAGACAGAAGTGGGATGAGTGGGACTGGGAGAACAAGATCAGCCAAAGCTAAATCACAACAAACTACTCTAATCTCACAGTTGCGCAGATCATCTGTTCCTATTGTCTCTGTGACACAAGAGGAAGAATCAGAGCAAGTTAGGCCAGAAGGAATGGCTGCAGGAGGGGATTACCCTTCAGTATTAGATAAAATTTTTGAAAAATTGGAAGGCCTGAGCAAGCAAGTGGCTGAACAATCATCTAAAATTGACCAAAACACAGCCAGTGTTAACAACTTGACACAACAAGTTGCTTTAAATGCACAATCAATTGGGAAACTATTGGAAGCCACTACAGAAAATCGTAAACTAGCCGAGGAGGCAAAACAGAAAGCAGAGGCTGTGCAAGAGGAAGTAAAACCCATGCGCAAACAGATTGGCGAGCACCAAGCATATCTGTCTATGATAGAATTAAAAAGCAAGAAGAACAACTTGAGATTGAGATCAGTTCCAGAATTTGAAAAAGGAGATTTAACTGAATATTTGACAAAAGAATTTACTGAATTTTGGTCTTTGGAAGAAGATAAAGACTTTAAAATTGTAAGTGCATTCAGACTTGGAAAAGGAGGGAGGAAAGGCAAGTTTAGAGACTGCCTGATCTCTCTTAGAACGAAGGTAGAAAGAGACAAGATACTGAGTGCACATTTTCAAAAGACCCTTGAAATTCAGGATTTGAAAGTGGAAATCTACAAGGACATCCCGAAACACTTACTGGATCTTAGATCTGGCTACGGAGATTTGGTGAAATTATTGAGAAGCAACAGAATTGCATTCAGGTGGGAGTTTCCCCAGGGATTATCCTTTACCTTTAGGGGGAAGAAAGTTAAAATCAAGACAGTGGAAGACAAGGAAAATTTTTTGAGTGACTACGGAGAAGACCTTCAGAAAGGGATTGAAGGGGAATCGGGAGCCTCAGGATCCGGACCGTTAAGTTTGATACCCACACCTCTGGGCACTGACGAATTGGAAGTGATACCACCGCAATCGAAAGTATAAACAGTTCAACATGTCTCTGCAACTTCTAAGCTGGAATATTCATGGTTTTAACTCTCCAGAGAAAAGAAGGAAGATTTTCCATTTATTAAAAAAGGAACAATTGGACATTATCTGCTTACAGGAAACACATGTGATTAGGCTTCATAGGAAAGTGCTAATTAACAAGAGACTAGGCCAAGAATTTATTTCATCTGACAGAGTGAAGAAGAGAGGAATTGTGATCTATGCAAAAGAAGGCCTATCACCTAAACTTCTTTTCAAAGATGAGCAAGGAAGAATTTTGGCAATTGAAATTCAAACACAAGGGGAAAAATTTCTGATTTTTGGGATCTACGCACCAAATGAGGGGAAATCGGAATTCTACAAGAAGCTGCATGAAACAATGTTGGACTATATGGACTATAACAACATCATTATGATGGGCGACATGAATGGGGTGGTATCTACGAACATGGATAAAGCACAAAGTCAAAGTATGACAAAAGAGGGCAGACTACCAAAGACCTTCTTTGAATTAACTGACAATATGGATTTGATTGACATCTGGAGAACAAAGAACCCCCTAGGAAGAGAGGGGACATTCTTCTCTGAAGCCAAAATGACATGGACAAGAATCGACCAAATATGGACAACTAGAGGTCTGGCACCTAGGATTAGAAAGGTGGAAATCTGCCCAAAAACCTGCTCCGACCATAATGCAGTAAAGATGGAAATGAGACTAACTTCAACTGGTTCCTTCAGATGGAAGATGAATGACACCTTATTAAGAGATCAGGAGATAGTCAAGAAGGCCCAAAAGAATTTGAGTGACTATTTTGAAATAAATTTGAAAACTACAGTTGAAAAAAGAGTAATCTGGGACGCAAGCAAGGCGGTCATGAGGGGGTTTCTGATACAACAGAATGCGGTAAAGAAAAGAGCCTTGAACGAGAAAAAAGATAAGATTTTGGAGAAAATAAAAGGAGAGAAAAAATTAAGATCGAAACCAAAGTCACAGGAGATTCTGAGAGAAATTAAACTTTTTCAAGCACAATATACAAAACTGATAAACCAGGAAGTTGAATGGAAAATTAAACAAATGAGACAAAGGACTTTTGAATCGGCAAATAAATGCGGAAAACTGCTAGCATGGCAGTTGAAAAAAAGACAGAAATTGAATACGGTCACTAACTGAGAGATTGAAGGGAGAAACATTCAGAACCCTGTGGAGATCCGAAAATGCTTCCAGAGATATTTTAAACAACTTTATACCCAAGGGCCGCAAAAAGAGATTGAGATGGACCAATTTTTAAGAAACAACGGATTACCAAAACTATCTCAAGAAAATAAGACAATACTGAACTATAAAATAACAGAACAAGAGATTGAAGGTGCCATTCAGAACATGCAATTGGGCAAATCTCCAGGGCCGGATGGGTTAACCTCCAAGTACTATAAGACTTTGAAAGACTACTTGATTCAACGACTGAAGGAGGTCTGTAATGAGATTATGGAGGGGAAGAAGGCACCGGAGTCGTGGAAAGAAGCTTTCATCACACTTATACCTAAATCTGAAACTGAAAAGACACAACTTAAGAACTACCGTCCCATTTCCCTTTTAAATGTGGATTACAAAATTTTTGCAGATATTTTAGCAAATAGATTTAAAAAAGTGCTAAATGAAGTGATTCATAAAGATCAGGCAGGCTTTCTCCCAGGCAGACATCTGTCTGATAATACAAGGAACATTATTGACATTTTGGAACTATTGCAAAAGAACACTAATACAAAAGCAGTGTTGATTTTTATTGATGCGGAGAAGGCCTTTGACAATATTTCTTGGAATTTTATGAAGAAAAATCTTAAAGGGATGGGAGTGGGACGGGGGTTTGAAAATGGCATGGACGCAATCTATTCAGAACAAAAGGCAAAATTGATAGTTAACAATGTGGTGTCAGAAGACTTTAAAATTGAGAAAGGAACACGACAGGGCTGCCCTATCTCTCCATTGTTATTTATTTCGGTCCTGGAGGTGCTCTTGAACATGATCAGAAGGGACCGGTTGATTGAAGGAATTCAGGTCGGAGCTAAACAATATAAACTTAAGGCTTTTGCAGATGACCTGGTTTTGACATTACAGGAGCCAGAATCTAGTACGAAAAGAGTTTTAGAACTGATTCAGGAATTTGGTCGGGTGGCGGGATTTAAACTAAATAAACAAAAAACTAAGGTTTTGGAAAAAAACTTGACAACTATGGAAAAAGAAAGGTTTCAGAAGGAGACAGGGTTAAACGTGGTTAAAAAGGTGAAATACCTAGGGGTTAACATGACGGCTAAAAATTTGAATTTATTTAAAGATAACTATGAAAAATGTTGGTCAGAAATCAAAAAGGACCTAGAAATTTGGTCAAAATTGAAGCTTTCCTTGCTGGGTCGAATTGCTGCTATAAAAATGAATGTATTGCCAAAAATGTTGTTTTTGTTTCAGACTTTGCAGATTGTGGATAAGATGGAGTGTTTTAAGAGGTGGCAGAGTGATATCTCTAAATTTGTCTGGCGGGGCAAAAAGCCCAGAATAAAATTCAAAATACTGACTGATGCTAAAGAAAGAGGGGGGTTTGCCCTGCCAGACATGAAACTATACTATGAATCAGCAGCTTTCTGCTGGTTAAAAGATTGGCTACTTCTAGAGAACACTGATATTTTGGATTTGGAAGGGTTCAATAATGTGTTTGGGTGGCATGCATATCTGTGGTACGACAAGGTTAAAGCCCATAAAGCATTTAAGAACCATATTGTCAGGAAAGCAGTGTTTAATGTCTGGACAAGATACAAAGACTTGCTAGAAAATAAGACCCCAAGGTGGTTGTCACCAATGGAAGCTAAGGCTCAGAAAAGACTCAATATGGAGGCCAAATGGCCAAAATATTGGGAGATATTAGAAAATGATGGAGACACATGGAGATTGCAGAGTTTTGAGAAACTAAAAGATAAAGTGCGAGATTGGTTACATTATCACCAAATTAGGGAGGTTTTTAATATGGACAAAAAAACATGTTTTCAGGTGGAAAAATCGAAACTAGAAACAGAACTGTTAGAACCTAAAACTAAGGTACTGCCAAGAATGTATAACTTGCTGTTAAAATGGAACACTCAGGATGAAACGGTCAAATCAGCTATGATAAAGTGGGCTCAAGACATTGGTTACAACATTATGTTTGCTGACTGGGAACGGTTATGGACCACTGGAGTGAAATTCACGGCATGTAATGCCCTGAAAGAAAATACTATGAAAATGATATATAGGTGGTACATGACCCCAGTCAAGCTTGCAAAAATATACCACTTGTCAGATAATAAGTGTTGGAAATGTAACATTCTTCCACCTTTGGTGGACGTGCCCAAGGGTTAAGGCTTTCTGGGAAATGATCTATAATGAATTGAAAAAGGTATTTAAATATACCTTCCCTAAGAAACCAGAGGCCTTCCTTTTGGGCATTGTTGGCCAAATGGTGTTAAAAAAGGATAGAACTTTCTTTATGTATGCAGTAACAGCAGCAAGAATACTCATCGCAAAACATTGGAAGACACAAGATTTGCCCACCCTGGAAGAATGGCAGATGCAACTGATAGACTATATGGAATTGGCAGAAATGACTGGCAGAATCCGAGACCTGGGAGAAGAGCTAGTGGAAGAGGACTGGAAGAAATTTAAAGATTATTTGCAAAAGTATTGTAAATTGTATGAATGTTAGAATGATGCAAGATATAAAGATAACATGGCATTAGTGACATAGCTGAAAGGAGTATGCAAAAAGAATAAGAACAAAGGTGAAGTTAAACTAAGGTTATGTCTAACTTAAATAATTGATAACAAAGGGAAAAATTTAGAGACATAATGGTTGAAATGTGTAATACAAAATAAGACTTGAAAGAGGGTGAAGTATTGCTGAACAAGATTTTGTGAAGGGGAGCACAGAAAAGGGAGATGTGAGGAAGTCTGGAAGGAGGGTTATGAAAATAATATCTAAGAAACTGGTTTTTTATGTTTTGTTTTCCACTTTTTTATGTCCTTTTTTTCTATTTTGTACGGGGGGTTTTTTACTGTATTTTTTTTTTCTTTTTCGCTTTTGGTTTTCTTTTTTGATTGATTGTGATGGTGCTTTTTCTTTTTGGTTGTGAATGTGAAGTCTGTTTTATTGTTCAAAAACTTTAATAAATATATTTTAAAAAATAAAATAAAATACCTAATGAAAAAGCTTCTGGTTTTTTCACAAAAGATTGCAAGATGATTTTAAAAATTTGGGAAATGATATATAATGAACTGGAAATAAAAAATTTTCCCCAGTTCATTATATACCGTTTCCCTTTTTTAAAAATCATCTTGCAATCCCACCGCGTACAATAGCCCCCCCTAAAATGCCTGAAACGCAGACAAAATAAAGCCACAAGAGGGGTTGCCGCGTCAGAAAACCAGATTGTAACCGACTTGAGCGGCTGTCTGCGAAATCCTTTTCACTTTCTGTGCTATGCTTCTAATGGACAGGAGTGGTAGTGAGGCAGTTAACATGCAGCCAAATGGGCGGGGTTTCAATGATAAATTATCATTATTATTCTATTATCTTGGCTTCCAGATGAAATGTCCTGACGGTGGGGATGACGGTGCCACCGGGCTCAGCATGCCCATTATTCCCATGAACACCATTGCCGAAGCCGTGATTGACATGATCAATCGCGGGCAGATTCAGATCACCATCAATGGATTCAACATCAGCAACGGGCTGGCGACGACTCAGGTGAGAGGGTTGGGAGAACAGTAATAATAATTAATAATAATAATAAATTTATACCCCGCCCATCTGGCTGGGTTTTGGGACTGAAGGGAATTTCTTTTCTTTTTAAAATATTTTTATCAGTTTTTCCACGTATACATCCTCTAACAAGATTTCTCTAACCATTTTCCATATTTCTCCCCCTCCTCCGCTGGACTTCCCTCATATTCCCATTTTGTTTTATTTCCATATTACTCACCCTGTGTGTTGTTTCCCCAAAAAATTCCCAATACTGTACATATAGTCTTGCTTTTCGTTATATACAATTGTGTTTGTTTATTCCAGGCATCCCCAACCTTTGGCCCACTAGATGTTTTGGACTACAATTCCCATCATCCCTGACCACTGGTCCTGTTAGCTAGGGATCATGGGAGTTGTAGGCCAAAACATCTGGAGGGCCAAAGGTTGGGGATGCCTGGTTTATTCAAACGTTGCCAATGAGTCCAATTCTTTATGTTGTCTCTTCATATATGTTGTAAATGGTTCTCATTCTCTTTTAAAGTCTTGGTTATCCTTTTCGTGTAATTTATCTGTTAATTTTGCCAGTTCTGCATATTCCATAAATTTCCCTTGCCATTGTTCTTTCGTTGGTATTTCTTCTGTCTTCCAAGCTTGTGCGGTGTGGTGTGTTGTACGGAGCCAGTGTGGTGTAGTGGTTAAGAGCCGTAGTCTTGTAATCTGATGAACCGGGTTCGCGTCTCCGCTCCTCCACATGCAGCTGCTGGGTGACCTTGGGCTAGTCACACTTCTCAGAAGTCTCTCAGCCCCACTCACCTCACAGAGTGTTTGTTGTGGGGGAGGAAGGGAAAGGAGAATGTTAGCCGCTTTGAGACTCCTTAAAGGGAGTGAAAGGCGGGATATCAAATCCAAACTCTTCTTCTTCTTCTTCTTCTTCTTCTTCTTGTGCTAATATAATTCTTGCCGCTGTGTTGCATGCATAAATCATTTCCAATTTTCTTTTTTTAAATCTTGATCTAAAATTCCTAGGAGGAATGCTTCTGGTTTCTTAACAAAAGTCTTTTTAAACAGGGTTTTTTCCAATTCATTATATATCATTTCCCAATAATTTCTAACCCTTTTGCATTCCCACCACATATGATAAAATGTACTGGACGGAAGGGACTTTCGAGGAGCCACGGGACTGGGACTGCCCAGAAGCAGAATCCACCTGCAATTCAACGAGATGACGATGATGTTGATAATTGATTAAGGAATGATTGAAATAAGAATTTATTATGATTTATACCCAGCCCATCCGGCTTGTACAGCCCTGAGCCTCTGTTTCCAAAAAGCAAGCTGGACCTTCTGAGAGAGTCCTGGTAAATTTGGCCTCCTAAAAAAAGCTAAACAGCTTTGGCCCCCAATAATAATAATAATAATAATAATAATAATAATAATAATAATAATTTTTTATTTGTACCCCCGTCCTCCCCGGCCGGAGCAGGGTTCAGAGCGGCTGTAATCATATCAATAATACAATATACATAAAAAGAAGCAATTAAAATGCACCCCAAAATTAATTCAGATAAATTAAAACGGGACAAATGGCAAACCTCAGGTTAAAATGGAAATCAGTTAATACTCTCCAGGACCAGCTGTTTACACTGATATTATAAGGACCTGGGAAACCTTCTTGCTCTTATACAAAGAGAAAATGAGACTTAAAAAAAAAGCTCCACAACTTTGGTCAATCCAATGGGCAGTTGTTGCTTTTTTATAGTGGGAATAGATTGCAGTCTCTTGGAAGTTGGACATGCCCGCTTTAAATCATTTACTTTTCAAGAGTTCAGTGCAATCTATAGCAACTTGGATGCAAATTGAATATAAAATGTCACCATTCGCAAATAACGAAAATGCAAGAGGCTTGAAAAAGCCGAGTGTTGTTATTCAGTGTTCCTCTTTTTATTTCTAGACCGCTTTATGTTTTTAAGGGGGGAAAACCCAAAGCAGTTGACGTTAATACGTCAAATAAAGCAATCCAGGATGAAACAGCACAGAATAAAGTCAGGTGTAAAGTATACCAGCCTTCTCAGTGGTGGCGCCTGCCCCGTGGAACGCCCTCCCGTCAGATGTCAAGGAAATAAGCAACTGTCTGACTTTTAGAAGACGTCTGACGTTTTTCATGTTTGATGTTTTATTCTGTTTTCAGTGTTCAGTTGAGAGTCGCCCAGTGGCTGGGGAAACCCAGCCAAATTGGCAGGGTAGAAATAATAATAAATTACTACTACTACTATTACTACTACTATTAAGGCGGGGTAGAAATAGTAAAATATTATTACTATTATTACTACAGTGGTTCCTCTGGATGCGAACGGGATCTGTTCCGTAGCCCCGTTCACATCCAGAGCAGAACGCAGCCCGCGACTGAGCATCTGCGCAGGTCGCAATTTGCCGCTTCCATGCATGCGTGTGACGTCATTTTGAGTGTCTGCGCATGCACGAGCAGCGTGGGGCCTGCCTGATGTTTTCTCATTAGTAGAATGTGTGCCCTTTTATTGAAAATGCATCTCTGTGTTATTTGTGGGGCATAGGAATTCGTTCATTTTTTCCTCTCTTCAAAATCTAGTCCGACCCCTCACAAGGTCTGAGGGACAGTGGACTGCCCCCTGCTGAAACAGTTTGCTGACCCCTGGTCAATATGGTCAATAAAGAAAAGCTCTTGCCTGTTTATTGGGTTCTTGTCCAGTCATTCTAAGGCAGGTTTCCTCAACCTCAGCCCTCCCGATGTTTTGAGACTACAATTCTCATCATCCCTGACCACTGGCCCTGTTAACTAGGGATGATGGGAGTTGTAGACCCAAAACATCTGGAGGGCCGAGGTTGAGGAAGCCTGTTCTAAGGCAAAAGTTGCTCAAGTATAATCGTTTGCTTTGCCAACCTTCTGATCTGACACTACATAGCACTGAGTCGAAGCTCTGCCCCTTGAGCTTCCTTCCGATCTTCCCTCTCCGTCTTCTCCTTCAGATCAACAACAAGGCGGCGACTGGCGAGGAGGTCCCACGAACCATCATCGTCACCACCCGCTCCCAGTACGGGCTGCCGGAGGACTCTGTGGTCTACTGCAACTTCAACCAGCTTTACAAGATCGACCCAGCCACTCTGCAGATGTGGGCCAACGTGAGTAGCTCCCTGTGGCGAATCGGAAGTCGCTGGTTTGCACCTATTGGGCGCCCTCTTGGGAAGACCCAGTCCTCTGAGTGTGTGTTCCGGAAGCTGGGCAATAGGTGCAGTGCAGGATTCCTTTCCTCTCCGCTGCACCAAGGATTCCCTGTCTGTTCTCCTGGAGACGCCTAGCTTGGTTGTCCTAGGGCAGGCATGTCCAAAGTCTTTTTCGGGGGCAGTTTTTTGGCTGCCTATGGGGTAAAGCTCACCAACTCCAATCCTAAAAAAAGCTCAACAACTTTGGCTTTAAATCCTGCCGGTCCAGCCCCCAAAAACCAACTTCTTCAATCAAGCTCAACAACTTCAATCTTAAAAAAAGGTCAACAACTTTGGTTGGCCCTTATGCATGTTCACTTTATCAAATCTGGCCCTCTTTGAAAAAAGTTTGGACACCCTGGACTTTAACATCCACGCTGACCCGACCTTCCAAGGGGCTGCTCAGGATTTCGTAGAAAGCATGGCCTCCGTGGGGCTGTCCCTGAATGAGTTTGGCCCAATTTATAGCCGCGAACATGCCTTGGACCTGGGGTTCACCTCTATGGACGGGGGCGATCTGACACTGAAGCGAAACAAAAGAAGTGCCGTGGCCGAATCACTTGGACTTCTCCACAACCCTTCCCCACTGCAGGGAGGCGGGACCAATTCGGATAGGCTGCACCCGCCACTGAATGGATCCAAATGGTTTCCAGAGAGTGGTAGGGGATGCTTTATCCCATATTGATGGCCTTTCAGCTGATTCCCTGGTGGCCCGCTGGGATGTGGAGTTAACCAGGGCTATCGACCGCCTGGCTCTGAAGCGCCCTCTCAGATTGCATGGAGCCCAGACAGCCCCACAGTTTCCCCCGGAGCTGAGGGTGATGAAACAATCGCAGAGACAGCTAGAGCGCTGGTGGCAGAAAACTCATTCTGAATCGGACCGGTTAGAGCTCAACGTCGAGCCTGCCGAGTGGCGATGGTGACAGCGAAGAGGGCTTTCTTTGCCGCCTCTATTGCATCTGCAGGAAACAGCAGCAGGAGACTCTTTCAGGTGGTTCGCAATTTCATGGAACCACCTTTGCCACCGGGGTCTGGTAAAGACCCCAAGGTCTCCTGCAAGGATTTTGCAAAGCTTGGAGCAGGCTTCCTCAACCTCGGCCATCCTCAACCTCAGCCCTCCAGATGTTTTGAGACTACAGTTCCCATCATCCCTGACCACTGGTCCTGCTAGCTAGGGATCATGGGAGTTGTAGGCCAAAAACATCGGGAGGGCCGAAGTTGAGGAAGTCTGGGATGGAGGATGGATGGTGGCTAACAGATGGAGGTTGAATCCTGACAACATTTTTGGGGGACAGGGGGCGGGTGGGTTTGGGGGACTCCCTGTTCCTGAATGGGGCAACTGTGCCCCCAAAGGACCAGCTGAGCAGCCCGGGAGTCATTTTGGACTCCCCGCTGCCCATGGAGGCGCAGGTCCATTCTGTGTCTGGGGCAGTTCCATCTGGGACGCAGGATGAGACCCCACCTAAAGGAGCACCTCCACCCCGGATGCCGGGGTCCCTCTCCCGAGGGCCTTCTGCCGGTTCCCTTATTACGATAAAATCGCTCAGATTCGGGAAGAAGTAGACTCCACTGTGGGAGCAGGGCCGGGGTGGGAGAGTGCTAGAGACCTGTCTAGTCAAGTTGCGTGGGATCAATTCCAATCTGTTACCTCCGAGGATGTGGACAGGCTGCTTGGACGAGTGAAACCAACCACCTGTCTCCTGGATCCTTGCCCATCCTGGCTTATAAAAGCTAGCCGGGAAGGACTGGGTGATGGGCTTCGTGGGGTGGTGAATGCTTCCCTCCGTGAGGGAGCCTTCCCAGACCCGCTGAAAGAGGCGGCTATTAAACCGCTTCTTAAAAAAACATCTTTAGATGCGGCCAGTATGGCCAACTATCGCCCAGTCTCAAATCTTCCATTCTTGGGCAAGTTGATTTAGCGAGTGGTTGCTGAACAACTCCAGGCACGCCTGGAAGAAGCGGACCATTTGGATCCCTTCCAGTCGGGATTCAGGCCTCATCATGGGACTGAAACTGCCTTGGTCGCACTGGTTGATGATAATCATGAAGTGCTTTGAAAAGCTGGTACGAAATTATGTCATTGCCTGCCTACCAGAG
The DNA here is from genome assembly GCF_964188315.1 of Podarcis muralis. NCBI lineage: Eukaryota > Metazoa > Chordata > Lepidosauria > Squamata > Lacertidae > Podarcis > Podarcis muralis. The sequence continues at coordinate 13,478,402 of NC_135674.1, forward strand.
GGACTGGACACATTCCAATTTGCTTATAAAACGAAAAGATCGACAGAGGACGCTGTGGCGATTGCCCTCCATGCCGTTCTTGCACATTTGGAGCAGCGGGGGGGTTATGCCAGACTGCTTTTTTTAGATTTCAGCTCGGCATTTAATACCATTCTACCACAACGTCTGATGTCTAAACTGGAAGATCTGGGGCTCCCGTTATCACTTTGTGGGTGGATATTGGACTTTTTGTCAGACCGCCCCCAGAGGGTTCGGTTGGGCCCTTATACCTCTAGTATGCTTAGGACTAACACAGGAACACCACAGGGATGCGTACTCAGCCCACTCCTTTATACTCTCTACACGTACGATTGTGTCGCTGCTCACCCTAGTAATAGGGTTGTCAAATTTGCAGATGACACAACCGTGATTGGGCTCATCTCTGAAAGGGAGGGTGAAATGGACTATAGAGATGAGGTGGAGCGGCTGACAGAGTGGTGCAGAGCTAACAACTTGCTCATAAATACAAGGAAGACAAAGGAGCTTGTGGTGGACTTCAGGAGACAGAAGAGCAATGTCCAGCCACTTTTGCTTGATGGGGTCTGTGTGGAGAGGGTAACAACGTTCAGATTTTTGGGCATTGAATTACAAGAGGATCTGTCCTGGAGTGTCAACACAAGGGGGCTTGTGAAGAAGGCGCAGCAGAGACTGTACTTTTTGAGAATTCTAAGGAAAAACCATCTTCCGCAGAAACTGCTGCTTGCCTTCTATCACTGTGCCATTGAGAGCGTACTCACCTATGGCTTATGTGTGTGGTATGGAAGCTGTACTACCCGGGACAGGTTGGGGTTGTGCAGAGTTGTTAAGGCAGCAGAGAGCATTGTTGGCTGCCCACTCTCCACCTTAGAGCAGATTTATGCCACAAGGTGCCATAGGAAGGCACTGGACATAGTAAAAGATCCATCGCATCCTGGTCACTGTCTCTTCGAGCTCCTGCCGTCGGGACGGAGATACAGGACGATGAAGACAAGAACAAGCCGTCTTAAGAACAGCTTCTTCTCCAGAGCAATCTCGGCCCTGAATGGGAAGCCTGGACTTTGAAAGTCATCTAATCTTCCTTGCTGTTTTATACTGTATTGTTTTAATTAGTGTTTTTATAGTTGATTTGATTTTGTGTGGAGTGCCCTACCTGGGTGGATGGAGCAGCCAAGTAATTTCGTCGTCCCCGAGAGGGGGCAATGACAATAAAGATATTATTATTATTATTATTATTATTATTGCTGGATCTCTCAGCGGTGTTTGATACCATCGACCATAACATCCTTCTGAACCGTCTTGAGGGGCTGGGAGCTGGGGGCACTGTCATACAGTGGTTCCGCTCCTTCCTCCTGGGTTGTGTTCAGAAAGTGGTGGTGGGGGATGAGTGTTCAGACCCCTGGGCTCTCACTTGTGGGGTGCCTCAGGGTTCTGTCCTCTCCCCCATGCTTTTCAACATTACATGCAGCCGCTGGGAGAGATCATCAGGAGGTTTGGGCTGGGTGTTCATCAGTATGCAGATGATACCCAGCTCTACCTCTCTTTTAAATCCGAACCAGTGAAGGCGGTGAAGGTCCTGTGTGAGTGTCTGGAGGCGGTTGGAGGATGGATGGCGGCTAACAGATTGAGGTTGAATCCTGACAAGACAGAAGTACTGTTTTGGGGGGACAGGAGGCGGGCAGGTGTGGAGGATTCCCTGGTCCTGAATGGGGTAACTGTGCCCCTGAAGGACCAGGTGCACAGCCTGGGAGTCATTTTGGACTCACAGCTGTCCATGGAGGCACAGGTCAAATCTGTGTCCAGGGCAGCTGTTTACCAGCTCCATCTGGTACGTAGGCTGAGACCCTATCTGCCTGCGGACTGTCTCATAAGAGTGGTGCATGCTCTGGTTATCTCCCACTTGGACTACTGCAATGCGCTCTACGTGGGGCTACCTTTGAAGGTGACTCGGAAACTACAACTAATCCAGAATGCGGCAGCTAGACTAGTGACGGCCGCCGAGGCCATATAACACCGGTCTTGAAAGACCTACATTGGCTCCCAGTACGTTTCCGAGCACAATTCAAAGTGTTGGTGCTGACCTTTAAAGCCCTAAACGGCCTCGGTCCAGTATACCTGAAGGAGCGTCTCCACCCCCATCGTTCTGCCCGGACGCTGAGGTCCAGCACCGAGGGCCTTCTGGCGGTTCCCTCATTGCGAGAAGCAAAGCTACAGGGAACCAGGCAGAGGGCCTTCTTGGTAGTGGCGCCCGCCCTGTGGAACGCCCTCCCACGAGATGTCAAAGCGATAAACAACTACCTGACATTCAGAAGACATCTTAAGGCAGCCCTGTTCAGGGAAGTTTTTAACGTGTGATATTTTAGTGTATTTTTGGTTTCTATGGAAGCCGCCCAGAGTGGCTGGGGAGGCCCAGCCAGATGGGCAGGGTATAAATAAATTATTATTATTATTATTATTATTATTATTATTATTATTATTATTATTATTATTATTATTATTATTATACGAGATGTGAAGCTACAGGGAACCAGGCAGAGGGTCTTCTCAGACTTTTAGGAGACATCTGAAGGCAGCCCTGTTTCGGGAAGTTTTGACTGACTGATGTTTTAATGTATTTCTAACTTTTTGTTGGAAGCCGCCCAGAGTGGCTGGGGAAACCCAGCCAGATGGGCAGGGTAGAAATAATAAAATTATTATTATTATCATTATTATTTGCAGATTCTGAAACGTGTCCCAAACAGCGTTCTGTGGCTGCTGCGTTTCCCGGCTGTGGGGGAACCAAACATCCAGCAGTACACGCAGAACATGGGCCTCCCCCAGAACCGGATCATCTTCTCTCCCGTTGCCCCCAAAGAGGAGCACGTGAGGAGGGGGCAGCTGGCCGATGTCTGCCTGGACACCCCCCTTTGCAATGGGCACACCACCGGGATGGATGTGCTCTGGGCCGGAACCCCCATGGTGACCATGCCAGGTGAGATGGCAGCGCGAGTCAGTATAATTATGATGATGATGGATATTGTTCTGGTATTGGGTGCCGAGACACATTGCGTTGAGTCGGACCTGGGATTCCCACTGGTGGGTGGGGGGGATGGTCGAGAGGTTGGCCTGTGTATCCCAAGAGTTCAGTTGTGAGCCAGGTGGTTATGCTAGTGGGAGGGAAGGAAGACACGGGGGGTGGTTATCCAGTTTGGGCGATGGGCCCTTCTACTTGGGCCGTTCCCTTAATCCACCAAGATGTTCCTCTACAACAGGGGTCTGCAAACTTTTTCAGCAGGGGGCCGGTCCACCGTCCCTCAGACCTTGTGGGGGGCTGGACTAGATTTTGAAAAAAATAATGAACGAATTCCTATGCCCCACAAATCACCCAGAGGTGCGTTTTCAATAAAAGCACACATTCTACTCATGTCAAAACAACAGGCAGGCCCCACTCATAACCCAGAGATGCATTTTCAATAAAAAGACACATTCTACTCATGTCAAAACACATGTCCACGGGCTGGATTGAGAAGGCGATTGGGTTGGATCTGGCCCCTGGCACTTAGTTTGCCGACCCATACTTAACAAGATGAGGACAGACCATGCTTGCGACGGAGCTTTGTATGACCTGCCGCCCTCCATTTTGCAGGAGAGACCCTCGCCTCGCGCGTCGCCGCCTCGCAGCTCACTTGCCTCGGGTGCCCTGAGCTCATCGCGAAGAGCCGGCAGGAATACGAAGACGTTGCCGTGAAACTGGGGACAGATCCAGAATTGTAAGTAGACGCGCAACTGGGGGGTGGGAGAGACCGCAGCGTTGGTTGCACAGCTCACGAAGCCCAATGGGAGCATTCAGCATCCCATTTCTTTGGAGAAAAACCTTCCTGGAATACAGTGGCACCTTGGTTCCCAAACGCCTTGGCACTCAAACAACTCGGAAGCCAAACACTGCAAACCAGGAAGGAAGTGTTCTGGTTGGCAGACTTTTCCTGGTAGCCAAACGTGCTCCGTTTTGAGTGTGACGCTTCCGATTTGAGTGCCATGCTTCTGATTTGAGTGCCACACTTCCTTTTTTTGTGCCGCAATGCCATTTTGAGTGCCACACTTTTTTTTCTAGTGTTACGCTTCCGTTTTGAGTGTTTCACTGTTTTTGCTGTGTTTTTTTGCATTTTTGTGGGTCTTTTTCTTTTGTTTTTGTGACTGTGGGGAGCCCAATTCAGGAACTGATGGATTGATTGTGTGACTGCGGTACATTAGTTAATTGCTTTCATTTTATGGATCGATGGTCTCATTAGAGAGTAAAATTCATGTTCAATGGCTGTTTGAGGGGTTGTTTTCAAAAGTCTGGAACGGATTAATCCGTTTTGCATTACTCTCCTTGGGAAAGTGCACCTTGGTTTTGGAACGCTTTGGTTTTGGAACAGACTTCCAGAACGGGTTAAGTTTGAGAACAATGGTACCTGTTTTACAGAAAGGTTCGTCCTTGCTGGCATCCTTGGTTTTGGAACACTATGGAGGCCGGGGGGTGGCATCACACAAATTAGAAAGAGTAGATTCACGGCGAAGCTCTCCTCATAGTCGTACCTTGGAATCCGTTCTGAAAGTCTGTTTTACTTTCGAAACGTTTGGAACCCAAGCACTGCTTCTGATAGGCTACAGGAAGCTCCTGCAGCCAATCGGAGGCCCCGTCGGATGTTCGGGTTCCCAAAGAACACACGCAAAGCGGAACAGTCACTTCCGGGTTTGCGGCATCCGGGAGCTGAAAGGTCCCGAGTTCCAGGGCGCTCGAAAGCCACTGCTAAGAAATACTTCACCTGTTGAATGCTTGCCTGTTGTACAGCTGTTAAAGGCCCAAGAGCCCTGCTTTTTGCAAAGAGCATGTCTGCTACTCTGCAGGTGCTAAAGACAGGCACTCATTGAGAATTCACTATACAGTTAACTATACGATACACATATCTACTGACAGATAAGTTCCTTTGTGTTGAATGGGGTTTACTCCCAGGTAAGTGGGTACCGGAGGGCAGCCTAGGCCTTTGGTTGAGGGTTGGCACTGAGGAAAAGCAGGGCTCTTGGGCCTTGAACAGCTGTGTGACTTTGCCATAAGATGAAGAAGGATTTAAAATTGGTTAAGTATATAAGATTGCATGGACGCGCATGAACAAGTATATTAGAACGGAACAAAGATGCGGATTCCTTTTTAAAATCATAAAATCCCTTTTTACAGAAAGGTTCAGCCTTGCTGGCATCCTAATAATATTGCCAACCAGAGGAAGGTTTCCTTTTCGGAATAATAAATTTTCAGAGTCGTTTTTACAGTTATATAAAAAATGACTGATATGGTTCTAATATTAGAAATACACAGACCGATAACTATGAAATTATATTGCAATGATAAACATACAGTGGTACCCCGCAAGACGAATGCCTCGCAAGACGGAAAACCCGCAAGACGAAAGGGTTTTCTGTTTCGGAGGCGCTTCGCAAGAGGAATTTCCCTATGGGCTTGCTTCGCAAGACGAAAGCCCATAGGGAAATCTCCGGGGACCTGTTTTAAATTGCTGGCGGTCGGGAGCAAAGACTTTCGCCCACAGCCGGCCTTCAGAAGAGGTCCTGGACCTCTTCTGAAGGCCGGCGGGGGGCAAAAGTCTTTGCTCCCCCCCCGCCTGCCTTCCCGGGACAGCGGAGACTTCTCCGCTGCCCCGGGCGATCTTAAAATGCTGGCGGGCGGGAGCGAAGCGTTCGCTGCCGACCCCCAGCATTTTAAAATCTCCCCGGGACAGCAGAGAAGTCCCGCCCTGCTCGGGATGGCGGCGCAGAGCTGTCTGCCGTGCCGGGATCAGCGCAGCTCTGCGCGGCCATCGGGAGCCGGGGGCGAAGCCCGCCCCGCTACAGATGGCCGCGCAAAGCTGCCTGCAGTCCCGGGACTGCAGGCAGATCTGTGCCACCATCCCGAGCGGGGCGCTAAGTCCCGCCCCGCTCTGGATGCCAGCGCAAAGCTGTCTGCCGTCCCGGGACTGCAGGCAGATCTGCGCCACCATCCCGAGCGGGGCGCTAAGTCCCGCCCCGCTCGGGATGGCGGCGCAGAGCTGTCTGCTGTCCCGGGATCAGCGCAGCTCTGCGCGGCCATCGGGAGCCGGGGCGAAGCCAGCCCCGCTCCAGATGGCCGCGCAAAGCTGCCTGCAGTCCCGGGACTGCAGGCAGATCTGCGCCACCATCCCGAGCGGGGCGCTAAGTCCCGCCCCGCTCGGGATGGCGGCGCAGAGCTGTCTGCCATCCCGGGATCAGCGCAGCTCTGCGCGGCCATCGGGAGCCGGGGGCGAAGCCCGCCCCGCTACAGATGGCCGCGCAAAGCTGCCTGCAGTCCCGGGACTGCAGACAGATCTGCGCCACCATCCCGAGCGGGGCGCTAAGTCCCGCCCCGCTCTGGATGCCAGCGCAGAGCTGTCTGCCGTCCCGGGACTGCAGGCAGATCTGCGCCACCATCCCGAGCGGGGCGCTAAGTCCCGCCCCGCTCGGGATGGCGGCGCAGAGCTGTCTGCCGTCCCGGGATCAGCGCAGCTCTGCGCGGCCATCGGGAGCCGGGGCAAAGCCCGCCCCGCTCCAGATGGCCGCGCAAAGCTGCCTGCAGTCCCGGGACTGCAGGCAGATCTGCGCCACCATCCCGAGCGGGGTGCTAAGTCCCGCCCCACTCGGGATGGCGGCGCAGAGCTGTCTGCCATCCCGGGATCAGCGCAGCTCTGCGCGGCCATCGGGAGCCGGGGGCGAAGCCCGCCCCGCTACAGATGGCGGCGCAAAGCTGCCTGCAGTCCCGGGACTGCAGGCAGATCTGTGCCGCCATCCCGAGCGGGGCGCTAAGTCCCGCCCCGCTCTGGATGCCAGCACAGAGCTGTCTGCCGTCCCGGGACTGCAGGCAGATCTGTGCCGCCATCCCGAGCGGGGCGCTAAGTCCCGCCCCGCTCTGGATGCCGGCGCAGAGGTGTCTGCCATCCCAGGACTGCAGGCAGATGTGTGCCGCCATCCCGAGCGGGGCGCTAAGTCCCGCCCCGCTCTGGATGCCGGCGCAGAGCTGCCTGCCGTCCCGGGATCAGCGAAGCGTTCGCTGCTGACCCCCAGCATTTTAAAATCTCCCCGTGTCCCGGTGAGATTTTAAAATGCTGAGGGTCGGCAGCGAAGCCCTTGTTCCCCCCCAGCCCCCCCCCCCAGCCTTCAGAAGCCCTTGTCCCCCCCCCCCCAGCCTTCAGAAGAGGTCGGGGGACAGACTGTCCCCGGACCTGGTCTGAAGGCGGTTTCCCTAGGAACGCATTAATTGATTTTCAATGCATTCCTATGGGAAACCGTGCTTCGCAAGACGAAAAACTCGCAAGAAGAAAAAACTTGCGGAACGAATTAATTTCGTCTTGCGAGGCACCACTGTACAAAGTTTTATGGACATGTGTGAGCAAGTATATCAGAATGGAACCGAGAGGGGGATTCCATTTTGGAATCCTAAAATCCTTGTATTACAGAAAGGTTCCACCTTCCTGGCGCCCTCTGAATACAGACAACCTGGGGAAGCTTTCCTTTTTGCAATAACAAGGATATAAGGTTTTATGGACAAGTATATTTGAATGGAACCAAGAGGGGGATTCCTTTTTGGAATCGTAAAATCCTTGTTTTACAGAAAGCTTCAACCTTGCTGGTATCTTAATATGGAGAACTGGAGGAAGGTTTACTTTTTACAACATATAAGGTTTTATGGACGTGGAACCAAGAGGGGGAGTGGAGGGAGGTCGACACAAAATTACCATTTAATTTGGTTGTGATCCCCCCCCTTTTTTTTCTTTTCCTTTCGGGAAAATAAATGAAATGTTGATTAATAAATGAATTAATAATTAATAACAAATGCTTTTCTCCCGTAGCCTGAAGAACATCCGCGGCAAGGTGTGGAAGCAGAGGATATCCAGCCCCCTCTTCAACACCAAGCAGTACACACTGGAACTGGAGCGGCTCTACCTCCTGATGTGGGACCACTTCTCCGCCGGCCACAAACCAGACCACATCCTCAAGCCCGGCGAATCGGCCTCGAGATCTGGAGCTGTGCGAGAGACATGAATCCTTCCGGATACATACCTCCTTCCGGAGCAGAGGGAAGCGGGAGTCAAGGGTGCGATTTGTGTGGCGACCGGAGGCTCACTCTTGCATGACGGGGAGGCCAGCAATTTCTGACACCCCCCCCCGAACCCCACCTTTTCCGGATCTTCTTGCCATGGGAAAGCACAAAGGGATTGGCAGTCAATTCCGATTTCCCGTGAACGAATCTCTTTTTTCCCCCCTTCTCCCTACGCGAATCTGGAGCTTTTCGAGAGAACCTTTTTAGGAATTCCTCTTGCTCCGTCGGTGGCTCTCTTTTTACGGCATTTTAAGTCCGCATCCTTCTTCCAAGGACGGCGGGAGGGAAAATTTGGCGCCAGCAGCAGCGAAGCTTTTACGGGTTTTATAAACCACTCGAACCAACATCTGCTTTCTTAACGTTGGACTTCTCTCCGGGGCTGCCCTTGGTTTTGGTTTTTTCGGCTTCAATTCATGCTGGGTCGACTGCGTCAAAAAAGCAAACTCGATTTAAGACGTAAAGATTTGGTTTTCTCAGCTTCAATTCATGCCGGGTCAACTGGGCCGAAAAAGCAAAAGACCTAAAGTTTTGGCTTTTTCAGCTTTAATTCATGCCAGGTTGATTGCGCCAAAAAAGCAAACGCAATTTAAGGCGTAAAGTGGGGGGAAATAGCAACCCGGTGCCAAACTGTGCGTCCTTCCAGGGCAGTGTCAAATTATGTACAGAGGTGCAGGCCTGCGCACTGCCGCCAATGCTGAAAATGAAATAAAAGAGCGTTGGTTTTTGCTCAGGTTGGCGCATTCGGATGTGCGCTTCGCGGTTGATGGAACAATTCTGTGCCGGGCCACTGGTGTTTTGACTGTCAAATGCAGCTCTTCCAGGTAAGTATGGGTTTCCGCCTCCACTTCGACGAGCTTTTTGGAAAGATCACGGTCGAGTGCAAACCTCCTTTTTCACATCCAAAGCGTCGCTGGCCGGCTTTTAAGCCCACAAAAATGATTAATCGGAGGGCAAAATGTGCATCCGATGGGTTGCATCCAAAGTTACTTTCCAAATCGCTTCCCTGCCTGACACCGAAAAGATTCAGAGTGGCGCATTTTCTGTGCTTTTGGTGGTGCCGCACATGGATCCGTGCCAATAATTGCTGTCTGTGGCCAGCCTAATGCCCCTTTCCTTATATTCCGAATTTGACCCTCAGGTATGTAGCCCTGAGCTGTGCTTAAACCTTTGCAGTTCTCTTCGTTTTGGCTTAATATGGGCTGGATTATATTGATTATCTATATATAGATAATATTGGCAAGAAGCATTTAGTCGTCCAAGCCCTGAGGTTAAATCTTCCATCTATGCGGTGCCAGTTCCCTTCGTTTGGGCTTAATATGGGCTGGATTATGTCAATCTATATATAGATAATATTGGAAGAAGCATTGGTCCCGAGCCCTGAGGTTAAATCTTCAATCTTTGCAGCACCAGTTCTCTTTGTTTGGGCTTATTATGGGCTGGATTATATCGATTATCTATATATAGATAGTACAATAGGCGAGAATCATTTAGTCGCCCCCGAGCCCAGCGCTTTCTTTTCGTGATGAAGAATTCTGAATTTCACTGCTTGCGGAGAAGTGGCAGCTGTCTATGCATCTACTTGGGAGTAAACTAGGGAGTCAAGCTTTCACTTTCTGTTCAGAGATGGGGAGTCGAGCTTTTGCTTTCGGTCTGGAGATTGGGGAGTCGAGCTGAGCTTTCGCTTTCCACCAGAAGATGATTTCCTGTGAAGGTTAACCACTGTGTGTAGTTTTTTTAAATGGCGAGGGAAGAATGGGTCATTCCTCCCATTGTGTTTCTTTCTGCTTACTCACTGTAACGGCTTTTGTTTCCAGATATGTGTTGGAGAAATAAAAATGAAAATCACTGACTTGGAACGTTTCCTCTCTTTTTTTGGCAATAGGTTTCATTGAGTTTGCTTATTAGGACATTTATTTAATTCATTCTTCAAAACGAGAGGCGGCTTGGCAAAGGAACCAGCCCCAGGACCAGCCCATAATAATTCATCACCATAACAATAACAACAACAATAATAATACTAGTTACAGGTAGGTAGCCATGTGGGGTCTGCCATAGTAAAAAAAATAAAATTCCTTCCAGTAGCACCTTGGAGACCAGCTAAGTTTGGGATACTGCCAGGGAGACATCATCCATCAAGACTCCACGTCGCCCCCAGACGTCCATTGATCTCCCGTAGACACGCAGTATCAGCAATTAGCGACACGAGCTCCAGAAATAGCTTGCCACATTCCAGAGCTGATGCACGCTCTATCAGCAGATAATGCACAGCAAAAGATACACGCAGGAGAGCATTATTTACAATGTTATTCAGCGTTGATCAGAACAAAGAATACATGACTGCCTGCTTCGGTGTCTCCGGCACAGAGAGAGAAACGAAAGCATAGACACAATATAAACTTCCAGTGAACAGGAAATACGCAGACTCTGTGACTCACAAAGCCTGCTCCCTATTAAGGTGGAACGGAAATATCCTAACATCCTCCCCCTTTCCGTGTAACCTGTAGTACCTGTGGTTCAACCCAATTGCAACCTTTGTACGTAAACCTTAAGTTGTTCTCTGTTAACAACCTTAGACAACAGATCAGCAGGAATTTCATTTCCTGCCATGTAGGACACCTGAATGAGTCCTTTCTGAATACACTCTCTTGCACGATGTAGCTTAATCTGCAAGTACTTGGTTCTTTGCTTGCAACTCTCTGAGTTCAGCAAACCCAAACAAGATCTATTGTCTTGATACACTTGTATAGGACATTTCACAGAAACTCTGATGTTCTTAAACAGTTGCATCAACCATTCACAATCCATGAGTGAAAATGACAGAACATTGAGTTCTGCTTCACAGGAACTTAGGCTCACTGTCATCTGCTTTTTGCACAACCAGTCAAACAGGCAGTGGTTGTACATGTAGCATACTCCAGAAGTGCTTGTACCATCCGTGGTGTCACTTCCAAAACTTGCATCTGCAAAGATTTCAAGACCTCCAGTCTTCTGACTGGTGAACCTCAGCCTGTAGTGCAAAGTCCCTTTCAAATAGCGGGCTATGCGCTTCAGAGCTTTCCAATCCTGAACAGTAGGATTGTTAGCATGTCTGCTAAGCAGGTTAGTGCTTACAGCTATGTCAGGTCTTGAACATCTAGCAATGAAATTCAACTTGCCTAGAATGCATCTGTACAGCGTAGTGTCAGAAAACGCTTCAGCAGTACTATCTACCTGGTAACCTGTCACCATCGGTGTGTCTGCTGGGTTTGCATCAACCAAATTCAACCTGGTTAATACATCAGCAATTTTCTGTGTTTGGTGTACCAGAAAATTACCTGCTTGGTCCCTTTCCACCTGCAGAGAAAGATAGTTGGATACCTCACCAAGATCCTTCATGTCAAAGTGCTCCTTCAGCTGAGCTAGGGTGCTTTGGTACAAAGCCTGATTCTTCCAAAACATCAGAAGATCATCAACAAAACATAAACAATACAGTTTGTTTTGCCCCTCCTCCTTGACAAACACACATGGATCAGCCTTGCCCTGGTGAAAACCTAGAGAAAGCAATGTCTCAGTGAGCTTTGTGTTCCAACACCTGGCACTCTGCTTGAGACCATATAAGGATTTCCGCAGTTTACAGACCATTCCCTTCTGTATCTGCATCCCGTCAGGTGGAAGCATGTACAGCTCCTCCCCCAAAATCCCGTACAAAAAAGCTGTATTAATGTCATGATGGGAAACATGCAGTTTCTCCTCCGCAGCGATCTTGAGCATCAGCCGAATGCTCTCATATTTGACAGTGGGTGAGTAGGTCTCGTGGTAATCCTGTCCTGGTACCTGTGAAAAACCTCTGGCAACCAATCTGGCTTTGTGTCTGACAACCTTGCCATTCTGGTCTGTCTTGGCCTTGAAGACCCATTTGCTGCCAACCAGTCTCATCCCTGGGACCAGCTCCCAAGTTTGGTTCCTATTCAAGGAATCAACTTCAGCCTTCATGGCATTAAGCCAAGGCTCAGCATCTTTAGAGGTTAACTCCTGAACCTCTTTGAAGCTTGAAGGTTCCCACACCTTCTCTGAGCTACTAAGAACAGCAGTTGCCGTCTTAGCAAACTCATCAGCAAATCTGGAGGTCTGCCTTTGGTCGCCCTTTCAGATCTGCGTACTAGACGCAAGTCTTCTGGACTCATCTCCTCCTTAGGAGAAAAGTGACCAATGGTGAACAGTGGTTCTTCCAGTTCATTGTCAGACGCATCAGATGGTCTGACTGAGGCCTTTGCGCTCTTGTAGTCTGCTGTGTCATCACTGTCACTGACATCAGCAGCAGCGCCGCCCACTGAGCTGGAATCCGAACTCTGATCATCATCATCCTCAGCTTCCTCAGCATCATCTGCTTTTTTCACATCACCTCCATCTTCCTCTGGGTAAGTCTGGAAAATTCCCACATTTCCCCCCCACTTAGGATTGTACTCAACACTCTTTGCGAACTTAATGGACTTAGAGTCAGTCATCCATACCTTGTATGCACCTTTTTCGTACCCCATGAACAAACCATGTGCCCCACGCTTCCCAAGCTTGTTGCTCTGTGGGGTGTGTACCCACATGTCAGAACCAAAGATTCTCATGTGCTTGACGCAAGGTTTCTTACCAAACATCTTCTCATAGAGAGTACAACCAATAGGTGATGACAATCAGCAATTATAAGTATAAACAAAAGTCGACAGAGCTTCCCCCCAAAACTTATCAGGGAGATTGGCATCATGCAACAAGGTTTTCAGGCCTTGAAGCAAAGTTTGATTTGCTCGCTCCGCAAGCCCATTCATCCATTGCGATCTAGGCATTGACAAGTCATGCTGGATTCCCTTCTCAGTCAGGAAAGCTTCAAACTGCTGAGAGGTGAACTCCCCACCCCGATCAGTAAAGAGACAGCCGATAAGTTTACTGTGAACATTCTCCAACCAAGCACAGAATGCCTTGAACCTAGGAAACGCTTGCGATTTCTGCTCGAGCATAAACACATGAATGTACCTGGAAAAAGAATCAATTAGAACCATGAAGTACCTTGCTCCAGCCAAAGAGGGCACAAGTGGACCAACCAGGTCTGTGTGGACTAGCTGGTAGGGTTTGGAAGCCTGCCTGCTAGACTCTTTGCCTTTTGGAGCAACCTTCACCTTGTTCTCTGCACAAGATACACATTTCATGTGATACCTACAGGGTTTGATGTTCAAACCCTGAACCAACTCAGGCGTCTTGGCCAGCGCCTGCCAAGACATGTGACAAAATCTTCTGTGTGCATCATGAATGCATCCTGCATGAAGAATTTTGTTAGTTTGTGCAACACAACAAGAATCAACATTAGACACAGCAACAGCACCATTGTCATCATAAGTTAAACAGAACAAACCATCTATAAACTTTGCATGCAAAATGTCCTCTTTGCCTTTTCTGATGACACAGACGCTCCTCTTGAAGGAAATCTCAAAGCCACGCCCAGCCAGCTGTGGGACACTGAGCAAATTGTCTGCAGCACCTGGAACATAAAGTACATCTTTGATGATAGTGTGCAGACTCACCAGTTTCACAGTCCCTTCTGCAATTCGTAACGTCTTTCCGTCAGCCAGGTGGATCTCACCATCTTGAGGTTTGAAGGAGATAAACAGATGCTTATCTTTTGCCAGATGGCGGGTGCATCCAGAATCTACAATAAATCTGGCCTTGGCCTTTGGAGCAGCTTTTGCAGCAAGCAAAACCTTGTTTTCCACCGGCGTGGGCTTTTTCTGCTTGCCCCCCTGCTCCTGGCCATCAAACTTGCCTTTAGCCTTTGGTGAGGCTGTGCCAGCAAACAAAGCCTTGTTTTTCCCTGGCTTGGGCTTTACACCCCCCTTCTGCCTCTGGCCATCTGCAGGCATCTGTCTCTGTTTACTTCTGGCCTTCCGGTATCTGTGAGGGTGACCTTGGCTCCCATGAGAAACAGAGCTCTGAGCTGCCGACTCCTTGGCTCCCCCTGGAGGCTGGAATGCTGCCTGGGATGACATCACAGTCAGCCTTGTTTTTCCCTGGCTTGGGCTTTACACCCCCCTTCTGCCTCTGGCCATCTGCAGCCATCTGTCTCTGTTTACTTCTGGCCTTCCGGTATCTGTGAGGATGACCTTGGCTCCCATGAGAAACAGAGCTCTGAGCTGCCGACTCCTTGGCTCCCCCTGGAGGCTGGAATGCTGCCTGGGATGACATCACAGTCAGCTCCCCCTGCAGCTTACAACCGGTGCCCTCGGCATCCCTGCATTCACTCGCATTCTGGGAAACAGCCAGGACTTCCGATGCAGTCAAACTCTGGGCTGGGATGACAGGCAGATGAGCTACTTTCAAAGCATTCCACATCTGACGTGCTGTAGCATTGCCAGCTAGCGTGGCAATTTCCTCCAGAGAGACGGATAAGACAATTACGTCTATGGCCTTGAATCTATCTGTCAGAGGAACTGGAGGGGCTTCACACACAGTATGCCACACTCCAAACTGTCGTAGTAAACTCTCACACCACACAGCCCAGGTCTCATAATTGTGCCCATTTAGCTTTGGCCACTGAGCAACTTCAGAAGCTTGGAAAAACTCCATTCCAGCTCTTTACTTGAGCCGTGAGTCCTTTTCACTTCAGAGACTTCTTATCTCGGCAGCTCATTAATCACGAAGCCTCTGGCACGGCTCCCAGGCCAATCAGCCAGCCAGAGTTCAAAGACTCTCTGCCGCGGCAAGTTTTCCACATACCTCACAGCAGTCTGTCGCAGTCTTACTCTCCTGTAAGTGCCGTGAATCTGGGCCCGAAACCTGTTGTTGGGATACTGCCAGGGAGACATCATCCATCAAGACTCCACGTCGCCTCCAGACGTCCATTGATCTCCCGCAGACACGCAGTATCAGCAATTAGCGACACGAGCTCCAGAAATAGCTTGCCACATTCCAGAGCTGATGCACGCTCTTATCAGCAGATAATGCACAGCGAAAGATGCACTAAGGAGAGCATATTTACAACTTTATTCAGCGTTGGTCAGAACAAAGAAAAAACATGACTGCCTGCTTGCGTGTTCAGGCACAGAGAGAGAAAGCCGAAAGCAATAGAAAACATAAACTTCCTGTGAACAGGAAATACGCAGACTCTGTGACTCACAAAGCCTGTTCCCTTTTAAGGTGGAACGGAAATATCCTAACATGTTATTGGTATGAGCTTTCGTGTGCATGCACACTTCTTCAGATAGGTATCTGAAGGTATAGGCATCTGAAGAAGTGTGCATGCATACGGAAGCTCGTACCAATAACAAACTTGCTTGGTCTCTAAGGTGCTACTGGAAGGATTTTTTTTAAAATTTTGTTTCAACAACAATAATATAATAATAATTTATTTATACCCCACCCATCTGGCTGGGTTTCCCCAGCCACTCTGGACGGCTTCCAACAAAGATTTAAAATACATTAAAACGTCAGTCATTAAAAACTTCCCTGAACGGGGCTGCCTTAAGATATTACTATTACCAGGGCTTTTTTTCTTCTTTAAGAAAAGGTTAAGGGGTACTCTCATTTTGATTCAAGAAAATCACCATTTTATAGGTCAAATGGGGGGAAATAAGTACAGTAAGTGAACAAAAGTACAAAGATTTACAAAATGTTAGGGGTACGCGTACGTACCCCTGTGTCCCCCCAGAAAAACAGCACTGATGATAATAATAATCATCAGTGCTTTTTTTCCTTAAAAAATGTTTAGGGGTGTAGTGGTTAAGAGCGGTGGATTTGTAATCTGGTGAACTGTGTTTGCATATCCTCTCCTCCACATGCAGCTGCTGGGTGACCTTGGGCTAGTCACACTTCTTTGAAGTCTCTCAGCCCCACGCACCTCACAGAGTATTGTTGTGGGGGAGGAAGGGAAAGGAGAATGTTAGCCGCTGTTAGACTCCTTCGGGTAGTGATAAAGCGGGATATCAAATCCAAACCATTCTCTCATTTTATAGTTGAATTCGGGGGTAAATAAATACAGTAAATGGACAAAAATACAAAGATTCTAGTTACCGTATTTTGCGCCCCATAGGACGCACCGGCCCATAAGGCGCACCTAGTTTTTTGGGGGGGGGAAATAAAGAAAAATATTTTTATTTCCCCCCCAGGCGCAGGGCTGGGACGGGGGAAGCCCAAGCTTCCCCGACCCCAGCCCCCAGAACAGGCTGCTCCGCGCAAGCCGCAGGAGCCCTCCCCCGGCTTGCGCGCAGCTACCCGAAGCCCCGGCGCGACTGCTGAGCGCGCCGGGGCTTCGGGATAAGAGGCAGCTCTGCGCAAGCCGGGGGGGGGGCTCCCGCGGCTTCCGCAGAGCTTCCTGAAGCCTGGAGAGGGAGAGGGGTCGGTGCGCACCAACCCCTCTCGCTCTCCAGGCTTCAGCGAAAGCCTGCCTTCGCCCCATAGGACGCACACACATTTCCCCTTCATTTTTGGAGGGGGGAAAGTGCGTCCTATAGGGCGAAAAATACGGTATCTCCCGCTTGGACTACTGCAACGTGCTCTACGTGGGCTACCTTTGAAGATGACCTGGAAACTGCAATTAATCCAGAATGCGGGAGCTAGATTGGGCACTGGGAGTGACTGCCGGGACCACATAACACCAGTCCTGAGAGATCTGCATTGGCTCCCAGTACATTTCCGGGCACAATTCAAAGTGTCGGTGCTGACCTTGAAAGCCCTCAATGTCCTTGGTCCAGTATATCCACAGGAGCGTCTCCACCCCCATCGTTCAAACCTTGATAGGGCCCTGGGTGGGGGTATAAATTATTATTATTATTATTATTAGCTGATGGCCTGATCAAACCTAAATCCCGTCCTGGGTGGGGTATAAATTAATAATTATTATTAATTTATACCCCACCCAGGGACCAATCAAGGTTTGAACAGGCCGTCAGCTAATAATAAAAATAATACAGTCATACCTCGGGATAAATACGCTTCAGGTTGAGCAGTTTCGGGTCGAGAAGTAACGGAGCGCTCAAAATGACGTCACGCATGTGCGGAAGCAGCGAAACGCGGCACATGGAGACGCACTGTCGCGTCTTATGTTCCGTCCCGTTCGCATCCCGAGGTACCACTGTAATAATAGAGTCCCATGGATTGCAAGAAGATCCAACCTCTCCATTCTGAAGGAAATCAGCCCTGAGTGCTCACTCATCAAACTTCAATCGGGCCCTGGGTGTAGCGCACCAAGGAGTAAACTACAGTTCCCAGGAGCCCCAAAGGGGAAGCTGTGAGCTTTGCATGTGAGGATGACGTGACGTGTACACTCACGGGTCCTCCTCCTTCAGGGGGCAAAGAAGTGACGCACGACTCGCCTCGTAACGGGACACGGCCTTTTTTCGGTTTTCAATTTCACAGGTCTGAGGTGAATTTTGGCAGGAAAATGGGGGGATTCGAACCCGCCGCTCCGGGGGGGCGGGGCGAGCGAGCGCGGCGCTGAGGGGGAATGCGCGTTCCCGCTCGCTCCATCCCTTGAGGGGCCGCTCGAAGGCCGTAAGGGGGAGCACATGCACAGCGCTCAATCCCTGCCTCCCTTAAGGCACTGCCAGGGGCGGAGTCAGTCGCTCATGCCACCTGCCTGACGCTGAAGGCGACCTCCCTCTTTCCCTCCCCCGCGCATGCGCCTCCAGTCAGTCTGCAGCAGTCGGCATGGTACATTTTGGCGGGAAAGGGGGCTCGCGCCGCTCCAAGGGGCGGGGGCGGGGCTCGAGTGTGCGCCGCTCCCTCCCTTCCTTGAGGCGCCGCCGGGGGCGGAGTCAGGCACGCGAGGGAGCGTGCGTGCGCGATCCGTTTGACGGACGGAGGATGCTCAAGGGTGCATACGGCGCCTCCAGTCAGTCCGACGAAGTTGGCTCGTTACGCTTGGTGGCCCGAGTGGGAATCTGGGAGGAACGGAGCGTACGCCTGCGAGTGGGGCTTCCGCCCTCCCACCCCGACACCGCTGCTGCCTCAGGGGTCCGAAGATGGCGGAGGGCAACCGTGCCGCCGCGGGCCCCAAATTCCTTGCCTCCGCCACCCCTGAGGGGGCTTCGAGAGAAGATGGGTGAGAGGGGGCAGAGAGAGGGAGAGGAAGGGGTAGGGCCGGCTGCTCCTCCCCTTCTCACCCCCCTCACAATGGCACTCCACAACCCCCCCAACAGTGACACCCCTCCTCCAACTCCTCTCACCCCCTCGCAAGGGCACCTCGCGACACCCCCCCCCCACTTCAGGGGTCTCCTTTGACGGCGCCCCCCCCCCCCATGTTGACATTGACATTTCGCTTAAGTCCTTTCCTGCCTGCCCATGCCAGCCTGGCCCTTAGTGTCATGGGGGGCGGAGTTCCTGTTCTCCCCTCATTTTTTCTCTTAATGGGCACGCAAGGTTAATAAAAATCAATGTTTTTATGAAAAAAACAAAAGAAATCAGATTTTTGAAAAATTTAAATTGGATTTTTTTGGATTTAAATTGGATTTTTAACATTTAAATCAAATTTTTTGGATTGAAATCGGATTTTTTTATATTTAAATTGGATTTTTAAAATGAAATGCTTTGGGATGGAAAATCTTTTTCAGTTGCATTACAGCCATCAGGAAAGAAGAATTTGTTTTCAGTTTTCCATGTGTGCTAAAACTCAGTCTAAGGTGAGTTTTTGTTTTTTTAAAAAATCGTTTTGTAGCCTTATTAAACTTTACCGATTGGTAGGGTGAGCGTTGCTCCCAGAACAGGGAGGAAGGACACTGAGGTTTGGTTCAGAGAAAGAGTTTATTCTGCTCTCCGGATAGCAGAAGGCACTGCGTGAATCGGTTCACAGCAAGCACAAAAGCAAGAGAAATTGCATACAGTATATATATCCTCCAGGCACCCTCTCCCCCTTTCCCCAGGAATCCAGACACGTAAGCTTATACACGTAAGTTGACATCACAGATGTTCCTGTTCCTGTACTCTTAACCATAAAAGGGTGTTCCTGTTCCTGTACTCTTGACCATAAAAGGGTGTTCCTGTTCCTGTATTCCTTATCTTGGGGTAAGAAGGTCACCAACTCTAAGAGTAGTCCTGGTGCCGTTCCCGGAGGGCTGACAAGGTCTGTGCGTCAGTTTGGTCAGGGGGTAAGATAAGACCCAGATGTGTCATCCCTGCTCCACTTTGGAACTGACAAGGCCATTCATTAGGCGTCACGGACTGATAAAGGAGAGAGCTTTGTTTATACAGCTGTGTTCTTGTTATGCATTTGCTCAAGTGCTCAAGTTAATGGTTTTTAGCTAATGCACCCTTGGAGAAGGAAAAATGAGGATTTTGGGGCCCGTTTCAGACTGCCTGCACAGTCAGATTTTAGATTTTGGAAACCCATTCCTTCATTCCCTCTTCTTTTGGACAGCCTTCCGGCTCGTCCCAAGGCACTGGCCGGTATTCTCGTGTCAGTGCTATAATCTGGGGCCGAATCATTCGCAACATTATATGCATCATATTTTGTAAACATTGCAATAAGCAGGGTATACAGGAGCAGAGAAGAAGCAAAATCAGCAAGAGGTCCAGTAGCATCAGTAGAAGTCCTCTAAACCACCCAAGGTTCGGAAGCCACTCAGTCACTCAGCTATTTCGAATAGCTTCACCATGGTCAGAAATGTTAAAGCCACAGGCTCCTCCCGTCAAATTTAACGCGGCACAAAATCCGGCAGAACCCAAAATCGGGGCCGTAACTGAGGACTCATTCCAAGGCACAGGGAGGAGGGGTATTCCTCCCCAAGCATCTGTAGGTCCCAGAGTGCAGACCGTGCAATTGGTTCGGTTTGCATAATAGGCTACCATTACTGCCATTTGCAACCATTTATTGTACGTGTTGCGGGCACCTCACTCTCTCATTAACTGCTGGGTTACCTTAAGCGGTGTGGATGCGCTGATGGCCAGAAATAAGAAGAATACCATCCTGGCCAAAACCATGGTCACCCGCAGTCCTGTCTGTGGCATTTAGGCGGAGGGACCTAACTATTACCTATTACCTGGGTTACCTCCCACAAAACTATATACAAAGCTATATATTCAAAGGGAAAGAAAAGAAAAGGAAAGGAAAGGATAGAAAAGCCTTGTTCCGTAGTGGTTAATTTTTCAGACAAATAGGCTATGGGTTGGTCATCATCAGGGTCTGCGGCCTTCTGGACTACTTCCACTACCTTAGCCATATTGATGGGGTTTTTAGCCGCTTTCCTCATGCCTTCTAACACGATTCTATGATATGTTTCTAATGTTGCTCTCCCATTAGTGGTATTCTAGTCCCAATCAGGGGTTTGTCTAGGATAAGCTATTGCAATTGCAGCATCATTATTGCCTGCTGCTCTCAGATGCTCTCTAGCCCCGGCATGTACCTTCTGGACCTCCTCAGTGGTGAGTATTGTATCCATAAGTTGGCTTACATTGTCATAAGTAGGCATGAAAGTTTTAAACACACCTTCAAATATTCTTAATTATTTTATTTTAGCTGGATCCTCTTCAAAAGAAGGATTCTGGTTTTCCCAATTGCAAACATCCGTGCTTTTAAATGGCACATGTTGCATAGTAAAAGTGTGTGGAGGCCGGTTGCCCTGGGCGTTGATCGGCTCCAAGGGTGTGATGGCTTGGGATTCCGATTCTGAGAGCGAACCGGAGGAATCCCAGCCGGCACAGGAGTCCCCGCCTCCAGGGCCGGCTGAACTGGGGCAAGGCCTAGATTCTGAGGATCCTGCACCTGTGCCAGATCCTCAGGAGCAAGCACCAGGTGAATCCATTCTGGCCCCAGAGGTGCTTGAGGACTCAGTGTCTACAGGTGAGCTTCCCCCGGGACCCAGTAACCCTTCGGCCTCTCCTGAACTGCAGAGGCTTAGGGCAGAGAGGCGAAGGGAACTGGTTTCTCCCAGGAGGAGTGCTCGCCTTAAGGCCAGGAGAGGTGGGGCTCCTGGGGGCCGGGACCGCCCCTGGCCTCAGAGAAGATAAAGGCCAGTCAGCCCGGTTCCAGGTTGCGGGAGCAACGTCGTTATTGAAGAGCTGTTTCGGCCAGCATCCAGTCCTGTTCCTCCAATGTTCCTGTTCCCCGCCCGGCTCCCTGCTTCTGATCTTCGAGTGTTCCTGTCCCCGCCCGGCTCCCTGTTTCGGACCTCGCCTCGCACCTTGTGGACTATTACCAGGCTAGTGACTCAGGACTGAACTTTGACTACGTTAACAGTAACCTTCCCCCCGGGACCAGCACAAAGGGGGTCATACACCCGGCGGAGCGGGACCACCAGATTGGGGCCAGGCAGGGGTATGGGGCCTTTGGGTTTTTTATATGTCTCTTTAAGTTTAGCGACTATGCGCCATTCGGCTGCCATGTCCCATGCAGCTTTTAATGCCTTCTGTTTCTTCGGCCAATTCCTATCCCTGTACTCTGCTGCCCTCAGGACCAAAGGCGTCCACTTTATCGCTATATGGTCTTACATACTGAAATACCCTTTTGTACTGCCTTTTTGTCCACTTCATCTCCTTCTCTAAGTCCTTTCTAAATTATTCAATCCCAACATCATTTTCCTCCTCGCTTTCCTCCTCCTCACCATCCTCTCTCTCTCTTTTTTTGACACTGACACAAAGATGAAGTACGTTAACACGGTAACACAGGTGATAATCTGGCATCTAAAATCATTCCCACAAACAGAAAGCTTAAAAGCACATAAAAAAACCATGTACCAGATGCTGGCTTTTCTCAAGGTTAAATGTGATTATAGCATATACACACACAAATTGCAGGCAGAGATTAAATCACAAAAGAATGAGATCCTCTCAGAAGGTAGCATACTACTGTGATTATTCTACCTTTTTCTCTAAGATATGCTTCTGTTTTAAATTCTTTCTGCAGAATATTCACTGCGAAAGGGAGTTTTGTTGGGCTGCACTTGAAAGTTTATTGACTTTTTAAATAAAAAAAAACTGTAGGACAGTCCGACAGTTTCCCCTATTGTTATTTATCTGCAATTAATTTTAATCTTGATATACATATTCACATACTTAATTGACTTGGGACAGTGGTTCAGTTAAAATTAGGGCACTACAATAGGTTAAGTGCTACCTGCTGTATGGCTGAATTTTCTTATAAGAAAACATCTGATAACAGTTTGAAAGGGTGTTCCTATTAAACAGGAGGAATTGAAGCAAGTGAAATTAAGTGGTGCCCACTTAAATGAAACAAAGGATTGACAGACGCAGCAATTTGGAGAAAATGAAGGTGAACTTTATTGCTGAGCAATAATGGACCCAGTTTGAATCCTTTCCAAAAGACTGGGGCCCCAACAATCATGAGACAATCACGAACGCCAGCAAAAATTAACCAATGAGCGCGCTTTCTGCCATGCTCCTGGCCGTGCACAGAGTTCACTCCCAACTTCTGCTTTCCTGTACAGTAACGTACAGTCTGACATTTTCTCTAGTTTGATGGAACAGGGAAACAAGACTTCAGGGAGGGGATCTCTTGGCGCTAACTCCCCTATGCATCTGCTCATGTAGGGAGTTTTTGTGGTTTGGCCCTTCCTGTTTCGTGGACCATTTTAGTCTGGATCTGAGGGGGAGTTTTGTACCAGCACCTTCTGATTTATGGCTTCCCCTTTTCTCTAGGGTGTAAAATGTACTGGGGGAAAGGTCGGTGTCTGGACTTGCGGTTTCAAGCAGTTTTGCAGTTAAGCTAGGCAAAGCTTTCCTTGATTCAAATGGATTATAAAAATCACTGTAAGCCCTGATTATGTGTGAGCATATGTGAATATATTGATTACTGATAACTGATTATATGAATCAGGGTAACCCTCCTTTTCTTGCTTTAGAATAAGCAACTAATGCTGACTTTCAGATAAGTGACATCAGAACTCAAAGAAACAGCAAAGAAAGAGCACACACTGTATTCAGAATGTTTAAGAACCCACAGTAGATACTGACTTGATGACCATGCTGAGTAAGTATAAACTCATTTCTGCATCTGAATGGCACACAGAAGGAGACAGAATGCAACTCAACTTTTAACATCAACTTTTTGCATATCTATTTAATTTAAGCATATGTAGAGCAGATGGGGGGGGGGGGCTTGAGAGAGCAGGTACCAAGACACCATTTAGGGGAAAGGTTCCTGCTTGTTCCTTTTCATAATGTGAAACTAAATATCTGACCTGAGCACTAGGTCTGAAGACAGATCCTGGAAAACATGTGACCTTATGTCATGGGCAGTAAGTTGGGACATAATCCAACCAAATGCGTGCACTTTGAAGTCCCACAGGAAGCATGATGCCAGCACATGCAATAATAAGTTGCACCTGGCACCACAACTGGGTGCAGGTGGACGTCAACTCAGGCCCAATACTTTCTTGGCAGCCCCAAGTCCCGTATCATGTTTCTCTCTGCCCTAAGGGTAGATTGTCTTTGCGTGTATATTTTTAAAGCTTTGCTTTCGAAACTGTAGACATTATAAACACACAAATATTGGGTAAGATTTACCCACTGGTTCTCTTATTTTAATGGCTGCAGACTACTCCTGAACCATTAGGGCCCAACTGAATGCTTTGGTAAAGGTGTGGCAGAAGATTTCTTTTCTTTCTGTCAGCGCCCTCGGCTGATGAACAAAACAATAAAAACAATAAAAGGCACATTTTTCCAAGAGAATATATGTCTTGGAGTTGCACATAATCCCCACCAGGTGTCAGCAACTGGCAGATATTACTCAGAAATTTCAAATTAATGCCCAATAGTTCAAAGGGAAAGGGGAATGGTTGCTGCTCACGATTCCTAAAGTTACTCCAAACCTAATATCTCCCCCCCCCCCCCGGGGTGGCCGCAAATATAAACTTGAAAGTCTTTTGATACATTCATGTAAAGGTTTGAATTGCACACCCATTTCTTTGATTTCATTTACATCTTACATACTTCAGATAAAAATAGTTCTGGGAAAAATGCAGTTCCAGTCAAAACACAAAATTCTTCCTCTTCCAATTATTCACCATGGTACAGCAGCATACAGAATCCTAGCCAGTTTTTCAAAACTTGTATAGTTTAAATACAGAAACCAAACCAGAGATAGCTCGAGTTTCTCACAGTGCAAAGCTACTTTCCCTCCTAGCCTAAAAAAAAAGGATTTTCTTTCTTCCTTGAGGTTTTAAATAAAACCAGGAGAACGGCACTATTTTGCCTCTTTCCATGCAAAGGTACAAAATTCCGTGGTGAGATCAAGGCAACTGCACCTTTCAGCATTGCAACAGCTGTGGATTAATTCTTTAAAAACTGTTTTTACTCGTGAAAACCTCAACCAAGAAGCTGAGCAAGACTGTGACTAAGTGTGTTGCTGGTCACACACAGCCTCTATGCAATTCAGCTTTTACTGAATTTAGTAAATTCTCTTTCAATAATAGCATCTGAATATATTAATTTCATTAATACTAATCAGCATAAACACTCAACCTTCTTTACAACACACTAACCAACTTTTTTCCTGTTCTAACATTCTCACTTCTCTCCTGATCTGCATGAACATCGGATTTAAACCCCCAATCATGGGTTCTTAAACCCCCAATCATCTCCCTTTGTGGCGTCCTTCCAATTATCATCCAGAAAACACACACACACTGCAAGGGGGTCGATTTACTGCTTGTACCCCCCATGATTTAGGACACTCCGACCACCTAGTATTATTTTTCACTCAGTCACCTTTCTCCGTGTCCTGTTAGTGGCCTAGACAGACTCGTGTCGCCAGGAACTGCACTTCAAGGACCACACTTCGCTTTGCCAGTGGCTCTGAGCCCCAATGTCTCATGCACTCAAACATTCACTGGAGTGTCCCCATACACATAAAAAAGCCTTATTAGACTTTACCGATTGGTAGGGTGAGTGTTGCTCCCAGAACAGGGAGGAAGGAGTCAAATGACACCGAGGTTTGGTTCAGAGAAAGAGTTTATTCTGCTCTCCGGATAGCAGAAGGCACTGCGTGAATCGGTTCACAGCAAGCACAAAAGCAAGAGAAATTGCATACAGTATATATATCCTTCAGGCACCCTCTCCCCCTTTCCCCAGGAATCCAGACACGTAAGCTTATACACGTAAGTTGACATCACAGATGTTCCTGCTCCTGTACTCTTAACCATTGGTGACACAGATGGCTTACTCTATATTTGTTATAATTCCTCATAGCAATCCCACCTGATCACTGCATCTCACCGTTTTTTATTTATTTAATTTTTTTTATTTAATTTTTTTTTTTTTTGTAAGAAGAGTTGAAGATGTTGCAACAAATTTTAATGGGTACCAGTGATCAATTCAGATAGTTCAAGAATTGACAGACACAGCAATTGGAGAAAAAGAAAGTGAGGCTTATTGCTGAGCAATAATTGACCCAGTGGAATCTTTTCCAAAAGACTGGGCCCCGAGCTCTGTCGCCCAGGGGTTTTTATACCTGAGTACATACATCACAGATCATGACATAATCAAATACAATTGCGAATGGAAGCAAAATAAGCTAATGAGCGCATACAAGCCTTGCTGCTGACCGTACAAAGAGTTCTCTCCCAACTTCTGCTTTTTAGTTTGAACATGCAGTCTTGGGTCAGCCTTGACCTTTCTCCTAGATTTATTGCAAGAATAGAAACTTAAGGCAAGAAGGAACTTTAACTGTTACTCCCAGGCGGCCATCTGTTTATAAGGGACATTTTGCGGTTAGCACCTTCCTGTTTCACTACATAGACTTTGTCTGGACAAGGGGGGAAAGTGCCAGCACACCAGATTTATCGCTTCCCTTCTTGTAGAGTGAGAACAAGGAGGTACTGGGACAAAGTTCATTTAAACTTTGCAGATTTAAGCAATTTGCTGTTAAGCTAAGCAGAAGCTTTCATGATTCAAACATGGATTATAAAATCATTATAAAAATATATGGTTATACGTGGATTTATATGAATATATTGATAACTGATAACTGATTATATGGATAACTGATTATATGAAAAGCATAAGGGTAAAATTCCTCCAGGTCCTGCATCAAAGATAGTTTTTTGTAAGAAGAGTTTAAGATCGTAGAGGTTAAGGTAGCAGGGGTACTGTGTTCTCTTCATGTTCATGTATGTGTTCTTGTATCACAGAAAGATGTCTAGTAGACATTCCTAAAGGAGAGCGCAACAACCTTTGCCTATTCTTTTCTAAAACTGAGCAACTAGGCAGGACCCATGTCAGTCTGCGAGGGCAGCATTGAGCATCAGATAAATTTGCGGGAATGTAGTTTGATTACACATGAAAAACCAGCTATCTGGTAAGAGCACATGAGCATAATTAAAAGTAATCTGTTGAACACATGAACAAGTCCAAGTTGGCCTTCCTGTGTCAGTGAAAGACAGCGAGTTGCTTTCTTACTGCAGTTCACAATCTGAACACAAGAGGTGTCTGGCATGGCTGCAACTGTAGGTGTGTATAACGAGATTGCATTGAGGGGTAACTTTTGTGTCACTGTTCCCCAATCATGGAGATTGGTATAACCAATGATACCTTCAAGAATCCATTTAGAAAACCACTTTCCCATGTGTGTGGCATGTGCCATATGAAAGGCTGTGTACAAACAGGAATCATACAATTTTCTAAGGCAGTGTGCATATCACATGTTTCAATCAGACAAAAATGAGAGACAGTAGGAAATTTAGCTAAATGCATCCACATATTATAGCTATGACTAGAAGAAGTGTCAGGAGGAAGATAGATACATTGAGTAAAAGGTAAAGGTACCCCTGCCCGTACGGGCCAGTCGTGTCCAACTCTAGGGTTGTGCGCCCATCTCACTTAAGAGGCCGGGGGCCAGCGCTGTCCGGAGACACTTCCGGGTCACATGGCCAGCGTGACGAAGCTGCTCTGGCGAGCCAGCACCAGTGCAGCACATGGAAACGCCGTTTACCTTCCCGCTATAAAGCGGTACCTATTTATCTACTTGCACTTAAGGGTGCTTTCGAACTGCTAGGTGGGCAGGAGCTGGGACCGAACGACGGGAGCTCACCCCGCCGCGGGGATTCGAACCGCCGACCATGCGATCGGCAAGCCCTAGGCGCTGATGTTTTACCCACAGCGCCACCCGCGTCCCTTGATACATTGAGTACTAGGTATCAAAAAAACACACAAAAAACCAACAAATAATATACCGTATTTTTCGCCCCATAGGACGCACCGCCCCATAGGACGCACCTAATTTTTTTTTGGGGGGGGGGAATAAAGGGGAAAAAAATTTCCCTCCCCAGGCACGGGGCAGGCACGGGGGAAGCCCGAGCTTCCCCCGACCCCAGCCCCCAGAACAGCCTGCTATCTGCAAGCCTGGGGAGCCACGCCGGTCTCCCCAGGCTTGTGGAGAGGTGCGTGAAGCCCGGACGCGCTCTTCAGCTCGCACCAGGCTTTGGAATGCAGGCAGCTCCGCGCCACTCTCCGGAGCCCCGCGCGGCTTCGCGCCGGGATCCGGAGGGTGGCGCAGAGCTGCAAGAAGCCCTGGAGCGCAGGCAGCTCTGCGCCACCCTCTGGAGCCCCTCGCGGCTTCGCACCGGGATCGGGAGGGTGGCGCAGAGCTGCAAGAAGCCCTGGAGCGCAGGCAGCTCTGCGCCACCCTCTGGAGCCCCGCGCGGCTTCGCACCGGGATCGGGAGGGTGGCGCAGAGCTGCAAGAAGCCCTGGAGCGCAGGCAGCTCCGCGCCACTCTCCGGAGCCCCGCGCGGCTTCGCGCCGGGATCCGGAGGGTGGCGCAGAGCTGCAGGAAGCCCTGGAGCGCAGGCAGCTCCGCACCACTCTCCGGAGTCCCGCGCGGCTTCGCGCCGGGATCCGGAGGGTGGCGCAGAGCTGCAGGAAGCCCTGGAGTGCAGGCAGCTCCGCGCCACCCTCCGGAGCCCCGCGCGGCTTTGCGCCTGGATCGGGAGGGTGGCACAGAGCTGCAAGAAGCCCTGGCGCGCAGGCAGCTCTGCGCCACCCTCTGGAGCCCCGCGCGGCTTCGCACTGGGATCGGGAGGGTGGCGCAGAGCTGCAAGAAGCCCTGGCGCGCAGGCAGCTCAGCGCCACCCTCCGGAGCCCCGTGTGGCTTTGCGCCGGGATCGGGAGGGTGGCGCAGAGCTACAAGAAGCCCTGGAGTGCAGGCAGCTCTGCGCCACCCTCCGGAGCCCCGTGCGGCTCCGGAGGGTGGCGCAGAGCTGCAGGAAGCCCGGGAAAGCCTGCATTCGCCCCATAGGATGCACACACATTTCCCCTTCATTTTTGGAGGGGAAAAAGTGCGTCCTATAGGGCGAAAAATACGGTACATGTTAAAAGCAGCATAGAGTTCATATGTAGCTGAGTAATTAGAGCTACTAAAAAAGTCTCTGGTGCTTCTGGAACATCATAATGCTGAAATCGTGTCCTGGCATCAGAGTCCAAGGTCTTCAGCATTCCCCATGTCACCTTCGGGCATCCCTCAGCCTTTCGAGGATGAGGATGGGTGCAATGGACTTTCGCACAGGGCTGCTGAGCCTGTAGATGCAGAATCAGGGTCATGGTCCTTGCAAAGTCTGGAATGGGATTCTGCAGGCCTTGGTGCAAGTGCATGTCTTGGCCTATAGGGATGGATACAGCGACCTGGAATCCACACAGGACCTGAGGAAGTAAGAACAGTAGGGCATCCTGCCCCTAGGTAATTAAAGGAACAGGTCCCTCTCACTGCAGGTTGGGGAGCTGCTGGTACGTCACTAGAGGGTGTTCCAGAGGTCGTTCCAGAGATACCTCTTCCCTACAATGGCATTTCATAGGAGAAAATTTATTAGGAAAGGAAAAAATTGATTTAAGGTAAAGTTAACAGGAGCTAAAGTGCAGGAAGGACATCCATCAACAATATCCTTAGCTTGTGTCAGAGGAATGAAAAATTATGTTATCAGCTGCTCAGTTCCCTGGTGAAAAAATGCATGGCTGTCAATTGCATTAGAAAATAACGGACAGAAATATTTCAAAGCAGAATCAGCATGTTGATTTCCTGCTGAAATTCTATTCTTGAATTCTGTATGGGAGCAAAATGTGAGCATCAGAAAGGCATAGTTCTATTTATCAAGAGATTTTTCAGTGTCAAGAACAAAGAGTAGATTAAAATCTAGCATAGGAGAAAGATAGGAATTAGCCAAATGTGATAAAAAGATATCCCACTTCACACAAAAAGCACAAAATGCAGTGGAAGTGTGGGCTGGTCTCTGTCAGTTTCCTGATTAGCTACAAAAAAATATGCCAGTTATTTTCAGAATCCTTATGCGTTAAAACACTCGAGGTGTTGAATAGGAACCTGTTTTTGGACAGAAACCAATTTTCAGGGTACCTGTTGAATTAAAACTAGGTGTGAATCTTTAGTAGGGTTAAAATAAACTACCCTAAGTTAATCAGTAAATGCAATCTAATAGGAAAAAGAAGAACTCATTAAGGACTTGTGTTCCTGTTTTAGAAAAAAGCAAATAACAAACAGCAATATCAAATCCAGTGTCAGGCAAATCAGAGTGTAGCCACTCTAAAACCACTATTCTGTCAGCAGTGTCTGGAGAAAAAAGTAGTCCTGTAGGTGAAAACATTGTATTAAGAAGAATCACGTATATGAAGTGACCCCAAAACTGCAACTCCTGTAAAGTAAATTCATTAGGAATTTTAAGTTCAGGGAGGAAAAGAGAAGAAACAGTCTGCAACAGGTGATGAAGAACGAGTCTCACTGAGGTGGAATCAGACCTGTATGCTATGTCTTAATTTTATAAACCACCATAGGGAACTGGAACTGAAAAGTAGCAAGTTCTGCTGTCATTAGATTCAAACCAGCACTGCCCTTAGTGGCATGGCGCAGATTTGTCACAGGAGACTATGTGTTAAAAGCAACTGTGTTAGAATCAATAGCTGGCTCTGCTAATTTAGCTTCAGTAAAATCCTGACAATCAGCTGGCACAAGAGTCTTTGTTCTCCCATTTAAACTCAGGCTGGAAGGCCACCTGTCCTGGCATTGCCTGTCTTTAGCAGGATGCACTGAAGGAGACAAAGCTGCTGCTAGGAGGGCAGATTTGTGAGTCTCAGTGTCAATATTCTGGCAAGGCTTAATCATTTGAGCAATCTTTGTTTCTGGGTTCTGATAACTTGCTTTAAGAACAGTCTTGCAATCAGCATTTTCATTTTCATAAGCCAATTGTTTCATTAAAACTTCAGAGGCTTCAAGGTTTGGAATTAAAGTACTGGCTCCTCTTAGCCCATCAAAAATACCATGCAAGCCATTTTCTGTCACACTTCGCTTCAGTTGTTAAAAAACTGCTCTCTGTCCCTGTGCATTCTGAACAACAAGATAGACTGCTAATAATTGTAAAGTGTCAGCTGTTTTTTCTTCACTGCTTCCTTCTGCCATATTTTGAATAACCAATTTTTGCACTGTGGTCTGAGGCCCTTGCGGGCATTGGTCCACCACAGAAGGTGGCATGGAATTTACATTCAACCCAGGCAAATCTTTGGCAAAGGAAGGTGCCAATGGAATTACCTTTGGCATGACCTCAGAGAGAGGCTGGAAATCTAGAGGTTGAGATGGAGGGAACAATATTACAGCATTTTTAAAGGCAGCTAGGGGTTGCAACAATGTGGGAGCATTCATAGAGACAACTGGTGGTTGGAGCAAAGGGTTAGAGAGCTTTCCAACTGCGTCTCTACACAAATGCCAGGTGTGCAAGACTTGTACAGATGCCTCAGGATGTCTATGGAGTGCATCTCCCAGCTCATTCCATTTCTTAATGTCATACGTACTCCCCTCTGGAAACCAGGGGCACAGTCTAGCAATCTCTAACAACAATTTTTCTTCTAGGGGTGCTAAATGCTTATCATGCCCTGCCTGAGCTAGCAAAAATAACAAATTATTCCTATGCCTATGTGAAAGCTTGCTTCCCATGATCTCACCTGGAAGGTAATAGACGCGCGTCTTTGGGGCTGGTTCCGAGCGAATGAGATCCTAAGTCCGGGAATTGTTTTGCAGGAGATGATCCACCGCGACCGAGAGACAGCAGGTTGCTAGCTCCGAGGGGAGTCCAATCCTGGGGGTTTCCTTTTGCTGAGGTTTCCTTTTTGCTTTGCCTCAAATGCTGAAGTTTCCTTTTAGCTTTGCCTCACATACTGAGCCCCCCCCCCCCAAGCCTCACACGGTTCCCTTTTAGGTTTGCCTCACACGTTTCTTTTTAGCTTAGCCTCACACAGTTTCCTTTTTAAGTTTGCCTCACACGGCGCACCACTTGAGGCATTCCCAAAGTAAAGGAAGGATTGAACTCTAATTAATAAGAATACACACAGAGGCTTGAATCAGCAAGACTCTGGGAAGGGTGTGTATAATAATCTCTCTCCGTGTCTCCCCAGCCCCTGGCCCAGGTCATTTTATTCACAAAAGAACTTTTTACAGAGTGTTTGAAAGAACCAATCAGATTTCTTCTGAGCATTTCAACAAACCCCACGTGGGAACAAAGTTAAACTACCAAAACTAATTAAGCACACATATTTCTGGGGTAAACAAAGAAAAGAACTACAAAGGAGTACATTTGGCAACCCCTGAGGTCATAAACAAGCAATATACATGATAAGAAGGATGGCCAGGAAGACAGCGATCATTATCACCTTCAGGTGAGATCTGTTTCCTGGCCCTAAGATTAACATCCTGGGATTAACATATCAGAAAGGCTACTTCAAAGAAACTGCCCACTGTCTTTGATGACCCAGGATGCCTGCCTGGCGAAGCAACTGGCAGTGTACGTGACTGGTCAAGAAAGAGAAATGGAACAGGGATGCAGAGGTGTGGATTGATCAAGAATCATATCAAAATAGTTTAAACCCAGTCAACGCAATGCTTTCATTGCTGACACAGATGGCTTACTCTATATTTGTTATAATTCCTCATAGCAATCCCACCTGATCACTACACTTTTAAACTTCTCCAGAGTGTGTACTGTCCAAAAAGAGACACAATTCTGTGTCTAGCTAGAATCAGGCAAGACGTTTGTGAACAGTTACAGTAGGGAATTAATTCAGGGCAAGCTGACAGCTGTAGGTGATGGTTTAGAGTAACTGGATTGAGTGTTGCAACCAGCATTTATCATTTAAATACTTTGAGGTGATTGTTTTTGGTGCAGCCTTGGGGGGATTGTTGCCATCACAGAACGGTTGTCATGGAGAGGAGAAATGCTTTTCCTTCTTCCCTCCATTCCGCAGTGCTGAGTTCGAGTGAGGACCGAAATCAGGGACAAGGAGGCCGGCTGCCTTGTTTTGTTTGCAGAATTCTTAGTGTCAATTGTAGAAACATAATTTATTTTGATCAGCTGCTGTAGAAGCTTCTTTCCCTATGAAACCAGGAGCCATTAATACTACTACTACTACTACTACTACTACTACTAATAATAATAATAATAATAATAATTTATTTCTACCCCGCTCATCTGGCTGGGTGCTCACCCAAGATTTGACGATACATGGTCCCATCCATCATCCCTTCAATGCGGTGAAGGTGTCCTGTCCCCTTAGCAGCAAAGCACCCCCAAAGCATAATATGCCCCCTCCATGTTTGACGGTGGGGATGGTGTTATTGGGATCGTAGGCAGCATTCCTCCTCCTCCAAACATGGCGAGTTGAGTTGATGCCAAAGAGCTCGATTTTGGTCTCACCTGACCACAATACTTTCACCCCTTTCTCCTCTAGGTCATTCAGATGTGCATTGGCAAACTGCAGATGAGCCTGTACATGTGCTGCCTTGAGCAAGGGGACCTTGTGGGCTCTGCAAGATCTCAGTCCTTCACGGTGTAGTGTGTTACCAACCATTTTCATGGTGACCAGCTGCCCTGAGATCATTGACAAGTCCCCCCCCCCCCCGTGTAGTTTTGGGCTGCTTCATCACCGTTCTCCTGATCATTGCAACTCCACAAGATGAGATCTTGCATGGAGCCCCAGATGGAGGGAGGTTGACAGTTATTTTGTGTTTCTCCCATTTGCGAATTATTGCACCAACTGTTGTCACCTTCTCACCAAGCTGCTTGGCAATAGCCTTGTAGCCCAGTCCAGCCTTGTGCAGGTCTACAATCTTGTCCTCGACATCCTTGGACAGCTCTTTGGTCTTGGTCATGGTGGCTACTTTGGAATCTGCTGGATTGATTGCTTCTGTCGACAGGTGTCTTTTGTACAGGTACTGTAAAGAGCTGGGATTACAGGTAACACCTCTCCCTTACAGCAGGTGCTTCTAATCTCAGCTCGTTACATACAGTGACGATACCAGGTAGCCTGACATCTGGCTGGTTGATAGGGGATCAAATACTTATTTCATTCATTATAATGCACATCAATCTCTGTCTTTTGTCATCTGGGTTTCTGGGGGTTGTCCTGTTTTTATTCTGTCTCTCACAGCTACAATAAACCTACCATTAAAATTCTGGACTGGTCATTTCTTTGCCAGAGGGCAAATGGGCAAATTTAACAGGGGATAAAATACTTTTCCCCCTGACTGTATGTTTTGCATTCTCAGCCTTTATCCCTGAACAGTTTCATATAGTGGTTTTGGCAGACCCTTCATTTAACCTAGATTCAGGTAGGTAGCCGTGTTGGTGTGACGCAGTCGAAATAATTTTTTTTAAAAAAAATGTCCAGTAGCACCTTAGAGACCAACTCAGTTTTTTTTTGGTAGAAGCTTTCCAAGTGGGTATGAACCTCAATGCTTAAAATCCCTGTTAGAGAACAAGGATCCAGAGATCACATTCAGGGTGGCCAAATTTTTCTCCAAAGGGTAGTAGGACTCAATAGGTATGGTCAACCTGTGGACGACTTGTAGAGTATGGTGGTTATAGGGTTAACCTTCTTGTGTTCTGTATCAGGGGGGAGGAGCGTCTACACGAAGCTGTGCTGTGCTGTAGTCACAGTCTTTGTTCCGTGAGTTGGTTTCAGTTTTAGACTGAGCGTGCTTCGAGCATGGAGAGGATGTCTGAGAGTTTGGATGGTGATTTATTGCTTGTAAATAAACGCTTATAGATAGAAGAAGCTGTCTCTGGACTGCATCACTCCCTCTGCTCTCACACGAAGGCAGACTGTGATGGCCTCGGAATCCGATTCAGAGAGTGAACCGAAGGAATCCCAGCCGGCACAGGAGTCCCCGCCTCCAGGGCCGGCTGAACTGGGGCAAGGCCTGGATTCTGAGGAGCCTGCACCTGTGCCCGATCCTCAGGAGCAGGCACCAGGTGAAACCATTCTGGCTCCAGAGGTGGTTGAGGACTCAGTGCCTACAGGTGAGTCTCCCCCGGGGCCCAGTAACCCTTCGGCCTCTCCTGAACTGCAGAGGCTCAGGGCAGAGAGGCGAAGGGAACTGGTTTCTCCCAGGAGGAGTGCTCGCCTTAAGGCCAGGAGAGGCGGGTCTCCTGGGGGCCGGGACCACCCCTGGCCTCAGAGAAGATAAAGGCCAGTCAGCCCGGTCTCAGGTTGTGGGAGCAACGTCGTCGTTGAGTACCTGCTCCTGTCCAGACCCAGACCTGACCCTCCAGTGTTCCTGTCCCCGCTCGGCTTCCTGCTTCGGACCTTGCCCCACTCCTTGCGAACTGTTTCTAGGCTAGTGACCCAGGACCGGACTTTGACTACGTCAACGGTAACCTTCCCCCCGGGACCAGCACACAGACTGCTGCGTCTCTGCAATTTTTCCTACCTAGGTCGTTTTCCTCAGAGTGTGCGCAGAAGAAACGGCTGGATGGTAGAATCATAAATCTTCACGACTGTTAACGACTGCAATTAGTCTGAAAGGAAAAAGCAAGGGAGAGTATGCAGATGACTCAAAATAGCATCTGTAATGAGTCAAGAATCCAATATCTCTATTCAGACCAACTCTCTCCATCGTTTTCAGTTGAGTGATAAGCTGCAATTCAGCCACTTCTCTTTAAAGTCTATTTTTGAAATCCTTTTGTCATAGGACAGCTGCTTGGAGATCCTGCATTAAATGGCCTGGGAGATGGAAGTGTTCTACTGCAGTGATGGCCAAACTCTGCCCTCCAGCTGTTTTGGGACTACAATTCCCATCATCGCTAGCTCACAGGACCAAGAGTCAGGAATTATGGGAATTGTAGTCCCCAAACAGCTGGAGGGCCAAGTTGGGCCATGCCTGATAATTTGGCCCTCCAGCTGTTTTGTGACTGCAAGTTCCATCATCCCTAGCTCACATGAGCGGCGGTCAGGGAGGATGTGTGTTGTGTCGGCATGCGGAGGGTCTCAAGGCCAGCTGGCTAGCCCCAGCTGAGTCGTCTCCTTCCAGCCGTCCCACTGCGAAGACCCATTGGCCTCTGCTCCAACGTAAATCAGCGACCCAGGCTTCAAAGCCAGGGCACACTATATCAGCAGAGCGAACTGCGCACACAGAATAGACGTGAGGCTTGTGGAAGCATACTACAACTATGGATTTATTAATCATAAATCAGGACAAAGAAACCTGTCATCTCTCTCTTTGTCTTCTCCGAGAGACAAAGAGAAGCAAAAGCTATACACAACGGAAGTTCCTAGTAGGCTGTGCTGGTATGTAAACAGACATGTGACATGCAACAGTTCCATG
This sequence comes from Podarcis muralis, assembly GCF_964188315.1. NCBI lineage: Eukaryota > Metazoa > Chordata > Lepidosauria > Squamata > Lacertidae > Podarcis > Podarcis muralis. The sequence goes on from NC_135674.1 coordinate 13,514,094, forward strand.
TCTGCAACTAAAGGTGGAATGGAATTTTCCAACATCCTCCCCCTTTCCATGTAACCTATGGCGCAGTATTTCAACCCAACTGCAACCGCTGTACATATACCTGAAGTTGTTCTCTGTTAAGAGCTTTAGACAACAGATCTGCAGGAATTCCGTTTCCTGGCATGTAGGACACCTGAATGAGTCCTTTCCAAACACACTCCCATGCACAATGTAATTTTATCTGCAAGTACTTGGTTCTTTGCTTACAAGAAGAGGAGGAGGAGTTTGGATTTGATATCCCGCGTTTCACTCCCCTTCAGGAGTCTCAAAGCGGCTAACATTCTCCTTTCCCTTCCTCCCCCACAACAAACACTCTGCGAGGTGAGTGGGGCTGAGAGACTTCAAAGAAGTGTGACTGGCCCAAGGTCACCCAGCAGCTGCATGTGGAGGAGCGGAGACGCGAACCCAGTTCCCCAGATTACGAGACTACCGCTCTTAACCACTACACCACACTGGCTCTCTGAAGCTAGCAAAGCCAAACAGGACTGGTTGTCTTGATAAACCTGTATAGGACATGCAACAGTTCCATGTCTGCAACTAAAGGTGGAATGGAATTTTCCAACAAGTTGTAGTCCCCAAACAGCTGGAGGGCCGAGTTTGAGGAAGCCTGGCATAGTCCATCACAGGCATAGGCAATCTCGGCTCTCCATCTGTTTGGGGACTACAATTCCCATCATCCCTGACCACTGGTCCTGTGAGCTATGAATGATGGCAGCTGTAGTCCCAAAACAGCTGAAGGGCCAACTGGCTTATCTGCCTTGTGATCCTCTGACGCAGGGTTTGGCCTGTTGGTCCAATATAGAGAGCTGAAGGGTGCTGCTGGCATTTGATGGCATACACAACGTTCGAAGATGAGCCATTAAATAGGCCTGAGATGGGATGTTTGGCGTTGTTGGGTCCAGCGATGGTGTTGTCTGGGTGTATATGACAGCAAAGTTGACATCTGGGTTTGTTGCACGTTATGATACCCGTTTCCATGTCAAGTCTCCTTTCTGTATTATTGTGGGTGAGGAGTTTTAGAACTATGAACTTTTTATTTTTGGAGAAATCTCTGCCCAAAGAGCAGGTTTGAATACTGTCGTACCAGCAAGTCCCGTCCCCCCCCCATTGTTTTATCTTTATTTAGCCATATAACATTACATATACATATACATATTATATATCCAACAAAAGAAGAAAAGATTAAAAAAAAAAAATGAAAGAAAAAGAAACTAGAAACGAAACAGTATCCAATAAACTTCTTTGTAAGGAATACAAGCCCTCCTTTCTCCTATTAGTTATTTCCTATAACTTTTTTTTCTATTTTTATAATTATAACATCTCCTCTTACGACTTCAGGCTCGACTCCCTGATTCGTATCTTGACCCCCCCCCCCCCCCCCGGCAAACGGTTCCTAATAAAACATATTTCTGTTTGTCTGTTCTCTGTTAGCAAATCTATAGGTAGCCTGTGGGATTTTAGTCTATGCTAAGCCAAGCAAAGTCCTTGGAACCACCTTTTTCCATGTAGTTTATAAAAGCATCCCATTCTCTCCTTATTCTCACATTTGAGTGACTTCTTATTGATTCTGTAAGTTGAGCTAGTTCTAGATACTCACTGAGTTTTAAGAGCCATTCTTCTTTTGTCAGCAATATGTTGCTTTTCCAGGGTTTTGCAATCACGATCCTGGCGGTCGCATATAGAAAGACTCTTTTTATTGTCTTTTGGAACGTCTGTTGTGAAACTTCCTCATAAAAATAATTCTGGTTTTTTTGGCGTGATACATGAAGAGATAAAAAAAATGATCAGATGTACCAGCAAGTCTTGCATGAAGCCTGCTGCCAGAAATACATTGTGGATTTTCGTTGTAATAACTGTGATTGTGGTCTGTTTTACAGTTGCAGCAGCCCAGGTGTTGGCAGAGGAAAGAAGAAGCCAAAGTCGTGCTAGTCCTGTTCCAGTCCAGTCTCCAGTTGGTATGAAATCTTCAACCAGGCCAGGTAAAATCCTTGCTTTAATAATAATAATAATAAAAAAATCCATTCCTGTGACTTCCTCGGTTGTGGCTCTTCACAGTCCTTCCGCTTTTCAGTTCACGAATCTGTGCTGCTACTTTTTAAGTTGCATATTCTCCTTCTCAAAAGAGTCCCATTTTGACATCTTTTGAAAGCTCGGTAAGAACTGGTCTACTTGGGCCAATGAAGATGCTGCTTTTGTTTTGCAAAGCAGGAAATGACCACATACCAGAGCATATACTTTTCTCTTAAAATAATCTTTATTATACATCAATTTACATCAGGCATGCCCAACTTGGCCCTCCAGCTGTTTTGGGACTACAACTCCCATCATCCCTAGGTAACAGGACCAGTGGACAGGAATGATTGGAGTTGTAGTCCCAAAACAGCTGGAGGCCCAAGTTTGGCCATGCCTGCTCATGTTAGTTATTCTACTTTTTCTTGTGTTTCTCTAATCAGATTTGAATATGTCTTCCCTCTATTTTCAAGATTTAATCTGTATCTGCCAGGGGACTTGCGTTGCCCGGATCATTTTTAAGATTTTCTTTGAAATTTGTCCATTCTTTATTGACTTTTTCAATAGCCTTTCCTCCTCTTCTCCCTGTTAGTTTTGCAAGATGGAAATACAGGTGAAACTCAAAAAATTAGAATATCATTGAAAAGTTCATTTATTTCAGTAATTCAACTTAAAAGGTGAAACTAATATATGAGATAGACTCATGACATGCAAAGCGAGATATGTCAAGCCTTTATTTGTTATAATTGTGATGATCATGGCGTACACCTGATGAAAACCCCAAATTAACAATCTCAGAAAATTAGAATATTACATGAAATCAGCAAAACAAGAATTGCAATTAGAGCAATATTGGACCTCTGAGAAGTAGAAGCATGCATATGTACTCAGTACTTGGTTTGGGCCCCTTTTGCATCAATTACTGCCTCAATGCGGCGTGGCATGGATGCTATCAGCCTGTGGCACTGCTGAGGTGTTATGGAAGACCAGGATGCTTCAATAGCAGCCTTCAGCTCTTCTGCATTGCTCGGTCTCATGTCTCTCATCTTTCTCTTGGCAATGCCCCATAGATTCTCTATGGGGTTCAGGTCAGGCGAGTTTGCTGCCCAATCAAGCACAGTAATCCCATGGGCATTGAACCAGGTTTTGGTACTTTTGGCAGTGTGGGCAGGTGCCAAAGTCCTGCTGGAAAATGAAGTCAGCATCCCCATGAAGCTCATCTGCGGAAGGAAGAATGAAGTGCTCCAAAATCTCCTGGTAGACGGCTGTGTTGGCCCTGGACTTAATGAAGCACAGTGGAACAACACCAGCTGATGACATGGCTCCCCAAATCAACACAGACTGTGGAAACTTCACACTGGACTTCAAGCATCTGGCATTGTGTGCCTCCCCATTATTCCTCCAGACTCTGGGTCCTTGGTTTCCAAATAAGATGCTTCTGATGTTGTTTCTTGTTCAGGAGCGACTTGACAAGAGGAATACAACATTTGAAGCCCAGCTCCAGGATCTGTCTGTGTGTGGTAGCTCTTGATGCACTAACTCCAGCCTCAGTCCACTCCTTGTGAAAGTCCCCAGCACGTTTGAATGGTCTTTTTCTGACAATCCTCTCCAGGCTGCGGTCATCCTTGCTGCTTGTGCACCTTTTTCTTCCACACTTTCCCCTTCTGCATAACTTTCCATTAATGTCCATTAATACAGCACTTTGGGAACATCCAACTTCTTCTGCAATTACTGTTTGAGGCTTTCCCTTCTTATGGAGGGTCTCAATGATGGCTTTCTGCACAACTGTCAGGTCAGCAGCCTTCCCCATGATTGTGCTTCCTACTGAACCCATTGCAGGTGTTATGGATTGAATAGCTACTGCACTTTTTCCACAATATTCTAATTTTCTGAGATTGTTAATTTGGGGTTTTCATCAGCTGTACGTCGTAATCATCACAATTATAACAAATAAAGGCTTGACATATCTTGCTTTGCACGTCATGAGTCTATCTCATATATTAGTTTCACCTTTTAAGTTGAATTACTGAAATAAATGAACTTTTCCACGATATTCTACCTGTAATTTTCCCGAGTTTCACCTGTATTCCGTCGTTTTTGCTAGCAAGCCTGATTTGGTGGGGTTATTGTTACTTTTTCAGTTTGGGGCTATCGGGATTCTTGCTGCTGTGGTGGCGTACATAAATAAGGCTCTACAGTGGTACCTCGGGTTACATACACTTCAGGTTACATACGCTTCAGGTTACAGACTCTGCTAACCCAGAAAAAGTGCTTCAGGTTAAGAACTTTGCTTCAGGATGAGAACAGAAATCGTGCTCCGGCGGCGTGGCAACAGCAGGAGGCCCAATTAGCTAAAGTGGTGCTTCGGGTTAAGAACAGTTTCAGGTTAAGTACAGACCTCCGGAACAAATCAAGTACTTAACCCGAGGTACCACTGTACAAGTTTTCTCCACCCCCATCGTTCAGCCCGGATGCGTGGGTCCCTCTCCCGAGGTCCTTCTGGCAGTTCCCTCCCTGCGAGAAGCGAGGTTACAGGGAAGCAGGCAGAGGGCCTTCTCAGTGGTGGCTCCCTCTCCCATCAGATGTCAAAGAAATAAACAACTATTGGACTTTAAGAAGACATCTGAAGGCAGCCCTGTTTTGGGACGTTTTTGATGTTGAATGCTGTCCTGTTTTTTTTCATATTCGGTTGCGATCCACCCAGAGTGGCTGCGGAAACCCAGCCAGATGGGTGGGGTATAAACAATAATTTATTATTCTATTATTATTCTCTTCTTGAAAGTTTCTCATTGTGACATTTTTCCAAAGCTTGGTAAGAATTGGTCTGCTTGGGCCGATGAGGATGCCGTTTTTGTTTTGCGTGGACAGGCGGAGTCCCCAGATCCTGCACGGTCCCCTCGTCATGTGGAATAACGACTCAAGACAACGTGCTATGGGATTAAATTGGCCACAACTTTATTAAATTTCAAATGTGGGTAGACCTTGGCTCAGGCATTGGGCGTTCTCCCTCCCCAGTCCCCAGCCGGGGACCTAGGGAGCATCAGGGTTATCCAGTGTGTGGGGGGGGGATGGGCCGGCTCTGGAGAACATATGTTGAAGCAGAGATAGCCGCCCCTGTTATGCCGCTGCCGCAGGGGAGAGCAATGACGACCTTTCAGCATACGGTCAAAGCCTCCCTTCAGAAACCCCATTAACGGGGAACCCTGGTATCCTCCCTCTATTGTGTGGGCAGGTAATCCCTCCCCTACCTGGCCTGGTCTCCTTGGCAACGCTTCCCCCAGGTGGGATTGGACAACTGACTGAGGTAGGCGGAGACCTCCAGGTATCCCACCTGAGGGAAGGCAAGGCCAAGCCTATGCTGTTGGAGCCGCTCCAGATCTAGGGGCTGCACGCGTCCACGAAAAGGGCGCCCCCCGTTTTAAGCGGGGAGCGGTCATTGTGAACCCGATATCCCCCAAAATGCAAGGGAATTATTTCTATATGCAACAGTGGCCTCGAGAATCTTAATAGCATCAGACTGGAAGGGAGAAAAAGGACCATCAAAATGGAAGTGGCAACAAAAGTTAATGGAGTGCGCAGAATTAGCCAAGCTATCAGGAAGAATAAGAGACCATGTAGACCAAGTCTTTTTCAACAAATGGAGTTTATTTAAAAACGACATACATATAATGTATAAGACTATATCCTCCCCCCCATTTTTAAAAAAAGTTTAAAATTGGGGGTTGTCTTCTACACGAAAAAAGAAAGAAAGATTTTTCCTCCAAAAGCACTTTATTTTAAAAATCCAATTTAAATTTAAAAAATCATTGATTTTTATCCACCATGCCCTGGCGCATGTATTCCCATGTTAACCAGTATCCCTGCACATCAGGCTGGAGTTGCACTCCTGGGAAAAGAAAATTACGCCCATTGGTCACTTGTTCCTCCAGAAACCTCAGCCCTGTAACCAGTTCAACTTTGCCATCCTTTCCAGTGATTGATGGGTCCACTTTGAGAACAGAAGAGAGGCAAAGGCTGGCCAGGGAGCGGACAGAGGAGCGTGAGAAGCAGCACGGTAGGGATATATTTAAAAATACAGACATTTGATTACCATTCAAGTCGATTTAAATCACGATTTACCGGTAAACCACTTGTCAGTCAGACCTGATTTAAATCGCTAGTCTGTAAGACTTGATTTAAATCTTTCTTTCTTTTTTTTTTAATCTTGCTGGCATCCTCTTAATCTGGACAAGCAGAGGAAGGTTTTCTTTTTGGAAGAATAAGTTTTCAGAGTGGTTTTGACAGTTATATAAAAAATAACTGATTTGGTTCTACTATTAGAAATACATTGATGAAATGATGGTGAGGTTTAATAAGTTAACTGCTTCTATTTGGACAGCTTTTCACTTGATTGGAAGGAGAAAAATAATCATTTCCTTCATAACAATTAAAACAATTTATTTAACCAAAACAGTAGCATTATAACATATGCCTCCCTGTTTGTTAACTGATGTGGTTAAACAGTTTTCTAAAAAACAGCTGAGTTTTAGACACATGAAAAACTTAAAACAAATCCTTATTTCCTGGTGAATAGCCTTTGGACTAGAATGTCTCTTACATAGAAAAGATTTAGAATGATTTTTCCTCCAAAAGCATTTTATTTTAAAAATCTGATTTAAATTTAAATAAAAAATATGATTTTTTAAATTTTGTTTTTAAAAAAATCATTGATTTTTATCCACCCTGGTTGAAATTTGCAGCGGCCAAAGAAACACAGATAACTCGCTCTACGTGGGGCTGCCCTTGAGACTAACCCAGAAACTCCAGCGGGTGCAGAATGCTGCAGCGAGACTCCTTACGAGGTCTTCGCTGCGAGATCACATTCACCCGGTGCTATACCAGCTGCACTGGCTCCCGGTGGAGTACAGGATCAGGTTTAAGGTGCTGGTTTTAACCTTTAAAGCCCTATACGGCCTAGGACCCTCGTACCTACGGGACCGCCTCTCCTGGTATGCCCCACAGAGAAACTTACGGTCTTCAAATAAAAACATCTTGAAGGTCCCAGGCCACAGAGAAGTTAGGCTGGCCTCAACGAGAGCCAGGGCTTTTTCGGCTGTGGCTCCGATCTGGTGGAACACTCTGTCACAAGAGACCAGGGCCCTGCGGGACTTGACATCTTTCCGCAGGGCCTGCAAGACAAAGCTGTTCCACCAGGCCTTTGGCCAGGGCACAGCCTGACTCCCTCCCTCGGCAATCTTCGCGGAGCTCTGGCCCAATGGTTGCCAGTGGCTTGAATTAATTAATTTTATAATGAATGATTTTAGAGTGTTGTTTATGCTGTACTTTTGTACTGTTTTATTGTTGTTAGCCGCCCTGAGCCCGGCTCCGGCTGGGGAGGGCGGGATATAAATAAAATTTATTATTATTATATATTGGAAAAGGAGAAAAAGGCCAAACTCCAGTATGAGAAGCAAATGGAGGAGAGACAGAGACGACTGAAGAAACAGAAGTTGAAGGAGCAACAAAGGAGAGTAGCAGTAGAGGAAAAGCGGAAACAAAAGCTGGAGGAGGATAAGGTATTGTAGAGCTGAATGCTGTTGCATTAGAGCAGGCATGGCCCAACTCGACCCTCCAGCTGTTTGGGAACTACAATTCCCATCATCCCTGACCGGTCCTGTTAGCTAGGGACAATGGGAGTTGTAGTCCCAAAACAGCTGGAGGTTCGAGTTCGGCCACCACTGATTTAAATAGTTAAGAGCAGGCATGGCCCAACTTTTCCCTCCAGCTGTTTGGGGACTACAATTGCCATCATCCCTGACCGCTGGTCCTGTTAGCTAGGGATGATGGGAGTTGTAATCCCCAAACAGCTGGAGGGCCAAGTTGGCGCTAGTTGTATCTGTCTTAATCCTCTTTTAAAGTTGTTTTAATTTTTTAAAATCTTTATTAAACATTCAGCCATTATGTACATAAGAGTACACAATGTAACCTGTATACAAACTCCATGTACAAACTCCATATACAGTGGTACCTTGGGTTAAGTACTTAATTCGTTCTGGAGGTCTGTTCTTAACCTGAAACTGTTCTTAACCCGAAGCACCACTTTAGCTAATGGGGCCTCCTGCTGCTGCCGCGCCACAGGAGCACGATTTCTGTTCTCACCCTGAAGCAAAGTTCTTAACCCAAGGTAATATTTCTGGGTTAGTGGAGTCTGTAACCTGAAGCGTATGTAACCCGAGGTACCACTGTACAAAGTTTGCTAAGAAAGGGAAGAAAGGAAAAGGAAAAAAATAGGAGGAGGAGGAGGAGGAGGAGGAGGAGGAGGAGGATGATAATAATAATAATAATAATAATAATAATAATAATAATAATAATAATTAATAATAATTTATTTCTACCTCTCCCATCTGGCTGGGTTTCCCCCAGCCACGCTTGATAGCTTCCAACAGAATAAAAATAAAAATAAAAATAAAAATTTATTATTTCTACCCCTCCCATCTGGCTGGGTTTCCCCAGCTGCTCTTGGCGGCTTCCAACAGAATAATGATAAATGATTTTTGTTATCCCAATCATTATTCAAATATTCTTTAAATACTATCCATTCTTTATTAACCTTCTGAGTCAAGTATCTTCGAAGTCTCTCTGTTTTTTTTGCCAGTTGTATATATTCTACCATAGGGGTCGGCAAGGTTTACCAGCCATGGGCCGGATTACTCCCACAAAGATCGTCCGTGGGCCGGACTGGTTCAGCGCGATGCCGGAAATCGCCCCTGCGCATGCCCAGATGCTGGAAATTGTGCCTTCGCAGAAGCGATTTCTGGCGTCTGGACATGCGCAGACATGATTTTCGGTATCCGCTCGTGCGCAGACACGATTTCCGGCACCACGCGGTGAGTCCCCCGCTGTGCTGGGGGACTCACCGAGTGGGCAGCTCGGTTCGGGGACGGCTCGTGGGCCAGTAAAACGGTCTTCGTGGGCCGCATCTGGCCCATGGGCCGCACGTTGCCAACCCCTGTTCTAACATTTGGGCCCGCCCATTGGGTTTTGTGGGAATATTCTCACTTTTTCAATTCGTCACCACTCAAATTCTGGCTGCTGTCATTGCATGCATGAAGAGTGCTCTCTAACCTTTTTCTTAATTTCTGTTGGCATGATTTCTAATTAGGAAGGCCTCCAGGTTTTTTTTTGTAAATGGGCATTTGAGTATCTTTTTCAGTTTAGTATATATAATAAAGGTAAAGGACCGGCGTTTGCACCACAGTGCCAGCCGCGTCCCACTTTTCGAGGAGACTTGGACATTTCGGAATACGAAGAGCCAGCTGCAAAGCTTTCGAATCTGAAAACGGAATTGCTTTCGGAATCGCGCCGGTTCAAAGCCATGAACTCTGCCTTCTCCCGGCGGAATTCAACTTACAGGGTTGTACTGCAGGGCAGAGACATAGGCCTGCACCGCTCCTTCCATGTCGCCTGCGGCAACTAAAGCAGCGGCGAGGTTGATGTATCCGTCAATGAAGTCCGGCTTGAGTCGCAGGGCGTGCCGATAGTGCTCAATTGCCTCCTGCAGTTAGCCCCGTTCCTTGTACATGTTCCCCAGATTTGAGTAGGCTTCGGCCAGCAGCGGGTTCTGCTTGATTGCCAAAGTGCTGAAGTGAGCAGACCTGGGGAGGGGGAAAACGCAAGATTGTCTGGCATTTAATCTAATAGGTACTATCTATCTATCTATCTATCTATCTATCTATCTAAAGGTAAAGGGGACCCTTGACCATTAGGTCCAGTCATGACCGACTCTGGGGTTGCGGTGCTCATCTCGCTTTATTGGCCGAGGGAGCCGGCGTACAGCTTCCGGGTCATGTGGCCAGCATGACTAAGTCGCTTCTGGCGAACCAGAGCAGCACACGGAAACACTGTTTACCTTCCTGCTGGAGCGGTGCCTATTTATCTACTTGCACTTTGACGTGCTTTCGAACTGCTAGGTGGGCAGGAGCTGGGACCAAACAATGGGAGCTCACCCCATCACAGAGATTTGAACCGCCAACCTTCTGATCGGCAAGTTCCAGGCTCTGTGGTTTAACCCACAGCGCCACCCACGTCCCTCATTATATATATATTGTGACTATTTCCTCCATGCACTAAACTGGGATTCCCAGAAGCAACTGGCTGCCCAGTGCTCAAAACAAGATGACTAGATCAGCCATTGGTCTGATCTAGCAAGCCTGCTCTCCGCTCTTTTTGTAAATGGGAATGTGAGCATTTTTTTTAATTAACCACATGCTGTTTTAAAAAGCTTTGAACTGCCCCCTTTAAAAAAGCTCAACAACTCTGACCTGCCCTAAAAATACTGCTCCCCTAAAAATACTTCAACAACTTTGACCAGCTCCCCTAAAAATACTTCAACAACTTTGACCTGCCCCCCTTAAAAACTCAACAACTTTTGTCTGCCTCCCTAAAAAAAAGTGCATGGATGGACGTACGGATGTATTTTGGCTTTCTCCCCGAAAAAGCTCAACAACATTGACCTGCCCCCCCCCCCCAAATTCAACAATTTTGGTCTGCCTCCCTAAAAAAAGGTGCATGGATGGACTGATGGATGGATGGACGGATGGATTTTGGCCTGCTCCCCTAAAAGCTCAATAACCTATGACCTGCCCCCTTAAAAGAACCTCAACAACTTTGGTCTGCCCCCCTAAAAAAGTCAACAACCTTGACCTGCCCCCTAGAAAAAGGTGGATGGATAGATGGATTTCTGCCTGCTCGCCTAAAAATACTTCAACAACTTTGACCTGCCCCCCCCCAAAAAAAACTCAACAACTTTCGTCTGCCTCCCTAAGAAAAGGTGGATGGATGGATGGATTGCTGGATTAACCGATATGGTTAAACAATTAAAAAACCCCCCAAAAAAACCTTAGACTGAGTTTTAGCACACATGAAAAACTTTCAACAAATCCTTATTTCCTGATGAATAGCCTTTGGACCATAATGTAACTTAAATAGAAAACTATCTTTAGAAAGGTTTTTCCTCCAAAAGCATTTTATTTTAAAAATCCAATTTAAATAAAAATAATCTGATTTAAATAAAAAATAATCTGATTTTAAAACAAAAACAAAAAAACCTTGATTTTTATCCACCCTGTTAAAACTCCTCCGGGGAGGGATTCTCGCCCAGTTTAGGGAAGTTTTTAATGTTTAACACTGTCTTGTGTTTTTAATAATTGATTGGGAGCCGCCCAGAGTGGCTGGGGAAACCCGGCCAGATGGGCGGGGTATAAATATTATTATTATTAGTAGTAGTAGTATTATTAATAAATGTGTGTGTGTGTGTGTATATATGTGTATATATATGTGTGTGTGTGTGTGTGTGTGTGTATACACACAATATTGTATGTATATATATTATATTATTTGCATTAATAATAAAAAATTTCCAGAGAGTAACGCTCTCACAGTTACCGCTGCCTAACTCCATAGATTCAACAGGAGCACTATGAGGGAGTGCTGCATTGGACCCTGGAGCGGAGCCAGCGGCTGGAAACCCGACAGAAGAGATGGTCGTGGGGTGGCTCTGTGACCTGGCAAGCCAGGTAGTTGTCTGCCGCCCTTTCTGTCACCCTGGAGAGATGCTGCCAGCCAGAGTCGTCATCTCCTCCTCCTCCTCCTCCTCCTCCTCCTCCTTTTCCTCTTCTTCTTCTTCTCTTCTTCTTCGGCAATCCCTCGTAGCCGAGGAAGATCTTCCATCAACACTGTTTTAGCAATGATTCCGTAAGTGACTGCAGAGTCTGATTCTGGATCCACACGTCCTTCCACAGTGGCGGAAATTGGTTTCTGGGTGGGAGTTGATCCCGGTGTGGATTTGCCCAGCGCACCTTCCTCTTCGCCCGTTTCTCCCTCGCGTCCTGAGTTCGAGTGTCTTCAAAGCCCAGGATGCCTTTGGTCAAGGCTGTTCTCCAACTGGAGCACTCTCAGGCCAGTGTTTCCCAGTTGTCGGTGTTTATACTACATTTTTAAAATTTTGCCTTGAGATCTTTCAACCTCTTTTGTGGACCACCAGCATGACGCTTTCCATTTTTAAGTTCGAAAGAGAGTAGTTGCTTTGGATTTGCTTTGAGACGGTCTTTAAAATGCTGCCAGCCAGAGTAGTCAGTGCTGGGCCAGATAGACCACTAGTCTGGCTCCCTGTAAGGTAGCTTTGGATATATGAAAAACTGAGCATAGTAATGAAGTGTGGTTTGATTTAAAAGTAAAGGTGAAGGGTTCAGTAAATGTGGCGTGTTTAAACTGGCTCTTTCTACAGAAAACAGGATAGCTTTCCTATGTCGATTATCTCACAGATACTTGTTACACCAGGGGTCAGCAAACTTTTTTAGCAGGGAGCCGGTCCACTGTCCCTCAGACCTTGTGGGACCGGACTATATTTTGTATAAAAAGAAAAAAAAGAATGAATTCCTATGCCCCTCAAATAACCCAGAGATGCTGTAAGGATATCAGGGGGTTACTCGAGAGCAGTCAGGCAAATGCCTCCCTGGTCGGCTGTAAAGCCTCGTTATTGGTGCCAAAAACCCTTCACCATGCAAAGCACCACTATTCTGTGGCTCACTCATTCACTGGCAGAATCTGTGAGTGGGCGGTCCTTAAACCTTCCCCAGCAGAGTAGTTTCTTGACGCCCAATCTGCGCCTCCCCTCTAGGCGCGGAAGCCTACTGCGCAGGGAGGGCGTGGGCAACGGAGGACCTCTCTCCTCCCTGCTTTGCCCAGGCAAGGTGTCCTGGCACCACCTCGCCTCCTCCGAGCCCTGAAGCTCCTCTCCACTAGAGGCGTGGTTATTCTCCTCCGCTGAGGAGGTGCTGCTTCCCACGATCTTTGGGGGCTCTCTGTAATCCATCTGGCTTTTCCCCTCTCGTCCCTGAGCCAATGGCAGTTCCCTGACATCCACTCCCTCCTCAAGACCCCCCTCACCGTTGGTGAGGTCTTTAAATGTCTCCTCCTCTAGAGCGTCGGCCGGCAATGTAGGAAAACCCCGGAAAGAACTGTCATCCTCCTCCGTGGATTCAAAAGCTGCTTCCCATCCTCTCTGTTCCCTTCTCGCTGGTTGGACCTCCCAGTCTGATTCTTCTCCCTCAGACTCCTCCCGGCAGCCTTCCTCCTCTTCTGAGGCAGGGAAACCTACGAAGTCCCCTTCATCGTCCGTGGGTCCGAACTCCTCCTCCAAGAACCTGGCTATGGGTTTAGGTTTATGCGGGAACAAACCATGGAATTCTTCCACCAGATAACCCTCTGTGATGGATTCTGCAGGAACCCACGTGTTTTTGGATCTAGGTTCTCCCTCCCAGGCCACCAAGTACTCTACCTGGCGCCCTCTCCACCTAGAATTGAGTATTTCCGTTGCTTCATTACAGTGTTCCCTCTCCTCTGCCCATGGATGGGTAGTCACCCCTTTCTCCCTCCCTGGGAAGCCCCACCCCCTCCCTATAATGCAAAAGCAGGGACCTATGGAACACCGGATGTATCCTCATGCTATCCTGCAATTTCAGTCTGAAGGTCACTGGGTTAACCTGCTGTATTACCTCAAAGGGCCCCAGCCGTCTAGGCTGCAACTTTTTGCAACCTCCCTTTGGGGCAAACCCTGGGACGACAACCGCATCCTGTCCCCCACCCATATGATCTCTCCTGGCCTGCGATGCCTGTCTGCCTGCCTTTTGTAGACTTCTTTAGCCCTTTCCAAATTTAGCCGGGGTTGTTGGTGCAAAGCCTCCATCTCGTCTGCAAATTGCTCCGCCACTGGCACACTCCATTCCTCCTCTCCACGCTCTGGGAAGGCCCTGGGGTGACACCCGTAATTGGCCATGAAGGGGCTCATTCCCGTGGACACGTGTTCAGCGTTGTTGTACGCAAACTCAGCTAGCGCCAATTTCTCTACCCAATCGTTCTGCCTCTCACTGACATAACAGCGTAGGTACTGCTGCAATATTCCGTTCGCTCTTTCGGCCTAGCCGTTGGTTTCTGGGTGCCCTGCCGTCGAGAAGCTCACCTCTACCTGCAGCAAGCTCATGAGTTTCCACCAGAACCGCGAGGTAAATTGTCTTCCTCGATCAGATACAACCCTCAGTGGCGTCCCATGCAGCCTAAAAATGTGGTCCACAAACAGCCTGGCTGTCTCCTCTGCTGACACCGCACCCCGAAATGACACATTTTGGTCAGTAGACCGACCACCACCACCATCACCGCTGTTTTCCCCCTTGACTTGGGCAGATCTGTCATAAAATCAATGGACACCACCTCCCAGGGCCTCTCCGGTGTCGGTAAGGGTTCCAGTAACCCCGCTGGTGCGGTTCTTTCCCCTTTGGCCCTCTGGCACCTGTCGCACCCCCGGACATATTCTCATACATCCTCCCTTACCTTGGGCCACCAGAACTGTCTGGTGACTAGTAGCATGGTCTTATCCTGCCCAAAATGCCCAGCTGTTGGGTTGTCATGGAGCTGCCTAAGTATCTTGGACTTCAATGTCTATCCCGGCACATACAGTGCCCCTTTGTAGTACAGGAGCCCTTCTTTTCCCTCAAACCCCTCATTTTCCCCCTTTCCATCTCTAAGCTCCCTGATTTTAGTCTGAGCAAACTCATCGTCTCTAGTCAGCCCAGCCAGTTCTTGCTCCCCTACCAGTGCTCCCCCACACGACCAGCGGTCCTCTGGGAACACGTGCCTGGCCACAGGAGGTCCTTCCCCTTCCATGTACTCAGGTTTCCTGGAAAGTGCGTCCGCCCTCACATTCCCCCCCCCCCCGGTACGTATTGTATTTCGAAGTGATAATGTGAGAACGTCTGCGACCATCTGACCTGTCTCTGGTTAGGCACACGCGCTGTCCGCCAGTATTCCAGGTTCTTGTGGTCCGTTCGGACCTGGATCTGGTGCTGCGCCCCAATTAAAAAGTTTCTCCACTGCCGAAAGGCCGCGTAAATGACCAGCAATTATTTGTCATAAACAGTGTAATTTTGCTCTGACTTGCTCAGTTTCCTGGAGAAAAACGCACAAGGTCTCCAGTCCTCCCCTGACCCTTGTTGCAACAGTACTGCTCCGATGGTCCGGTCTGAAGTGTCCATCTCCACTCTCAGTGGCTTCCCCAGATCCACATGCAGGAGCTGCTCCTCAGAGGCGAAAGCCTTCTTTAACCTTTCAAAGGACTGCTGTGCTTCCTTGGTCCACGCAAACTTCTTGCCGCTGAGACAATCCGTTATGGGTGCTGTCAAGTGCGCAAAGTTCTTGATGAACTTCCTGTAGAAGTTGCTGAGCCCTAGGAACCTCTGCACATCCTTCTTTGTTTTGGGGCTCTTCCATTCCAGCACTGCTTTCACCTTCTCCAGGTCCATGGCCAGCCCCTTGTCCGACAGTCAGTACCCCAGTAACTCCACCTCTCGAGCATGGAATTGGCATTTCTCCAGCTTGACCCACAACTGATGCTTTTTCAATCTCTCTAGCACCTGCCTGACGTATTTTACGTGCTGTGCTTCATTTCCAGAGAAGATTAAAACGTCATCCAAAAAGGCCACGCAATTCTTGTACAGCAGGGGGCCCAACACGTGGTTCATAAAGGCTTGAAAGCAGGTGGAGCCCCCAGGCATGGCGAGATACAAGTGGCATGACGAGATACTCAAAAGGCCCCAGGGGGGTGAACATGGTCGTCTTCCATTTGTCCCCCTCTCTCACTCTAATCAGATTGTATGCTTCCCTTAGGTCCAGCTTGGTAAAAATTTTCCCCTGCCTCACACGCGTCAAAACATCGTCAATTCTGGGCATGGGGAAGGCTACGGGTTCCGTTACCTGGTTCAAGAGGCGGTAGTCCACTACAAGCCTGTGCTGATTCGTCGATTTCTTGTCCACAAAGAGCACTGGACTCCCCCCTGTGGCCTTTGATTCCCTTATGAAACCCCTCTTCAAGTTCTTGTCAATAAACTGCCTCAACTCTTGCACCTCCTGGTCGGACATGGAATACAGCTTACCCACTGGCAACTGGGCCCCCGGAAGCAGGTTGATTTGGCAGTCATAGGGGGGGCAGCTTGTCAGCCTCTCGCTGAACACCTCCTTCAAATCTGCATACTGCGGTGGCACGCCCCCTTTGAGGATGTTTCACCCCTCCCATTGCAAGAATCTGCTGACAATGTTTCAGAAAGGAGGGGGCGGATTTTGTTCATTGCTTCTTCCGCTTCAGCCTGACTTCAATTCCGTGGCTCGCTCATTCACTGGCAGAATCTGTGAGTGGGCGGTCCTTAAACCTTCCCCAGCAGAGTAGTTTCTTGATGCCCAGTCTGCGCTTCCCCTCTCGGCACAGAAACCTACTGCGCAGGGAGGGCGTGGGTAACGGAGGACCTCTCTCCTCCCTGCTTTGCTCAGGCAAGGTGTCCTGGTACCGCCTCCTCTGAGCCCTGAAGCTCCTCTCCACTGGAGGTGTGGTTACTCTCCTCCGCTGAGGAGGTGCTGCTTCCCACGATCTTTGGGGGCTCTCTGTAATTTCCCCTCTCACCCCTGAGCCGATGGCAGTTCCCTGACAGATGCATTTTAAATAAAAGCACACTTTCTACTCATGTAAAAACACACTGACCGTCCGTGGGCTGGATTGAGAAGGCGATTGGGCCTGATCCAGCCCCTGGGGCTTAGTTTGCCTACCCATGTGTTAGACGTTTGATTTTTGAAGTTGGCCTGCAGGAGAGAATGAGTACAGAGTCAGATCTACTTATTTTGATTAGTGATACTGGTTATTTGATTCTAAATATGGCTGATTCTCAGTCATTAGAATAGAAGAGCAGATTTGCTGGATCAGACCCATCTAATAAACAACAACAATTTAAACCCCGCCCATCTGGCTGGGTTTCCCCAGCCACTCTGGGCGTCTTCCAACAAAATATTAAAATTTTGTTGTTCACGGAAGAACCCCGACCAAACCTAAGCGGAGGCGTGTAGTGGTGATAGGGGATTCCCTACTGAGGGGAACAGAAGCAGTGATCTGTGGGCCTGACAAGATGTCTCGGGAGGTGTGCTGTCTCCCTGGGGCTAAGATCCAAGATGTAACTGAACGACTGCAAGGAATCATAAAACCCACTGACAAATACCCCTTCCTCTTGGTTCATGTGGGAACAAATGACACTGCAAGCAATAGCCTCCAGAAGATCAAAAGAGACTAAGAGGCTCTAGGCAGGAAATTGAAGCAATTAAATGCACAAATCGTCATCTCATCTGTCCTCCCAGTTGAACGACGTGGCCCAGGGAGAGAGGGAAAAATAGTAGAAGTGAACAGCTGGCTTCGCAAGTGGTGTAAACAGGAACGGTTTGGATTCTTAGATCACGGACTGCAGTTTCTTGAAGATGGACTTCTGGCAAGTGATGGGCTGCACCTCACAACGGTTGGGAGGAATGTTTTTGCCAAAAATCTCAGAAACCTCATCAGGAGGGCTTTAAACTGACTAATGTGGGGGAGGGAGACAGTGCTCCTGAAGGTAGGAGTCTATCAATTGATGAAGATGATCATCCAAATGTCATAGACCAAATGGAGCAAACAGCACGCAGACCTAGTGGTGGGAGGAAAAAATCCTTAAATAAGAGACACGGGGGAATGATTAATGGACTTCAATGTCTGTACACTAGGACTATCTCCATCTGAACTATTAAAATTGGATTTAATTTCTGCCAAGAGAATTATAACTCACAAATTAGAGGAGATGGATTTACAATTTAATATTGTGACAGGTGGTGGCACCTGTTCGCGGATAAACCTTGGCTTAACACCACCAACGAAACTTCCATCTTATTTAACTACCTTATCTGTGGTGACGCACAGGTATGCCTTTATAAAGGCTAGATTCAATGTTTTCCCATCAAACGTGTTGGGTAACAGACTCTCCAACGGACAGATCTCACTCCTCTGACTGTAAAAGTGGATCTATAGAATCGTTATATCATATAATCTTCTGTTGTCCATTACATTCGGCTTCACGGTCCAAGTTTCTGGCCCCATATTTATCAAGAATTGCTGATGGACCTCAGGAAGCCCAAATAATATACTTATTAAACGACGAAGATACAAGTAGATCCCTTGCAGTCGCTAGATACCTGATTAATGTTTTATTTCAAAAGAGGAGAAATGGATCACTGTATGACTCTGACAGCTTAGCTAAACTTAAGAACCATCAATAAGTGCCAGAACTAAGACGCATACCCCCCAAAATCTGATGGATTTGAATTGCGGTTTACATAGAGGGAGCTTATTGTGTATAGTGTTTACTTAACTGAAGTAAAATTGGTTTTATATGGGTGTTTTAACTTGGAACTGTTTAAATTGTATTGTTTATGGATAAATTTCGATGTATTGTTTTCGATATGGGCCAATGGCCGCAATAAATAAATCTATCTATCTACTAACTCTATAATTTTTTAACTAATAAAGAATGAAATTTAAATTGTTATCTTGGAATGTAAATGGTTTAAACAATAGGAGGAAGAGGCAGAAAGTTGAACGTATCTTAGAGAGGCAGAAGTGGGACCTTGTTTGTTTACAAGAAACCCACATCAATACTAAGCATAAAAGATTATTGGTAAAACCAAAGTTAGGGGAAGAATTCATCGCATCTGATGTAAGAAAAAAGAGGGGGGTTGTAATGTATGTTAAAAGCAAATATGAACCAGAATTGTTATATGAAGATAAAGAGGGGAGGATTGTAATAGTCAAAATATCACTAGAGGGGGAGCCAATTGTAGTAGCGGGAATCTATGGATCAAATGAAAGAAAATCAGAATTCTATGTTAAAGTAAGATCGTTATTAATGGAATATATAGATATGAGAATTATTGTGTTAGGGGATTTAAATGGAGTAATGGAACCAGAATTGGATAGATCGCAGAAGAAAGGGGGGGGGGGGATGAAGGGAAGCTGCCAAAAAGCTTTGTGGAAATGGTAAGGATTTTTGATTTAGTGGATATATGGAGATATAAATATCCTGTCGAAAAGGAGTTCACATATTTCTCAGAACCTAAAAATTCATATAGTCGAATTGATAGTATATGGTTTACTAAGGATATGACAATTAAAGCAGAGAATGCCGAAATATTACCAAAAACACTTACAGATCATAATCCAGTATCATTAACTCTTAAAGGAAAAGAGGAGAAAGGGAAAAAAAGGTGGACAATGAATGTTTTCCTATTAAAAAACCAAAAAGTAATACAAGGAGCCAGAAAGTTGATGAAGGAATATTTTGAAAACAACTGGAGGAAAGGGATAGATGTAAAAACAGTGTGGGATGCTGGGAAGGCAGTTGTTAGGGGATATTTCATACAACAAAACTCAATAGCATATAAGAATAAAGAAAAAAAGAAAAGGGAGCTTTTAGAAGAAATTAAAAGGAAGGAAAAAATGGCCTATGCAAGCAAAAATAAAGAGAGATTAAATCAAGAAATTAAATTACTGAGAGTAGAATACAATAAAATTATAGAACAGGAGGTAGAACAACAAATCAAATTTTGGAAATATAAAAATTTTGAATGGGCAAATAAACCAGGCAAGATCCTTGCCTGGCAATTAAAGAAACAAAGAAATGAAAAATTAATAAATAAGATAAAAGTAGAAGAGAGGACAATAAGGGATATGACAGAAATTAAAAAAGAATTCGAAAAATATTATTAAAAAATATATCAAAAAGAAGAAGTGCCAACAGAAGAAATAGAGGAATATATAAAGGAAAATAAATTAATAGAGATAGCAGAAGAAGACCATAAATTCTTAAATGAACCAATATCAACCGAAGAAATTAAGGAATCAATTCAAAAATTAAAAATAGGGAAATCCCCAGGTCCAGATGGCATACCAGCAGAATAATATAAAGAAATGTTAAATGAATTAATTGACCCACTAAAAGAAGTAATAGAGGAAGTGGTAGAGAAGGGGAATATTCCAGACTCTTGGACTCAAGCGTATATAACGCTCCTGCCAAAACAAGGCACGGACTTGGAATCTGTCTCAAATTATAGACCCATTTCGTTGTTGAATTCAGATTATAAAATTTATGCAGGATTATTGGCTAACAGGTTGAAAAAAATTATAGGAAAAATAATGCATAAAAATCAGGCTGGATTTGTGGAAGGAAGACAAATAAAGGATAATATTAGAAATATAATAGACATAATGGAATATCTACAAGTAAGAAGAGATAAACAAGCAGCCGTGATTTCAATCGATGCAGAGAAGGCTTTCGATAAAGTCTCATGGGAATTTATGAAAAAACTATTAAAAGAATTGTGTCTAGGCGAAAAATTCCAAAAAGGTATAAATGCAATATATAACCAACAGAAAGCAAAAATTATTATTAATGGAGAATTTGGAGAAGAAATCAATATCTTTAAAGGTACAAGACAAGGATGCCCCCTATCCCCAATGTTATTTTTAATAGTATTAGAGGTTCTATTAAAGAAAATAAGGCAGGACAGCCAAATAAGAGGAATAGTAGTTGGTGAAAAAAGATACAAGTTAAGAGCCTTTGCAGATGACATTATGATCACAACAGAAAATCCCCTACAATGCACACCTAGAATATTGGAATGTATAAATGAATATGGCAGATTAGCAGGATTCAAATTAAACTATGGGAAAACCAAAATACTAGTGAAAAATATGGAAGAAAAAGATAAAGTGAAATTACAAGAAATTACAGGATTGGAAATTAAAAAGAAAATAAGGTATCTTGGAATAAATTTAACACCAAACACTATAGATTTAAGTAAAGAGAATTATGGGAAAACATGGAATGAAATAAAAAATGATTTGCAAATATGGGGGAAATTAAATCTTTCCTTACTAGGGAAAATATCGGTAATAAAGATGAACATATTACCAAGGATGATGTTTTTATTTCAAAGTATCCCAATACTAGGAGGAGATAAATCTTTTAATAATTGGAAAAGAGATTTGGCTAAATTCGTGTGGTCAGGGAAAAAACCAAGAATAAAACACAAAATAATGATAGATAAGAAGGAGAGAGGAGGATTTGGCCTCCCTGACATGGAGTTATATCATGATGCGGTGGGTCTGACCTGGCTAAAAGAATGGATCAAATTAGATGACTCGGATGTATTGGATTTAGAGGGAGTAGAGACGAGATTTGGATGGCATGCCTATCTAATAGATGAAAAAGTCAAAGTGCATAAAGGCTTCCTAGGGCATATCGTTAGAAAGTATATATATAAAATATGGGAGAAATATAAAAGATTCCTAGAACCGAAAACTCCTTGGTGGGCATCGCCAGCAGAAATTGTCGCAGTGAAAAAATTAAATATGAAAGAAAACTGGTCTACCTATAAAATGGTATTAAAGGAAGAAAACGGAGAATTGGAATTAAAGGATTATACAGAAATTAAAGCTCATATTAGTGATTGGTTTCAATACATTCAAATTAAGTACAGATTAGCGAAAGACAAAAAGTTAGGATTTGAAAAAGAAATATCAAAATTCAATAAATACTTAATACAAAAAAATCAAAAAATATATCTAAATTGTATAATTTGATCTTAGAGTGGGAAACAAAGGATGAATTGGTTAAAGCATCAATGATCAAATGGGCGCAAGATATTGGGAAAAATATTATGTTTGAACAATGGGAAAAATTGTGGAAGGAAGATATGAAATTCACTATGTGTTATATATTGAAAGAAAATTATCTCAAAATGCAACATAGATGGTATTTAACACCTGAAAGTATAGCAAAAATGAATAAAAATTGTAGCGATGTCTGCTGGCGATGCAACACTGGAAAAGGTACTATGATACATATATGGTGGAATTGTTTAAACGTCAAACAATTTTGGGAAACAGTATATAACGAAATGAAAAAAATGTTCAGATATTCATTTAGGAAAACACCAGAAGGTTTTTTATTGGGAATAGTACCAGGAAGCCTAAAGGAAGAAGACAAGACCTTATATTTATACGCAACAGTAGCCGCAAGGCTATTGATTGCGAAAAATTGGAAAAGTGGTACTGTACCAACAAAGATAGAGTGGCTTGCCAAATTATTGGAGTACTACAATATATCCAAAACAATGGGAGAAATTGGAAGGATCTCAAAAGAGAAGGCAGACAGGGACTGGAAGGTGTTTAAAAGATACTTGCAAAACTATATCGAAAAATCAGAACTCCTATTAGAATAAACAAGTTTCGTTTCAAATATTGGAATACTAAATAAGATGGATAACAATGTCTAATAGAAAAAGAAATATGAAATTAGGTTAAAGGTGTGTGAAAGAAAGTAATAGAAGTAGAAAGAAATTGCAGTTGAGTAGATTGGAAGTCTAACACAAAGGGTGAGGGGTGGTGGATGGTGATGGGAATTATCTGTGGGATTGAGTGTAGGTATGTTGTAGGTATGTAGGTATGTTGTATGAAATGTATGTTTGTATGTGTATTAATGTTGAATTATTTTAACAATAAATTTTTTTTAAAAAAAGGCTGCCTGAGAGCATGAAGATTCACCCCGTTTTCCACAGGTCACTGCTGTCGCCCTATAGGGAAGGGGGGATCCAGGAGTGTAGAGGGGAAGGGGAGGTTCCACCACCCAAAATAGAGGAAAGAGAGCAATGCAATGAGGTGACAGAAATACTGGACTCTCGTTGGAACGGGGAGGAACTAGAGTATCTGGTGGCTTGGGAGGGGGCTCCCAGTTCAGAAAACACATGGGTTCCTGAAGGTTGCATCACTGAGGAGTATCTGGTGGAGGAGTTTCACGATTTATTTCCTGACAAACCAAAACCCCCGGGTAAGTTCTTTAAACAGGTGTTTGGGCTGACGGATGATGAAGAGGACTTCGAGGGTTTCGTGCCATTGGACGATGAGGAGTGGGGACCGGAGAGAGTCGGTGGAAACGGCCCGGAAGAAGGACATCCGGAGAATCGCCGGGGAACAACGGGTTTGTGGGAGGGCTGGAGGGATGTTTTTGAGGATACAGAAGACGAGGATGACATTTTCCTAGGTTTTCCTCCCACGACTCGTGACATAGGTGAAACAGAGACAGCCGTTTCTCCTTTGGGGAGGGGTTGGATGTCAGGGAATTGGAGGCTGAGAAGGGGGAGAGAATGGGGACCTATAGAAATAAGCCTCCGATCGTTAGTAGTGGCACGTCCTCGGAGGAGGAGAGTGACGAAAGGTTGTCAGGAAGCAATGAATCAGAGAGGGGGAAGCAGCTTCCGGGGCCCAGCCATTCTCGTAACAGAGGAAGGAAAGGGGGAGGGTTCCGGAAGTGGCTATGCTGGAAGAAAGAGAAGAGACCGACAGTCTCTGCAACTGACACTGAAGATGCAGACGTACTCTGAGGGCTCTTGTACATAGCAGAAAGAAACCAATAAATCTTGTAAATATGGCTGGATTCCCGGACTCTTATCTCTTCTAGCACTCACCAATCTACCCCTGACATTACCAAAGACTTTTTTTGATTTGGCTCAAAATTTGAATTTGATAGATACTGTATATGGAAAACAAGAAACTTGTTTGACAAATAGTTCACTTATTACAGTCATGTTCATGATAGCAGCTCAAGAATAGACTCCCCCCCCCAATATTTTTTATTAAGTTTTATACAATTATAACACAAACTGCAACAAACGTTGCACAACCAAAAAACAAAAAAAGAAGAAAAGAGGGAGAAAAAGTACATCTATAAAAAATAACAACAAACAAATAAACAACACAGACTTAATTATTTAAAAATCCAACCTTATAAACATGTTACTTGACTTCCTCTAGTCCCTCCTTTCTGATTTCCCTTGTTTATGAATGTAACAGTTTTCCAATATCATTATTAAAGCTCAATATTTCAATTATAATCAAATTTCTTCACTTTTCTTAATGTTCTAAATTCCAATGATTTAAGTAAATCTTAATTTAATCCTAGGCCTGTTTGGTACTTTCAGGTAATTTCTAATTTTTAATATTACATTATTTATTCAGATAGTCCTTAAATTTCCTCCAATTGATATTCATCTTCTTTCTGGTTGTGGATTCTTCCAGTAAGATCAGCCAACTCCAAAAAGTCCATCATCTTCATCTGCCATTCTTCCACAGTTGGTAGTTCTTGTGTTTTCCACTTTTTGGCTAATAAAATTCGAGCAGCAGTTGTGGCATACAGAAATAACTTTACATCTTTTGGGGGCAATTCCAAACCTGTTATTCCAAGAAGAAAGGCTTCTGGTTTCTTTATAAATGTATATTTCATCATTTTTTTCAATTCATTATAAATCTTTTCCCATAAGTCTTTCACCTTGGGGCAGGTCCACCACATGTGATAAAAAGTTCCTTCTTTTTCTTTGCATTTCCAACATAAATTATCGAAGTTATGATAAATCTTTGCTAATTTAACAGGGGCCAAGTACCATCTATACATCATTTTCATTATATTTTCCTTTAACATCAATCAATCAATAGATTTTATTGCGTTAGCCGTGTGGCCATAGCATGATATACATAGAAATAACAACATAAAATGGGGGTGGGGAGGTTTTTGTCCTTTAACATCGTACATGCAGTGAACTTAACCCCTTTCTTCCACAATCTTTCCCAATCCTCAAACATTATATTATGTCCTACATCTCTTGCCCAATCTATCATCACAGATTTAACTTGTTCATCCTTTGTATGCCACTCCAACAACAAATTATACATTTTAGACAATTTTTTATACTTAGTATCCAACAACTCCATTTCCAATTTGGTTTTTTCTGTTGCAAAACCATTTCTCTTGTCAATCTTAAATAATTCATTAATTTAATAATATTGAAGCCAATTTACTTTATCTTTAATTTGTTCAAACGGTTTTAATTTAAAACCATCATGATCCTCTAACAGTAAATCTGAATATCTCAACCATTTATTTTCCATATTTAACTTTTTTTGGACCTGTGCTTCCATTGGTGAAATCCATTTGGGTGTTTTTCGTACTAAGAGATCCTTATATTATATAACACTTTTATATATACATTATATAACACTTTTCTAATTATATGATTCTTAAAACCACTGTGAGCCTTTATCTTATCATACCATAGATATGCATGCCATCCAAATCAATTATCCAACCCCTCCAAGTCCAAGACATCTTCATTATCTAACTGAATCCAGTCCTTAATCCAGCAGAAGGCTGCAGCTTCAAAGTATATCTTCAAATCTGGCAGGGAGAAACCCCCTCTTTCTTTAACATCTGTAAGTAATTTATATTTAATTCTAGGTTTTCCCCCGTGCCAGATAAATTTAGACAGCGCCTTCTGCCATTCTTTAAAACATTTAACATTGTCAATAATTGGTAAGGTTTGAAACAAAAACAGCATCTTCGGCAATACATTCATCTTAACTACCGATATTCGGCCCATAAGTGAAAATTTTAAGTTTGACTATATCTCCAGATCTCTTTTAATTTCATTCCATAGTTTTACATAATTATCTTTATATAAATTCAAATTCTTCGCCGATAAGTTCACACCCAGATATTTAACTTTCTTCTTAAAGACCAGGCCTGTCTTTTCAATAAGGGTTTTTCTTTCATCCTTATCTAGATTTTTATCCAAAACTTTGGTTTTGCTCTTATTTAGTTTAAATCCTGCCACCTGCCCAAACTCCTGAATCAGCTCCAGTGCTTTTATTGCACTGGTTTCTGGATCCTGTAAAGTTAAAACCAAATCATCAGCAAAGGCTTTTAATTTATATTGCTTGGAACCTACTACAATGCCCTTAACCTCATCCTCTTTCCTCAACATATTTAGCAATACCTCCAGAGCCGAAATAAATAGTAGAGGGGAGAGTGGGCACCCTTGCCTGGTTCCTTTCTCAATTCTAATTTCATCTGATACCACATTGTTAACTATAATTTTAGCTTTTTGCTCAGAATAAATCGCATCAATACTATTTAAGAATTATTGGCCAACCTCAATTCTTTCTAAAAAAAAATTCATAAAAAACCAAGAAACATTGTCAAAGGCCTTCTCAGCATCAATAAACATTAATATTGCTTTACAGTTTCTTTTTACTTCCAACCTTTCTAATATATCAACTATATTCCTAATATTATCTGTCACGTGTCTCCCAGGCAGAAATCCTGCCTGGTCCTTATGTATATATTCTGATAAGACCTTTTTCAATCTATTGGCCAGAATATTTGCGAAAATTTTATAATCCACATTAAGTAATGAGATCGGTCTGTAATTCTTCACATCCGATCTATCTTGATCAGGTTTTGGTATCAGGGTTATATATGCATCTTTCCAGGTTTCGGGTGCTTTGTCCCCTCTTAGGATCTTATTACACACACCTGCCAATGGTTGAATTAACCAATCTTTCAGAATTTTATAGTATTTAGCAGACAGACCATCTGGTCCTGGGGTTTTGCCTAATTGCATCTGATTTATTGCTATCTCAACTTCCTGTGTTATAATCATACCATTGAATAGGGATCTTTTGTCTGCGGGAATTTTCTGCAATTCATTTACATTGAAAAATTGCTCAGTTTTATCCTTAACTTCTTTACCTTTTTTGTACAATTGTTTAAAATATTTCTGAAACCATTTTCTTATGTCTGCAGGGTTTTCCACAGATTTCCCATCAGATACAATATTTGTAATAGTATTTTGTTTCTGTCTCTTTTTTAATTGCCAGGCAAACAATTTCCCACATTTGTTTGCAGAGTCAAAGTTTCTCTGTTTCATTGTTTTTATTTTCCATTCAATTTCTTGATTTATAATTTGAGAAAATTGGATCTGCAAAGCTTTAATTTCTTTCTGTATCTGTTGACTCTTTGGTGTTGATCTTAAACTCTTCTCTTTATCTTTTATTTGAGACAGAATTTTTTATTTTTTCTCATTCTGTATCTTTTTCTTTATTGAATTCTGTTGTATGAGGAAACCTCTCATTACAGCCTTACTTGCATCCCAAATGACTTGTTTCTACCTCTGTATTCATATTTATTTCAAAATAATCTTTTAGAGTCTTTTGGGCCTTACTGATTGTCTGTTCGTTCCTCAACAAGTCATCATTCATCCTCCATCTGAAGGAACCCTGCAGGCATAACTTCATCTCCAAAAACACTGCATTATGATCTGAGCAAGTCTTAGAGCAAATTTCAGTTTTAGTGACCCTGGGAATCAAGTCTCTGGATATCCATAAATAGTCGATTCTCAAGAAAGATTGGTTTGAATTTGAGAAAAAAGTATAATCTCTTTCCATAGGATTTCGTAGCCTCCATATATCTGACAGATCATATTTATCAGTTATATATATAAAAAAATCTTTGGTAATCTGCCAGAATTCAGAAATTTTTGCCCCTGTGTTTTGTCCATAAGTGTTGAGGCTACCCCATTCAAGTCTCCCTTTAAAATCAATTTGTAATCCATATAGTCCGTAGGTTTTAAGTCCAGATTCTTGAAGAATTCCACTTTGACATCGTTTGGTGCATAAATTCCCAGTAGAAGAAATTTATCGCCTTGTGCTGTAATTTCAACAGCAATGTATCTCCCTTCCTCATCCTTAAATAACAACTTGGAGTTCCATTTTTCTTTAACATAAAAGACCACACCTCTTTTTTTAACCTTCTCTGAAGAAATAAATTCCTGTCCAGGTTTCTTATTTTGAAGAATCTTTCTATGAAGTCTAATAACATGTGTTTCTTGTAAACAAATTATATCCAGATTCTGTCTTGCCAGTACATGATAAACTTGATTTCTTTTTCGACGTGAGTTTAACCCATTTACATTCCAGGAGTAAATTTTCAAAGAGATCCTGATTTTTTAGGGGCCCACTGCCCCTGGAAAGGGGAACTTTCCAGTCCAAGCTCTTTTGTGTTTTTCTCCAGAAATGTCTCTTTCTCCCCAACAGTTCTAATTCTTTGTTTTCTCCCTTGAAATTTGAAAGAAAGACCTTGCGGGAACTCCCACCTAAAAAAAATATTCTTTCTTCTTAGAGCACTAGCCAATTCTGTGTAATTATTTCTCAGGGCCAAAAAGTGTCTCGGGATCTCTTTAAACAAAATTATCCCTTTCTCATCTATCTTTAAGCTTTTTTTGTAATGATGGCCTAAAATAGTGTCTCTTTGCTCTTTAGTTTTGAAGATTACCATACAATCATGTGTAATCTTAGTATCCTTTTTAGGTCGAAATCTATAGGCCTTGTCAATCTAGGAATTTAATTCTTCTTTTGGGAGATCCCAATAAGCTACAAATTCCTCAATTAACCAGTCCTTTAAATTGTCTTGTTCTTTCTGGGGTACCCCTCTCAATCTCAAATGACTTTCCCACTCTTTCAGTTGGAGAAACGCAATTGAATTTTGGGCTTCTTGCTGAATTATCTCTAAGTCAGGGACTCTCACAGTTTCCAATTGTGTCAGTCTTGACTCATGTGCTGATACATCTGTCTTAACCTCTTTCAAATCTTGTCTTAGCTCAGCAAAGTCATTTTTTAATTCCTGTATAGTCTTTTGGTTTTCTTTTACTTCTGTTTTAATTTCCTGAAGCAATTGCATCACAGACTCCTCAAAAGTTGGTGACTTGGAGTCCCTCCTTACTTTAGTTTTAGATTTTTCTGGCTTCTCTCCCCCCCCCCCCCATCCATAACTTGTGTTTCTTTTGTTCCAGGTCAGTCTCAGTCACAAGGGGGAGATAAGGAGGCAGACAGGTTCTCTTCCCCAGCCTCTCCACAAACCTTAATGCAAAAGTCAGCAGTCTCTCCTTTCTCCAACTTCTAATCCTTTTTTTTTATACTCCTTTAGTTTGTTCCCAAGAGGTTAGTAACACAGTTACAGTTTATGTCTTGAGGTAAAGATACTGTTATTACTAATTTTTGAGCTCAGGCAGCTGCAGTTACTTTGTTTTTCCCAAAGAGGAAGTTGAAAAGTATCCGATTCCTTTATGACGTCATAATAGAGTCCACTTCCACAAGGAAAATACAGCAAAATCTAGTCAATCTTCTGCAGGGAAATTAAATCTAAAAATTATCTCCTTCCCCCTGCTAGAAGGGTAGATCCGAATGTTTACGTGAAAGTTTTAAAAGTCCCGTTTTAAATCGCGGCTTTGGTTGCGGTGATTGCTTTCTCCTTTAATCAGCGGAAGGGATCGACCTCCATTTTTAAATCCCTTTCCTTTTCCAATTAGACAGCTGAATTAATATCCTTTTACTCACGATTTTCCAATCAGCTTTTTTTGGAGGAATTGGCTGCTCACAATCGCCGGACTCGGAGTTTCATGCGATGAAGGAAGCAAGTCTATTCCAAAGTGCCACCGTCTCCAACCCCACTCACTCTTGAAGCTCTTTTTAGGAGCTTACCGGGGAGTGGGGGAGTCGTTCCAGGCACCCGCAGGAACACCACGTCCTTGGAACACTCGATCCGAGGTTTTTTTCGGGGTACTACAATGCTCTAGCGGTTTCCCCAGCCTTTCAAATGAAAGAGCTCCCGTCCGCCATAACGGGCAACCAACTGGAAGTGCTAAGAATAGACTCTTTATTAATATCTAAATAGCTAGAATCTCGAGCTAAAGAAATTAAGATCAATCCTAGGACATTTTCAGATCATAATTACCTGATAATGGAAATAAAAAAAAGAAAGCCAAATTTCATTCAGATGGAGATTGAATGAAGATTTATTAGATGATCAAAAATTTACAGAACAGGCCAAAAAGGCCTTAAGTGATTATTTTGAAATAAACACTCAAGGACAGACAAAATTGCAGGTGATTGGGGACGCAAGTAAGGCGGTAATGAGGGGATTGTTTATACAACAAAATTCATTTCAAAAAAAGTTGAAAGGAAAAAGGAAAAAAGAGATTTTAGAAGAAATTGCAGAAAAAGAGAAACAATTGTCAAGGAAAGCAAATGAAGAGTCAATTAAACAGGCAATTAGAACATTACAAACTCAATATTCTATGATAATTAATGAGGAAATCAGCTGGAAAATAAAAAGAATGAAACAAAAATATTTTGAGCATGCCAATAAATCAGGAAAACTACTAGCATGGCAGTTGAAGAAAAGTGAACAAGGGAACTCTATTAACAAAATTAATATA
Organism: Podarcis muralis; assembly: GCF_964188315.1. Classification (NCBI taxonomy): domain Eukaryota; kingdom Metazoa; phylum Chordata; class Lepidosauria; order Squamata; family Lacertidae; genus Podarcis; species Podarcis muralis. The sequence goes on from NC_135674.1 coordinate 13,544,178, forward strand.
GACGGAAAGTTCACAGATAAGACGAAGGAAATAAGAGCAGCATTTGTAAAATATTTCTCAGAGCTGTATAGGAAAGGATTGGGAAAAACTTTTAAAACAGAGGAATATATTAAAAGTAGTAATTTACCAAAAATAAAAAAGGAACAAATGATGATCTTAAATACCCAAAAAACAGTTCAAGAAGTGTTAGAGGCAATAAAGTGGACAAAAAATGGCAAGTCTCCTGGGCCGGATGGATTAATGGCAAAGTATTATAAAAAATTAAGTGAACAATTGGTCAATCCATTGAAAGATGTTATGAATGAGATTTTAAATACAGGTGAAATTCCAGAAACATGGAAAGAGGCTTATATTACAGTAATTCCAATACAAGATTCAGATTTGCTGCAAATTAAAAATTATAGGCCTATCTCATTGTTAAATAATGATTATAAATTATTTGCAAACATTTTAGTTAATATAATGAAAAAATATTAAATGATTATACACATCAAGATCAGACAGGATTTCTTCCAGGTAGACAAATGAAAGAGAATATAAGAAATTAATGTAATAGTGTCAGCTTCGTTCCGGAGCTGACAGAGGCTGGGAATGAGAACAGACAAAGAGAGATAAGGACACTGGAATGTGAGCTGGAATGTGAGAGGGAGGAGGGACAACCTAGCGGCATGACTTCAGAGAACAGAGAGCAGGCAGCAGATAGCAACGGTAACCTGATCCCTGAGCATAGTGAGCAAGGAAAGGGGAGCCAGAGCAGAGATATGCAAACTAGCAGTCTTAGCTCAGAAACGGAGGGAGGCCGGGAATAGCCAGCCCAAAAACTCGAAGGCGCGAAAAGGTCAGTGAGAGGAGGGGAAAAGAGCGAAAGCAAAGGGCTTTTTCCCCTGTTTGGAAGAAGAGGAAGGGAATGAGTTTAGACTCAGCAACTGCGAACTTGGACTCAGACACGGAGTGAAGGAGCTCCAGAGTGATTTATGTGTTTGAGCAATAAACCTGAGATAATTACGACCAGTGTCTCGCTTCTGTGGGAGAGCCAAGCCATTACAAACAGAATACCTGGAGGTTAAAAATGAAAAGGAAGCAGCAATGATGTTTATAGATGCTGAAAAAGCCTTTGACAACGTATCTTGGAATTTCATGACAAAATTACTTGAAGAAATTAATTGTGGATCTAAATTTTTAAAAGGAATACAAGCAATATATTCAGAACAAAAAGCCAAACTAATTGTAAATCAGGTGATAACGGATGATTGCAAGATACAAAACGGAACTAGACAAGGTTGTCCATTATCACTGCTTTTGTTCATTCTGGTCCTGGAAGTATGTGCTAGAAATATAAGAACAGGCAAGGAGATTATAGGGATAAAAACTAGGAAAGGTGAGTTTAAATTGAAAGCATATGCTGATGATCTAGTGATTACAGTGGAAGATCCAAAAAATTTCCCCCCTAGAGTTATAGAAAAGATTCAAAAATTTGGGGAAGTGGTAGGATTTAAATTAAACAGAAATAAAACAAAGTTATTAGTTAAAAATTTAAAGGAAGAAGAGAAAAAAGAGTTGGAGCAAAGTATTGAGATAGAAGTCCATAAAAAGGTAAAATATTTAGGGATATGGCTAACACCAAAAAATATAAATATCTACAAAGATAATTATGAGAAAGTGTGGCTTGAGAGAAAAAGAAATTTAGAAATATGGAGTAGAATGAACCTCTCCCTACTAGGAAAAATAGCAGCGGTTAAAATGATTGTTCTGCCAAAAATGCTCTTTCTCTTCCAGACAGTCCCAGTAATTGTGAAGGATGATTGCCTCAAAAGTTGGCAGAAGGAAATTTCCAATTTTACTTGGGGGGGGGGGCAAAAGGCCAAGGATACATAAGATACAGATACAAAAGACAGAGGCGGTTTTGCCCTCCCAGACCTTAAATTGTATTATGAGGCTGCATGTTTGGTATGGATTAGGGACTGGATAAAACTGTAGAGGGAAGAAGCATTGGACTTGGAAGGTCATGATAACAGATTCGGATGGCATGCATACTTATGGTATGGGAAAGGAAAAGTGCATAAAGGATTCTATAATCATATAATCAGGAAATCATTAACGAGGGTTTGGGAGAGATATAAAGTTTTAATAGAACAACTCCTTGGTGGCTCTCACCACTTGAAGCTTTGTTGCTCAAACCACTTGGCAAGAAAGGGAAGTGGCTTACATATAGTGATTTATTAAAAGATCAAAAAGGAAAATGGAAATTAAAAGAGTACGAGGAAATAAAAGACCATTTTCAGAGTTGGTTACATTATAGGCAATTACATAAGATGTATAAAGAAGATAACAAGAAAGGATTTAGTTACACCACTTCTAGATTTCAAAAGGAAGTTATAGAAGGGAAAGTGAAGTTGCTGAAGGGTGCATATAGCATTCTGCTAAAATGGGAAACAAAAGATGAGGAGGTGAAATCGGTCATGATCAAATGGACACAAGATATAGGACATAATATACAATTTGAAGATTGGGGAAAACTGTGGAAAACAGATTTAAAATTTACAGGTTGTTCTCTTCTGAAAGAAAATTACATGAAAATGATGGTATATAACACCAGTACAGATAGCAAAAATGTATAAAACTGGGTCAAACATACGTTGGAAATGTAAAGAAAAGGAAGGGACCTTTTACCATATGTGGTGGGAATGTAGAGAAATTAAAAAAATTTGGGAAATGATATACAGTGAGATGAAGAAAATGTTTAAAATGACATTTATAAAAAAAAACCCAGAAGCATTTTTGTTAGGGATTGTAGGACAAGACCTGCCAAGGAAAAGAAAGAATTTATTTATGTATGCTACAACAGTGGCAAGAGTCTTGATTGCACAAGGATGGAAGAATGAGGAAACCCTGACATAAGAACAGTGGCAAGAGAAATTGATGAACTATGCAGAACTGGCGAAATTGACATGCAAACTACAAGACAAGGACAACTGTGACTTCAAAGAAGAATGGGAACCATTTATAAATTATCTAATAAAAAAACAAAATGAATTGGACTCCCTGGCAGGTTTTGAATAAACATACACAAATTTATTGAGGGATAACATTGAAGATAGATAATATAAGGATGTAAACAGTTTTATAATATGCAGAAGTTAAGATTGGATGAGAAATCAGAGAGAGGAGATGGGGAAGTGGTAGGGGGGAGGGAGGGAGGGAGGGAGGGTTTGTTGGGGAGGTGGGACAAGGAAGATGATTTGTTTGGATAAAACTTTTTTTTAAAAAGGAAGAGGGCCTGATTTTTGCATTGTGCAAAAACCTCGCTTTATTTCTCTGATTATCTGAGTTTTTTACAACTCTGCAAAGTGGGAATTTTTGGTGCAACAGGTTGGGATATTCTAAAAGCTGCAAAGCACCTGGATTCCTCAAGTTTTGCAACCGGCAAGCAAGCTTGTGAGTGCCTAAAATCTTGCTTTTCTTCTTGGATTTGAGTTTTTTGCAACTTTGCAAAGTGGGAATTTTTGTGTAACAGATTTGGGATTCTTGAGGCTGCAGAGCAATTGCATTCCTCCAGATTAGGAAGAGGGCCTGATTTTTGCATTGTCCAAAAAACTCACTTTCCTTCTCAGATTTGAGTTTCACAACTCTGCAAATTGGGATTTTTTTCTGCAACACATTTGGGATTCTTGCTCCAAATTAGCAACCGTCGAGCCAGCTTTCTGAGGGGCCAAATTGTCCCAAAAATCTTGTGTTTCATCTAAGATTTGAGGTTTTCCCCCAGGAACTGGGTAAAAGTTGGATTGAGATGATTTTAAACAGATCCTCGTGAATTCATATGATTTTTTAACTCGAATTAAATAAAACTACCATGATACTGTAGACCATGTCTTAGTCTGTAGGAAGCATTAAAAAAAAACATGCACCCACTGTTTCGTGGGGTGGCAATGGCGCAAAAACATGGTTGCAAAGCATGGATCCTCATAGATCCTCATGATTTTTGCACTTGATCAGCCCAAAGTCACCATCAGATCACACATCATGGCCAGGGGCACAGCCTGCACCACAAAACTCATGGATGCACGGCTTCCTGGCAACACCGTAGCCCAAAAACATGGTTCTAAACCATGGATCCTCATGGCTCCTCAGGATTTTGCATTGGGGCACCCCTAACTCACCATCAAATCACACGTCATGTCCATGGGCAGAGCCTGCACCACAAAACTCACGGATCCACTGCTTCCTGGCAAAACAGTGGCCCAAAAACATGGTTTTGAAGCACGGATCCTCATGGATCCTCAGGGTTTTTGCATCGGGGGACCCCTAACTCACCGTCAGATCACACACCATGTCCATGGGCACAGCCTACACCACAAAACCCACGGATCCATGGCTTCCTGGCAACACTGTGGCCGAAAAATGTGGTTTTGAAGTACGGATCCTCATGGATCCTCAGAATTTTTGCATCGGGGCCACCCCAAACTCACCGTCAAATCACACGTAATCTCTATCAGCACAGTCTACACCACAAAAAACATGGATCCATGGCTTCCTGGCAACACCATGGGCCAGAAACGTGGTTCTGAACCATGGATCCTCATGCATCCTCAGGGTTTTTGCATTGGGCCACCCCAAACTCACTGTCAAATTGAACATGTCCATGGGTACAGCCTGCACCACAAAAAACACAGGTCCACGGCTTCCTGGCAAAACCGTGGGCCCAAAACTGTTGGTTTCTATTTCCCTCACTGAGCAGCAACTGCAGTCACAAGACATCGTTTTGCATTCCACAGTCAGAGTTACTGTTGGATTCCCACGGGAATGGGAGACTGGATGTGACGTACACTGGTTTCCTGTTTGTCACTGTTCTCTCGGTGTTTCCGAGGAGAAGGAGGTTGCTTCTCTGCTCTCGCAGAGGCAAGATGCATGTTTGTAATCTCTCAGCATTGAAGTGTAAATAAAGTAAAGTTAAGCATGTAGCATGTACTGCTCATCCTTCCGCTGTGTACAGGACTCTGCAAAAACAACATTTTTGGTTATGGGCCCAGAAAAACGCAGTCAAACTGACGGATGGACTCCAGGAGCCGAGTCGGAATGCCGGCAGAGGAACAGAGAAACGGATCGGCGTTATCTGCTCTGCGCGTCAGGTTGATTGATGAGAGGTATGTGCTCATGCTCCGGGCAGCCTGCCAGCTTCTAGTTGATGGCTTTATGGCTGGACTTTGAACTTTTAAAGCCGTTTTGCTGTGCCACAGGCAAAGGCTGTAAGGCACAAGCTCACAGGCTTGGGAGGTTTGAAAGTGCTGTTGGAATGAGGTTTGAAGCAGCAGTGACGCAGCTTGATTAAAAGCCGCGGAGATGGCAAATGCAAGGCTGGCTGATGCTTTTGGGATTCCTAAGCTAAATAAGAAAAACTACGCGGACTGGGTACTCTATGCAGAGGCTATTCTGCGGAAAGAGGGTCTGTTTAAAGTTATTACAGACAACCCCCCAGCTCCAGTTACAGATGAATGGAAAGCTAAGGATTCCAAAGCGATGGGAACTCTTACGTTGATAGTATCCCCAGAAGAGCTCTGTCTGTTGCGTGATAAGACCACAGCCAGAGAAATTTGGGACACTTTGAGAGAGGCTCACTTGAGGACAGAATCTGGTTCCTCTATGTTCTACTATGCCAAGCTGCATGGTATGGCTCTTGCTGAAGGTGGAGATGTGCGTACACATCTGATGGAGATGCAGAATCTGAGACATGAGCTGCAACAGAGAGGACTCACCTTTCCAGAGGCTGTGTATTCCTTCATGATACTACATTCTTTGGGTCCAAGTTGGGAGTCCGTTGCCACTCAGATTGCTGTTCAGCCAACTGCTCAGCTCACAGTAGCCTATGTTACTGCCGTGATACTGAATGAAGCAGACCGCCGGGGTGCTAGCTGCATGGGTAAGGGGGAGTCTTCACAGACGTCATCCCAGAGTGCAGTGGAACCACCAGATGGCGCCAAAGCTTTGAAGGCAGTGAAATGCTACTCGTGTGGATGTCTAGGCCATATGAAGAGGGAATGCAGATATCCCAGGGCCAAGACAGAGCAGCGCAGCGGAAGTTCATCGCATGGAAAAGGCCAAAGAAAAGGTAAAGGTCCAGTGTCCAGGACAACGCAGCACAAGGCAATGGTCTCACGCTTCACTCCAAAGGTTGCAAAGGTCCAGAAGACGTCTAGATCTTTCTTCGTTGTTGATTCAGCAGCGACCCACCACATGTGCAACGATAAGCGACTGTTCGTGTCTTTTACACTGCAGGAAGGTGCGATTCACCAGGCGGATGACCACACAATCCCCAGTCAAGGCTACGGAACTGTTGTTCTTCACAGTTTGGACTTATCGATACAAGATGTGCTTTACGTACCAGATGCCACACACAATCTACTCAGTGTTGCGCAGCTGAATGAACGGAACATTGACGTTTCCTTCAAAAACAAGAAATGCACCATCACAAAGAAAAACGATTATGTATTGCATGCTGAATATGTTGATCGTTTGTTTGTTTTGTATTATGATGATGTTGTGCAGAATGAAACTTGTTGCATTGCAGGTTCTAACAAAAGTTTGCATGCATTCACGATTTTCACAGGAAATTTGGTCATTTGCATTTTGAGGCAGTATCTAAAATGCCTGCCTTGGTTGAAGGTATGACTATTAAACCCTGCAGGTACCACATGAAGTGCAAGGCATGCGCAGCAAACAAAGTGAAAATGGCTGCGAAAGGTAAGGTGTCTAGTAGGCAAGCTACAGAACCATACCAGGTTGTTCATGCTGATTTGGTTGGTCCACTATCGCCCTCTTTGGGTGGAAATAGGTACTTCATGGTTCTCATTGATGCATTTTCCAGGTATATTTATGTGTACAATCTCAAGCAGAAATCAGAGGCTTTTCCAAGGTTCAAGGAATTCTGTGCTTGGTTGGAAAATGTGCATGGTAAGAAGATAAAGACTCATTTCACTGATCGCGGGGGGGAATTCACTTCTCAGCAGTTTGAAGCTTTTCTGACTGAGAAAGGAATTCAACACGATTTGTCTAGTCCTCGTTTGCCATGGCAGAATGGACTTTGCAAGAGGGCAAATCAAACATTGCTTCAAGGGTTAAAAACCTTGCTGCATGTTGCCAATCTTCCAGAGAGTTATTGGGCCGAATCTCTCTCGTGTTTTGTTTACAGTTATAATCGCAGGTTATCTTCAGCGATTGGTTGTACCCCGTATGAGAAGATGTTTAGCAAGAAACCGTACATCAAACACATGAGAATTTTTGGTTCTGACATGTGGGTTCACACACCACCAAGCTCCAAGTTAGACAAGTGTGGATTGCATGGTATCTTTCTAGGTTATCAGAAAGGTTCTTACAGGATAATGATGACTGACTCTAAGACAATTAAGCTCACAAGAAGTGTTGAGTACAATGCCAAGTGGGGGGAGAATGTGGGAATTTTCCAATGTTATCCTGATGACAGTGATGAGACTGAGGATAGGCAACAGCAAAAGCAGCCGCAACAACCTGTCAGAATTCTCAGCCGCAGTCAGAGGTAACTGGCCTCACATTCCAGGCAATCGGCTGAGATTCTTGATGACCTTCCCGTCTGCGTCTCCCGGCAGGATACAGGCAAGGTCGCAACTCGGCGATCCTCCTCAAACGTGAAGAGAACACACCCTCCTCCTCTCCCTCCCTGCATTCCCCCAGGGAGGGGAAAAGAGACAGACAGGAGTCCTATTTACATGTCTTTTATTCCTGTCATTCAGCAGTACAGAGAAACGTGTCTGTACCCTCCAGACTCCGGCAATAGAGTCACAGCTCCACCCCTGTACTTCCAGTACAGGTCAGATGACACTCTGAGCTAACATCCGGTGCTCAGTACAGAGAATAGACTGCCCCTTTTTCCCAACAGTACAGTTCCAGACATCAACATCCTGTTTTGCATTCCAGCCACCTGCAGCTGGCTTTTGCATTGCTGCTTTTTCCTGACAACCTCCCCCAAAAGCATCAATGGGCAAAACATGATCCAGAGAAGAAAACAAACAGTTGTTATACATATAACACTCCCCTGTTGTTTCCGTTCCACCCTTGGAACTCCCCGCCACTGGTTTCCCCAGTGTACTTCTCTGGTTGTCTGGCTTCCAAGGAATGAGTGCATCTGCATTACCTTGGCTAGCAGTTCTCTGTTGTGTCTTTGTCTCTGACTTAGACACTGCTTCAACCTGTTTTGAGTTGTTAACAATAGCAACACATGCAACAGCTACGTTAGCAAACTCTTTGGAATACCTCTTTGGTGGTACACCCTTTGTAACTCTCTCAGACCTGCGCATGAGGTGCTGATCCTCTCTGCTCACTGGTTCAGCCTCTGGACTTTGTTGAGAACCAGATCCAATTGCAAACAGTGGTTCATCCTTCATCTGTGAAGGTCTATCCATTATGTGAGATTTCCTCTCAATGACTGTTACAACTGAGCTGTCTGAGCTATCACTGTCATCATCAGTACCACTGTAATCTGTGAAATCATTATCATCATCCGAATCGCCTTCTGTGGGAAATGTGTGAACAATTACTCTCTCCTGTTCAGGAGCACTCTCTAGAAATTTTGTGAGAATCACCTGACCAGATTCAGACAAAATTACTCTGTAGAGACCCTTTTCATATCCCACAAAAATGCCTCTGGCATTCTTAACTCCACCTGGAGCTTCTGTCCTCACATGAGACCCGAAAACCTTAAAATAGACAACAGAAGGTTTTCTATTGAACAGCTTCTCAAAAGGAGAACTTCCCAATTCTTTTGAGACCTTTCTCAACCACACGTGAACATAGGACATTAACGACTCCGCCCAATATTCATGTGGCAAATGTGAACTAAGCAATTGCGCATTCATCCCTTTTTGCAATTCTTTGTTCACCCTTACACAGACACCCCTGTTCCAGGCTTCCGCTGAAACAGCAACCTTGTGTCTTATCCCTTTCTTCTGCAGGAACTCCTGAAAATCCTGTAAAAGAAAAACTGGCTTTTCATCTGTGAAAAGACAATCAATGTTAGCATCATGCATGTTTTTAACCTTATCACAAAACTGCTGAAACCTTTCTAAGGCTTCTTGTGGTTTCTCTAAAACATAAATCCAGACAAAATTAGAGAAATGATCCACAACCACAAGATAAAATCTTGCATTGCCTCTAGATGGTGCTAGAGGACCAATCACATCAGCATATACCCGCTGAAATGCCCTGTCGACCCTTGTCACTTTCCGGGCGCTCTTGGTCACACCTGCAAGAGAGATTGCGTTTGAATCAGAAGAATTACATTTCATGTAATCACTTTGATCAAAAGTCAACAAATACAGTCCATCTTTCTCTTTGGCAGAAAGATACAGCTCTCCATCTTTGTAGATCTTGCAGCTTTTAGCATCATAGGACAGTCTCAGTCCTTTCTTTGCAATCTGCGACACACTAAGCAGATTGAACTGCAACGCAGGAACCAAATACACACTGTGTATAGTCAAGTTCAGACTCTCAAGATACACAGTCCCAATCCCGGTCGCTTCCAACTCCTGACCGTTGGCCTGTTGCACAGTGAAGCTTTGCTTCTTAAACGTTGAAAACAGTTCTCTGTGTGGGCACATGTGTTTCGTGGCGCCAGTGTCGATTATAAACACGTTCCCAACATCTGGCGTGGTTCCTTTCGACATCAAAGCCTTTGCAGGTTTCACCTGGCACTTGGTACGGCTTTTGCCTGACGCCTCAGGCTTCGCAGAGCTGCTCTTGGCTCCTCTTGGCTGGCGTGGCTTTCTACAGTTCCGCTGTAGATGCCCAGTCTGTCCACAGTTGTAACACCGGACAGCGCTCAAAGCTACAGCACGCTCCTCAGTAGCTTCAGCAGTGGGGAGATTTGAACTCTGTTCTTCCCTCCCCCTGTCCTTCACTTCCAGTGCAGCAAGTCGGTCGTGTTCATTCACAACGACGGCACACACCCTCTCCGAGGTGAGATCCTGAGCCGGTAGGGAACCAAGCTGACTGGCAACAACCTTGTAAGTTTGATTAAGGCTGTTGATCATCATGAAGCAAAACACTTCCTCCTGTAGACAGAAATTGCATTCCACCATCTGTTGGCGCAGAAATTTCATCTCTGTCAGGTGCGCTTGAACATCTCCATCAGGCGCAAGCCTCAGATTGGTCAACTTCTCAAAATACAGCAACGCTGAAGAACCAGCATCCCTCTGATGTGTTCTACGTAGCGTTTCCCAAATCTCTTGCGCATATTCTAAATGCTGAATATGCACGAGCTGCTCATCTGAGACACACAGAATTAAAGCAGTCCTAGCCTTTACATTCTGTGATTCCCAACCTCTGGTTGGTGCTGCAGGGATGGGGTTCTCAATCACCCCAAAGAGCCTCTGATTCTGCAGCAGGGCCTTCATCTTTACAGACCAAGATGAATAATTGTCATTAGTCAGGGGAGCCGGATAAGGCAGGCCTCCCCCCTTCTTGGCATCCATTTTGAATCCAAGCCTCAACTCTCACAGTCCAGCCTTGCTAAAATCCAACAGCCTTTGCTGGGTTGTTTTCTGCCTTCTCTGGCAGGCAAACTGCAAACAGTTTCTCAGTCCTTGCACAGCAACGAAGTTAGCCAAAACAAACACTCCGTGGCTTTGTTTCGCTTTTCTCAGGCTCTCTCAGAGCCAGCTGCGCAATCAGTACTTTTCCACGTCTCTGACGGGCGTCGCTTAGCAACCGTGCATTCCCTCCTCTAAATAGGAAAGCTTATCAACCACAAGAATTCCTGGAATGCAGGCTGAGCTACCAAGCTGCAGGCCTCTTCTATCAGAGCTGTTTTTTTCCAAAACGCAGCTCCTGTGAACCAGAGAATAAATCAATCTGCGTTCACACTTTTAGCCCGAAATTCAGCATACCTTGGGCTCCGTTGCGTGGGAAACACCTCCTCTCGGTTTCCAACCGTCTGTTCAGCTTCTGGCTGCAACGCAGACGTTATCTTCTTTCATGCAGAGGATGGCAACGATCCATCAACCTCTCATGTAGATTTCCGATGAATCAGAACCACCGGCTTTGCTACCATTTTGTCAGAATTCTCAGCCGCAGTCAGAGGTAACTGGCCTCACATTCCAGGCAATCGGCTGAGATTCTTGATGACCTTCCCGTCTGCGTCTCCCGGCAGGATACAGGCAAGGTCGCAACTCGGCGATCCTCCTCAAATGTGAAGAGAACACACCCTCCTCCTCTCCCTCCCTGCATTCCCCCAGGGAGGGGAAAAGAGACAGACAGACAGGAGTCCTATTTACATGTCTTTTATTCCTGTCATTCAGCAGTACAGAGAAACGTGTCTGTACCCTCCAGACTCCGGCAATAGAGTCACAGCTCCACCCCTGTACTTCCAGTACAGGTCAGATGACACTCTGAGCTAACATCCGGTGCTCAGTACAGAGAATAGACTGCCCCTTTTTCCCAACAGTACAGTTCCAGACATCAACATCCTGTTTTGCATTCCAGCCACCTGCAGCTGGCTTTTGCATTGCTGCTTTTTCCTGACACAACCCACACCCACTGATGAAGGTTCTGATTCTGAGTCTGAAACTGAATCGGATGGTTCAGAGGATTTCAAGAGTGCGAAAGCCTCTATGCGACCCTCTGAAAGCTCTGATCAAGAATTGGAAGAACCATTGTTCACAATAGGCCACTTTTCTCCTAAGAAGGAAGAGGAAAGTGTTGAGGACTTAAGGCTAATTCGCAGGTCACAAAGAGCCACAAAAGGCAGACCTCCAAAGAGATTTGCTGATGAATTTGCTAAGACAGCAGTAGCAGCTGTTAAAAGCTCCAAGAAGGTATTTGAACCTTCAAGTTTCCAAGAAATCCAGGATTTGGATTCAAAGGAAGCTGAGCCATGGTTAAATGCCATGAAGGCTGAGCTTGATTCCTTAGAAAGGAACAAAACATGGGAGCTAGTTCCAGTAGTTCCAGGAATGAAACTGCTTGGAAGCAGATGGGTCTTCAAAGCGAAGACAGATCAAAATGGCAAGATAGTCAGACACAAAGCCAGATTGGTAGCCAGAGGTTTTGCACAGGTACCAGGTGAAGACTATCATGAGACCTACTCACCCACAGTGAGATATGAGAGCATTAGACTAATGCTCAAGCTAGCTGCAGAGGAGAATCTACACGTTAGTCACCACGATGTGAATACAGCGTTTTTGTACGGATCTCTAGGTGAATCACTGTATATGCTTCCACCTGATGGCGTACAGGTAAAACAGGGATTTGTTTGTGCTCTAAAGAAATGCCTTTATGGTCTCAAACAAAGTGCACGGTGTTGGCACACAAAACTCACTGAAGTATTGTTTTCTCTAGGTTTTCAGCAAGGGAAAGCTGTTCCATGTGTATTTGTCAAAGAGGAGGGGCAAAAGAAGCTGTATTGCTTGTTTTATGTTGATGATATTTTGTTCTTTTGGAAAGATGTCACAATGTACAATAACGCCCTAGCTCAACTGAAAGAGCACTTTGACATGAAAGATCTTGGTGAGGTAAACAACTACCTATCTCTGGAAATAGAGAGAGATCAAGATGGTAACATTCTAGTACACCAGTCACAGAAAATTGCTGATGTGTTAAGCAAACTAAACCTGATGGATGCTAACCCTGTAGACACACCGATGACAACAGGTTATCAGGTAGAAGACACTGAAGAAGCATTTTCTGACACTACACTGTACAGAAGTGTGCTAGGCAAGCTAAACTTCATTGCCAGATGTTCAAGACCTGACATTGCTGTTAGCTGTAATTTGCTAAGCAGACAAGTCAACAATCCTAGTGTTAAGGATTGGAAAGCTCTAAAACGCATAGCGCGCTATTTGAAAGGCACTATGCATTACAGACTGAGATTTAACAATCAGAAGTCTGGTGGTCTTAAGATATTTGCAGATGCAAGTTTTGGAAGTGACACTACAGACAGGAAAAGTACGTCTGGAGTTTGCTACATGTATGTGATTGGTCATGCAAGAAGCAAACAACAATTAGCTTAAGTACTTGTGAAGCTGAACTGAATGTCTTATTCACTTAAGGATTGTGAATGGTTGTTACAATTGTGCAAAGACATGAAAATTCCTGTCAAATGTCCAATCCAGGTTTACCAGGACAACAAAGCATGTTTGGCTTTGCTGAATTCGGAAGGTTGTAAGCAAAGCACGAAGCACTTGCAATTGAAATTGCAACATGCTAGGGAACGTATTCAGAAGGGACTCGTAACGGTGTCCTATATGCCAGGTAATGAAATTCCTGCTGATGTATTGTCCAAGATTGTATCACGGGATCAACCCTTTACCTATGTGCAGAAGTTGGGTTTGTACTGATGTTGTACGAACACGCTGCCCAGTGATGTTCACAGAAAGGGGGAGGATGTTGGTTTCTATTTCCCTCACTGAGCAGCAACTGCAGTCACAAGACATCGTTTTGCATTCCACAGTCAGAGTTACTGTTGGATTCCCACGGGAATGGGAGACTGGATGTGACATACACTGGTTTCCTGTTTGCCACTGTTCTCTCGGTGTTTCCGAGGAGAAGGAGGTTGCTTCTCTGCTCTCGCAGAGGCAAGATGCATGTTTGTAATCTCTCAGCACTGAAGTGTAAATAAAGTAAAGTTAAGCATGTGGCATGTACTGCTCATCCTTCCGCTGTGTACAGGACTCTGCAAAAACAACAAACCATGGATCTCTCAGGGTTTTTGCATTGGGCCATCCTAAACTCAGTGTCAAATCACACAGCATGTCCATGGGCACAACCTGCAACAAGAAAAACATGGATCCACGGCTTCATGGCAACACCGTGGGCCAAAAACCTTGTTTTGAAGCATGGATCCTCATGGTTTCTGCATTCGGACACCCCTAACTCACTGTCAAATCACACGCCATGTTCATGGGCACAGACCGCACAGAAAAAAAGCAGGGTTCTGCGGTTTCCTGGCAACACCGTGGGCCAAAAACGTGGTTTCGAAGCACTACTCCTCATAGATCCTCAGGGGTTTTGCATTGGAACGCCCCTAACTCACTGTAGAATCACACATCATGGCCATAGGCACAGCCTGAACCACAAAAATCATGGATACAAGGCTTCCTGGCGACCCCATGGCCCAAAAATGTGGTTTCGAACCATGGATCCTCATGGATCCTCAGTGTTTTTGCATTGGACCACCCCTAACTCAACATCAAATCACATGTCAAGTCCAAGGGCACAGCCTGCACCACAAAAAACACAGATCCACGGCTTCCTGGCAATACCGGGGTCCAAAAACATGGTTTAGAACCATGGATCCTCATGGGTCCTCAGGGTTTTTGCATTGGCGCACCCCAAACTCACCATCAAATCACACATCAGGTCCATGGGCACAACCTGCACCACAAAAAACACGGCTCCACAGCTCCTGGCAACACTGTGGGCCAAAAACGTGGTTTAGAACCATGGATCCTCATGGGTCCTCAGGGTTTTTGCATTGGGCCACCCTAAACTCACCGTCCAATCAAACATCATGTCCATGGGCACAACCTGCAGCACAGAAAATCTGGATCCACGGCTTCCTGGCAACACCGTGGGCCAAAAACATGGTTTCAAAGCACTGCTCCTCATAGATCCTCAGGGGTTTTTTCATTGGGGCACCCCTACCTCACTGTCGAATCACACATCATGGCTATAGGCACAGCCTGCACCACAAAAAACATGGATCCACGGCTTCCTGGTGACACCATAGCCCAAGAACGTGGTTGCAAACCATGGGTCTGTCAGTACACCTTTGAGCTGATGCCAACAACTGGACTCAATAACTGGTTCTGCCCCGACTGGGCTAGGCGACTGAAGCACTTCCTGAGATCTTCCACTCCTGGAGAACAGGTCTAAGTGCACTGGACCCACAACTGTCCATTGTGAGCACCAAACTCAGCAGAGTATGAACAACACGGAAGAAAGCTGTGAAGCATAACATCTTTATTTTGTAATAGCTACTGCAAACTAAACTAAAGAGCTACTGGCTTGCATGAGTGTTACAACTTTCACTCAGCCATCTAATCTTTACATAGATAACATACAGACTCCCACAAAGTTAGGCAGGAGAGGAAGAAGCGAAGAGCAGTTTCTGCCCCCTCCTTTCTGAAAACAACATATCAGGAGATTCTCGCAATGGGAGAGGGTGAAAATATCCACATTTGCCGCCTTTTCATACCGACCATTGCAGAATCTAACACATTTGCAATTTATGTATATACACAGCAAGTTGTTCCCTGTTAACAACTTTGGTTAGTGCATCGGCAGGTATTTCTTTCCATGGCATGTAGGATACTTTTACAATTCCTTTCTGGATGCATTCTCTAGCTCGGTGAAGCTTGATTTGTAGATACTTTGTTCTCTGTTTGCATCCTTCAGAGTGGAGCAAAGCTATACAAGCTTTATTGTCCTGATAGACTTGAACGGGACAAGTGACTTTCACTTTTACATCTTCAAACAGTTGTAATAACCACTCTATGTCCATGAGGGAAAGAGTTAAAGTGTTAAGTTCTGCTTCGCAAGAACTCAAGCTTACTGTTGCCTGCTTTCTACGAGGCCAATCAAATAGGCATTGAGTATACAGGTAGCACACACCTGATGTGCTTTTGCCATTAATTGCATCACTGCCAAAACTGGCGTTGGCATAAATTTCAAGACCTCCAGATCTTTGGCTAGTAAGTTTTAACCTGTAATGCACAGTTCTTTTTAAATATCTCGCTATTCATTTTAGCACCTTCCAATCTTGAACTGTGGGTTGATTTGCATGTCTGCTGAGCAGATTTACATTTACAGCAATATCTGGTCTTGTACACCTTGCTATAAAACTGAGTTTACCTAATACACTCCTGAAAAGCATTGTATCAGGAAAAACATCAGCATCAGCATCATGTTGATAACCTGAGACCATGGGGGTGTCTACAGCATTAGCATCGCTCAGGTTCAACCTTTCAGTGACATCATTTATTTTACGTGTCTCCGAGATCTTTCATATCAAAATGTTTCTGCAGCTTTGCTAGAATGCTTTGGTAAACATTCTCATTCTTCCACAAAAATAATATATAATCTACAAAGCAAATGCAGTAGAGTTTGTGCTGATTAGACTCTTTTACAAAAAACACAAGAATCAGCCTTCCCTTGCTGAAAACCTAGGGAAAACAGCACTTCAGTCAGCTTGGTGCGCCAGCATTGTGTGCTCTGTTTTAAGACATACAGGGATTTTTTTCAGCTTACAAACCATTCCCTGTTTTATCTGCACAACATCTGGCGGTGACATGTAGATATTCTCAGTGAGAATTCCATAGAAAAACACAGTAGTTACATCATGATGAGAAATGGTCATAACTTCCTCTGCAGCAATTTTCATCAACATCCTAACACTTTCAAGCTTTACTGTCGTTGAATATGTCTCATGATAGTCCTGATCAGGTATTTGAGAAAAACCTCATGCCACTAGTCTGGCTTTGTACCTGACTATTTTTCCATTCTGATCAGTTTTTGTCTTGTAGACCCACCTACTAGCAACACACTTCATGCCTGGTTCTGCTGGAACCAATTTCCATGTATCATTCTGCTTTAGGGAATTTAACTCGGCTTTCATGGCGTTTAGCCAAGGTTCAGCATCCTTTGCGTATAAATTTTGAACCTCTTTGTAGTTGGCTGGTTCAAAAACCGAATCTGAGATGCTAGTAACAGTAGCTTTAGCAAACTCTTTGGAGTACCACTTAGGTGGTATGGCCTTAGCAGTTCTTTCAGATCTACGCAAAACTCTGGTCCTCTGGGTCTGGTGTCTCCTCCTCCTTGGGAGAATGACGACCTAATGTAAATGAAGGTGCTGTGTCTGAATCAGTGTCAGACTCATTTGATTGTTTAAGAGAGGCTTTTGCTCTTCACTGGGTAACAATTTTTTACTTTTTGAATGTTGTCTAGATTTCTACAATTGATTTAGCGTATTTTTGCTCTACTGAATCAGGAAATGGCATCCGTTTCTCTCCATCAGGTCAGGTTTACTGTAAACTGAATGGTGGGCACTGATAAAGGTAAGTACACGTAAATTGCATGTTGCTTCACCATTTTTCAAACTTCAGGGCTTGAACTTCCGTTTCTTGGAACTCCAGGAAAGCTCTGTTGTATTTGCAGAGTCCTGTACACAGCGGAACGATGAGGAGTACGTGCCACATGCTTAATTTTGCTTTATTTACACTTCAATGCTGAGAGATTACAAACATGCATCTTGCCTCTGCGAGAGCAGAGAAGCAACCTCCTTCTCCTCAGAGCACCGAGAGAAAAGAGACAAACAGGAAACCAGTGTACGTCACATCCAGTCTCCCGTTCCCGTGGGAAACCCAACAGTACTCTGACTGTGGAATGCAAAACATTGTCCCATGACAAGCACTTCGCTGCACAGTGAATAGAGCAGAAACCAACATCCTCCCCCTTTCTGTGAACATCACTGGGCAGCGTGTTCGTACAATATCAGTACAAACCCAACTTCTGTACATAGGTACAGTGTTGATCCCTTGATACAATCTTGGACAATACATCAGCAGGAATTTCATTACCTGGCATATAGGACACCGTTACGAGTCCCTTCTGAATACTTTCCCTAGCATGTTGCAGTTTCAATTGCAAGTGCTTTGTGCTTTGCTTACAACCTTCAGACTTCAGCAAAGCCAAACATGCTTTGTTGTCCTGGTAAACCTGGATTGGACATTTGACAGGAATTCTCATGTCTTTGCACAATTGTAACAACCATTCACAATCTTTAAGTGAATAAGACAGTGCATTCAGTTCAGCTTCACAAGTACTTAAGCTAACTGTTGTTTGCTTCTTGCATGACCAATCAAATAGACCCTGATTGTACATGTAGCAAACTCCAGACGTACTTTTCCTGTCTGTAGTGTCACTTCCAAAACTGGCATCTGCAAATATCTCAAGACCACCAGACTTCTGTTTGTTAAATCTCAGTCTGTAATGCATAGTGCCTTTCAAATAGCGCGCTATGCGTTTCAGAGCTTTCCAATCCTTAACAGTAGGATTGTTGACTTGTCTGCTTAGCAAATTACAGCTAACAGCAATGTCAGGTCTTGAACATCTGGCAATGAAGTTTAGCTTGCCTAGCACACTTCTGAACAGTGTAGTGTCAGAAAATGCTTCTTCAGTGTCATCTACCTGATAACCTGTTGTCATCGGTGTGTCTACAGGGTTAGCATCCATCAGGTTTAGTTTGCTTAACACATCAGCAATTTTCTGTGACTGGTGTACTAGAATGTTACCATCTTGATCTCTCTCTATTTCCAGAGATAGGTAGTTGTTTACCTCACCAAGATCTTTCATGTCAAAGTGCTCTTTCAGTTGAGCTAGGGCGTTATTGTACATTGTGACATCTTTCCAAAAGAACAAAATATCATCAACATAAAACAAACAATACAGCTTCTTTTGCCCCTCCTCTTTGACAAATACACATGGATCAGCTTTCCCTTGCTTAAAACCTAGAGAAAACAATACTTCAGTGAGTTTTGTGTGCCAACATCGTGCACTTTGTTTGAGACCATAAAGGGACTTCTTCAGAGCACAAACAAATCCCTGTTTTACCTGTACGCCATCAGGTGGAAGCATATACAGTGATTCACCTAGAGATCCGTACAAAAACGCTGTATTCACATCGTGGTGACTAACGTGTAGATTCTCCTCTGCAGCTAGCTTGAGCATTAGTCTAATGCTCTCATATCTCACTGTGGGTGAGTAGGTCTCGTGATAGTCTTCACCTGGTACCTGTGAAAAACCTCTGGCTACCAATCTGGCTTTGTGTCTGACTATCTTGCCATTTTGATCTGTCTTCGCCTTGAAGACCCATTTGCTTCCAAGCAGTTTCATTCCTGGAACTACTGGAACTAGCTCCCATGTTTTGTTCCTTTCTAAGGAATCAAGCTCAGCCTTCATGGCATTTAACCATGGCTCAGCTTCCTTTGAATCCAAACCCTGGATTTCTTGGAAACTTGAAGGTTCAAATACCTTCTTGGAGCTTTTAACAGCTGCTACTGCTGTCTTAGCAAATTCATCAGCAAATCTCTTTGGAGGTCTGCCTTTTGTGGCTCTTTGTGACCTGCGAATTAGCCTTAAGTCTTCAACACTTTCCTCTTCCTTCTTAGGAGAAAAGTGACCTATTGTGAACAATGGTTCTTCCAATTCTTCTCGATCAGAGCTTTCAGAGGGTCGCATAGAGGCTTTTGCACTCTTGAAATCCTCTGAACCATCCGATTCAGTTTCAGACTCAGATTCAGAACCTTCATCAGTGGGTGTGGGTTGTTGCGGTTGCTTATCCTCAGTCTCATCACTGTCATCAGGATAACATTGGAAAATTCCCACATTCTCCCCCCACTTGGCATTGTACTCAACACTTCTTGTGAGCTTAATTGTCTTAGAGTCAGTCATCATTATTCTGTAAGAACCTTTCTGATAACCTAGAAAGATACCATGCAATCCACGCTTGTCTAACTTGGAGCTTTGTGGTGAGTGAACCCACATGTCAGAACCAAAAATTCTCATGTGTTTGATGTAAGGCTTCTTGCCAAACATCTTCTCATAGGGGGTACAACCAATCGCTGAAGATAACCTGCGATTATAACTGTAAACAAAACACGAGAGAGCTTCGACCCAATAACTCTCTGGAAGATTTGCATCATGCAGCAAGGTTTTCATACCCTGAAGCAATGTTTGATTTGCCCTCTCGCAAAGTCCATTCTACCATGGCGAGCGAGGACTAGACAAATCGTGTTGAATTCCTTTCTCAGTCAGAAAAGCTTCAAACTACTGAGAAGTGAATTCCCCCCCGCGATCAGTGAAAAATGTCTTTATCTTCTTACCATGCACATTTTCCAACCAAGCACAGAATTCCTTGAACCTTGGAAAAGCCTCTGATTTCTGCTTGAGATTGTACACATAAATATACCTGGAAAATGCATCGATGAGAACCATGAAGTACCTATTTCCACCCAAAGAGGGCGATAGTGGACCAACCAAATCAGCATGAACAACCTGGTATGGTTCTGTAGCTTGCCTACTAGACACCTTACCTTTCGCAGCCATTTTCACCTTGTTTGCTGCGCATGCTTTGCACTTCATGTGGTACCTGCAGGATTTAATAGTCATACCTTCAACCAAGGCAGGCATTTTTGATACTGCCTCAAAATGCAAATGACCTAATTTCCTGTATTAATCATGAATACATCCTGCATGCAAACTTTTGTTAGAACCTGCAATGCAACAAGTTTCATCCTGCACAACATCATCATAATACAAAACAAACAAACGATCAACATATTCAGCATGCAATACATAATCGTTTTTCTTTGTGATGGTGCATTTCTTGTTCTTGAAAGAAACGTCAATGTTCCGTTCATTCAGCTGCGCAACACTGAGTAGATTGTGTGTGGCATCTGGTACGTAAAGCACATCTTGTATCGATAAGTCCAAACTGTGAAGAACAACAGTTCCGTAGCCTTGACTGGGGATTGTGTGGTCATCCGCCTGGTGAATCGCACCTTCCTGCGGTGTAAAAGACACGAACAGTCTCTTATCGTTGCACATGTGGTGGGTCGCTGCTGAATCAACAACGAAGAAAGATCTAGACGTCTTCTGGACCTTTGCAACCTTCGGAGTGAAGCGTGAGACCATTGCCTTGTGCTGCGTTGTCCTGGACACCGGACCTTTGCCTTTGCTTTGGCCTTTTCCACGCGATGAGCTTCCGCTGCGCTGCTCTGTCTTGGCCCTGGGATATCTGCATTCCCTTTTCATATGGCCTAGACGTCCACACGAGTAGCATTTCACTGCCTTCAAAGCTTTGGCGCCCTCTGGTGGTTCCACTGCACTCTGGGATGACGTCTGTGAAGACTCCCCCTTACCCATGCAGCTAGCACCCCGGCGGTCTGCTTCATTCAGAATCATGGCAGTAACATAGGCTACTGTGAGCTGAGCAGTTGGCTGAACAGCAATCTGAGTGGCCACGGACTCCCAACTTGAACCCAAAGAGTGTAGTATCATGAAGGAATACACAGACTCTGGAAAGTTGAGTCCTCTCTGTTGCAGCTCATGTCTCAGATTCTGCATCTCCATCAGATGTGTACGCACATCTCCACCTTCAGCAAGAGCCATGCTATGCAGCTTGGCATAGTAGTACATAGAGGAACCAGCTTCCGTCCTCAAGTGAGCCTCTCTCAAAGAGTCCCAAATTTCTCTGGCTGTGGTCTTATCACGCAACAGACAGAGCTCTTCTGGGGATACTATCAACGTAA
This sequence comes from Podarcis muralis, assembly GCF_964188315.1. Taxonomy (NCBI): domain Eukaryota; kingdom Metazoa; phylum Chordata; class Lepidosauria; order Squamata; family Lacertidae; genus Podarcis; species Podarcis muralis. Next base: position 13,565,507 of record NC_135674.1, read on the forward strand.
GAGTCCCCTTCGCTTTGGAATCCTTAGCTTTCCATTGATCTGTAATTGGAGCTGGGGGGTTGTCTGTAATAACTTCAAACTGACATTCTTTCCGCAGAATAGCCTCTGCATAGATAACCCAGTTCGCGTAATTCTTCTTATTGAGCTTTGGAATTCCAAACGCATCAGCTAGGCTGGCATTTGCCATTTCTGCTGCTTTTAATCAAGCTGCGTCACTAGCAGGCTGTGTCTGTGTACAGCAGCTGCATCCAAAAGCACTTTCAAAAAGTACTTTCGCTTTCCCAGCCTCCAAGCCTGTGCCTTAAAGCCTTTGCCTGTTCCTCGGCAAATCGGCTTTAAAAGTTCAAAGTCCAGCCATAAAGCCATTAATTAGGTGCTGGCAGGCTGCCCGAAGCATTAGCACATACCTCTCATCAATCAACCTGACGCGCAGAGCAGATAACGCTCCGTTCCTCTGTTCCTCTGCCGGCATTCTGAAGTCCTTCCTTCAGATTGACTGCGTGTTTCTGGGCCCGGAACCAAAACTGTTGTATTTGCAGAGTCCTGAACACAGCGGAATGATGAAGAGTACATGCCACATGCTTAATTTTGCTTTATTTACACTTCAGTGCTGAGAGATTACAAACATGCATCTTGCCTCTGCGAGAGCAGAGAAGCAACCTCCTTCTCCTCGGAGCACCGAGAGAAGAGAGACAAACAGGAAACCAGTGTACGTCACATCCAGTCTCCCGTTCCCATGGGAAACCCAACAGTACTCTGACTGTGGAATGCAAAACATTGTTCCGTGACAGGCACTTCGCTGCACAGTGAAGAGAGCAGAAACCAACATGCTCAGCGGCAGGGAGGTCTCTCTTCAGAGTCCAACAGTAGTCAGCCATCATGACTGCATCCCAGCGACCCTGATACCTGGTCTCTATCTCTTTCATGTCCTGATGGAATCTCTCCCCCTGCTAGTCACTCATTGAACCTAGGTTCTCAGTAAACCAGTCCAGATGTGAAAATAGGTAGTGCATCTTGACGCTCATGTTGCAGCCCAGGTTTCTGAAAGCAGTCAGCATGTTGTTGACAAGTTCTGCGTAGTTTCTGGCCTTATTGTTGCCAAGAAAGTTCTTCACTACCAGAACAAATGCCTTCCACGCTTCCAGTTCCACTTCGTTCATTGAGTTTCCGAACTCTGGATCTCTGATGAGCTGACGGATCTGAGGACCATCAAAGATGCCAGCTTTCAACTTCTCCATGGTCAATCCTGGAAAAGCCTGGCACAAGTAAGTGAAGCAGTCACCATCCTTGTCCAGAGCCTTGGTGAACTGCTTGATTAAGCCGAGCTTGATGTGCAGCGGTGGGAAGAGTATTCTGTCTCTGTCCACCAGAGGGTCGTTGATGATGTTCCTTTCTTTGCAAGGCACCAATTCCTCCCGCACAGGGCAGTCCTTCTTCGTGTAATGCTGAGCACGGTCCCTACTATCCCACATGCACAGAAAACATGGGTACTTGGTGAAGCCAGACTGTTGTCCCAACAAAAAGTTCACCATCTTCAGGTCAACACAAATAAACCACTTATGCTGATCATAACCAATTTTCTACAGCACATACTTCACCGCTTCATAGTTCTCCTTCAGTGTAGTCGAGTGAGCCAGGGGTATAGAGGCAAACTGGTTGCCGTTGTGTAGCAGAACACATTTCAGTGATCGCTTGCTGCTGTCAATGAACAGTCTCCAATCTTTGTTGTTTTTTTTAAATGATATTTATTAAAAGTTTAAAGATTGCAGAAAAAAGAAGAAAAAAGAAAACAGCAAAAAAATTTAACAAAACATACATTACAATACATAAAAAAGGAAAAAAGTACATAAAAACCAATACAACAATACAGCAAAAAAAACCAAATACATCCAATATTCCATATCTTTATCTTTCATTTGCTTGTTTCATCGACCTCCTCACACCTCCCTTTTTGTGTTCTAGTTTAATTAATTGTTTCAGCAAATTCTTTCAATCTTTCTCAATTTTTGTTGGGTAATTTATCTTAACAATCTAACCTATTAATTAACTCAGCAAGTCCTTTCCATCTTTCACTATATTCTGTCATTCAATTTGCCTTGATTTATTTTAACTTTATCTTACCATAAAATACCTTAAAGCTTAAAACTTAATACTTATTTATACATAACTCCTTATATCATTTCTACTAAGGCCAAATAGTTTCATTCCAACATTTTCCCTAATATTTGTTAATTTTGCACTAATTCCCAAAAAATTTTTTAGAACTTTCTTCCAATCTTCATCCAACGTCTCTTTTTCCTGGTCTCGGGTTGTGTCAGTCCTTACTGTCCATTCCATCTAGTCCAGCAACCTGGTAATCTTATGTCCGAGGCTCTTAAGTCTTTTCCATGTCCCTTCTGCAGATTTTCTTCTTGTTTATACCTGCCTTGTCTTTTGTTGATCTCTTTCTTAATTTCTTTCCTTTCTCATTGAGGAGTATTTAAAAGCATATTTCAAAGTCCCTCCGAAATTGAGAGCCCCCACAACTCCAGACCCCCCCTGGCCCACTCCAGATTCAATCTTCAAAAACAGCGGCTTATGCTCCTGCAGGGCCTCGGGTCTCTCCATTTGTGTTACTTGAGGTTCAACAGCAACCATTATCTTCTGCACTTGCACTTGCCCTGTCAAGACAGGTTCCTGAGTTGGTTCCTGAATGGTTTCTATATGGGTATTCACCGTTTGTCCAAAGTTTTAAACTGCAACAGTCATCAAATCCATCTTCTCATGCATCTGCTCCAACAAAGCGTTTGTCTTGCAAAAAGCAAGCACCAAAACTTCTTCTAAACACATTTTTTACTCAAGGTCAGAGTCTGGTCCCACAATCCTAATCTCCCAGCTGTGAAATCCCCAGATCGACTCCAGTAACAATTTAACAAGCTCCCTCTAGAGGAGACAATTTCTATTTGTATCCATCTTTTAAAAGCAGGTCCAACAAAAGAAAATTACTTTCATTTTTCAAATATTTTGTTTCTTTTAAATGCAGAAGGCAACATTAGAATCAATTTGTTTCTCTTTTTTAGCTATCTGTCAAAGACGTTCCATTCACAGTCAATGAACTTCCCCAAAAATTTCTGTCTCTGGCACCCCGTTCCCAGGTTTGAGACGGTGGAAATTTATCTTTCTTTACTCTCTCTCCTGCAGGCTTGAACAGTCAAAGCCCCCCCCCCTTTTCTCCTGCTTCCAAGGGGGGTTTTGTTGGTTATAAATGAAGGAGATTTAGACCTTTATATACGACTTTCCAGACTTTAGCTTGCAAGGTTTTTGCTTCAGTCTATTTACAAAAGCGGAAGGCGGACTTCCTGTTTTGAGCCTTCCCGCTTCGGTGCCAAATTAAAATGTTTCTTTAATCCAATTTTCCGTTTCTACTCACGGGTACTTGTTTTAGAGTCCAATTGTCCACAGGAAAAAGTCAGCGCTCTCCGGCAACGGCTGTGCGGCTTCACTCCGTAAAAGTAGCGGTCGATTCAAAACACCGCGCTGCTCACCCCACGTCGCTTCGGATCCTCGAGAAAGGGTTTCCCTGCGAGTAGGGGAGGCGCTCCTGGTGTCAGCCGAATCCCACGTTCCCAGGCTTCCTCCGCCTGGGATTTTTAAAGGGTCTCCGCCTTCGCCGCGGCGGCAAGACCCGATTTTCACGGAGCAGGTTCCTCCCGGTCAGAGGAACTCCGCCATTGCCGATGGCACTAACCCGGAAGTCCGAACAGTCTCCAATCTTTAGGACGTACTGTGGCACTCCAAGCTTGAGCAGAAGCTGCGCAATATCTGCACAGTACACCAACTCCTTCTCTTCTGAGAAAAAACGGAGGTACTCTTGATGCCTGTTGCGGAAGTAGCTGATGAGAGCACTGTCAGAGAGGAGGTTTTTTTCCTTCAATCTGGATGCCAACAGTTCGGCAGAGTCCTTTGACAAGCTGAGGTCGCGAACTAGATCATTCAACTCCTTTTGGGAAAATGGATGTGGAGCATCATCTTCAAGAACCACTTCTTCTTCTTCATGTCCTTCAACACTGGAGGCATCTTCATCACTAATGTCAGGAAGTTCTCCGAAGATAGGCACTGGAATTTCATCACAATGAGCTACAGGAAGAGGTGCTGATTGAAGATCAGGATACTTCAGGCTGCTCCGGTTCTTTCTGTTGATCCCAGTCACATCAACAGCGCAGAAGTAGCAGTCAGTGACATGGTTTGTCAGCTCCCTCCAAACCATGGGAATTCCAAAGTTCAGACTCCTCTTGCCATTGGTCCACCCATGTAGAGTCTCGGTGCATGCCTTGCACACCATGTGTGGCGCCCAAGCTTTATCCTGGTGTCAGAGCTGCCCTAGGTCCCAGCTCACAAAGGACCAACGCCAGTTCGTTGTTATATAAAACAGTCTTTATTGAAGCTCAGTTTCGCTTTCACAGCCGCGGCGCGCAGCTCTACGTCTCAAACTCTAGACCGCCGAAGCTCTGTCTGAATCTCCTCCCCCCAGACACCAGTTTAAGACTCTAGCCTTGCTCCACCTCTTCCTTTGCTCTCTTCTCCTCTGGGCCCGCCTGTCCGCTGGGGTCTCGCCTCTCCTAGACTCTTCTGACGCTGAGTCTCCTGAGTCCTCCCCCTCCCTCCCTTTAGGACCTGGTTCCCAATCCGGGTTTCCTGCTGTGCCGCGCGCCTGTACATTCGAACTTGGCGCGCGCGCCCAGCCTGCCACCTTCCTCCTGACCGTTACACTGCTCCTGTCACTGCTTCCCCCTTCGGGGAGGCTAGCTGCACCTGACTCTCCCTCCGTTCCCTCACTCTGCGATGGAGGCGTGGCCACCCCTGACTCATCTTCTCTCCCTGCTGGAGGAGAAGCTGGCCCTGATACATGTGACTCTTCCCCCTCACTACGCTCTGGTGGAGGAGCTGGTCCTGCTCTCCCGCTGCTGCTTTGGGAGTCCCCGCTGGCCCCTTGCTTCTGGTGTGTCCCCCCTGGGACCCCCCTTGCCCTGGCCATCGGTGCCCCCCTCTGGGAATCTTCTGATTCGCTGGAGAGACTCATGGAATCTCTCGGGCCACTTTCATACTCCCCTACGCTGCCCTCAGATTCTTCCCCTTCGCTCTCCATTTCCTCTCTCCCCTGTGCCTCTGCTCCTGAGCCCCTGACACCTGGTCACCAAGTTTAATACCAAAATAAGCATGGTAAGCACACCTTATGAAACTTGTGACTGGCTTCCTATTAGGAGTAATGGTGTATTCTCCACATATGTAGCAGAACACGTCGGGCTTATTTCTGCAACATCTTCTGGCCGAAGTCATCTCATTCACCTGAAAAACAAAACTAGGTAGAAATTTGTCATAAGTTGGCGCATGCGCGGGTGGAGTTTCCTATACACTTCGTGTATGGCTGCCCCATTAACTTAGTTTTGATCCCCCAACTTTATGCTTTGCCGCACCAATTTATGGAAGATTTCGAGGTTTTATGACTTCAAACTGATCCCTTTTCAACATAATCACCCAGAACTATCGGACCGGAATACTTCTTGTCATTAAAATAATCATTTGCGTGGTGATTCCCGCCCCCTCCCACAGATGGAATAAATAAAGACACATGGACACCAGAATTTAGGTTAATGGGTGAAAAATGGCCACAACTTTATTGATTACAGGTAAGAGCAGTATTGGCTTTAGGCATTGGCCCTATCAGACTAACCGGCATAGAACCGGGAAGGGTTAAGCACCAAAAGGGGAGCCCCCAAGATGCACATCCCTAGGCGCTCCCCGAGGGGTTACCGCTCGGGAGCGCGCTTTAGGCCCTAGCCTCCATAGGTTTCGGACGAGGCGACGCCCCCCGGAGTCCTTTACCGACCTACCCTTCAACATTTGGGGGAGGTGATGGCGTTCTTCCCCCCCAACTCATTTGCGTAATAATACCCCTGCCAATGCCTAACCGCCCAAACCAAAGGTGTTGTGCCGTTTTGCTATGAGGTAGGCGAAAAAACCAAGTGGCTTCCAAAATAATGCCAATTAGCCAAGTGGAAAAACTCCTACCAGGCCCCTTGCGGCAACCAACCGAAGTCCATAGCAAAGTCAAAAAAAAAACCTAGAGGGTGGGTGGGTGGGAAACCGCAGCTGGCTGAAAGAAAAGATAGGGGCGAGCACGGGCTGCCCTGACCTGAAATGAACTCAACTAAGCCCGCCCGTGCCGCCAGCCAATTGGCTGGCGCGCTGAATGATGAATCCCGGGATTCCCAAGTCCCGCGGGGCTGCAGCCAGCCCCGCGAGGATGTAGGTGGGGTGTGAGCCCGCAACCCCCCCTCCTTATGTCGGGAGTGGCTTTCCAATCGAAACAATTATTCGACATGGCATTTTACCCCCACCAACTTCTTCTAAAATGCTCCACACAAGCGTACATGTGAACAAAAATGTAAAAAAACGACGTGACCATAATTCAAAATCTTGACCTGATTGAGCAAAACCAATGTGATTTTTGGATTCAGCGCATCAGATTCGTCCTAAATCAACTGTAAAAATGCAGACAACAAATTTGTTGTTGACCAGTGAATCTGTGTCATCATCAGAATCTACATTGGCACCAGCATTATTATCATCATCAGCAACAACAGGATCTGCCTCTTTCTTAACTGCTTTTGCACCATCATCATCTGAAATGGGATTACACTGAAAAATGCCAACTTTGTCCCATTTTGGATTGCAATCCATGCTTCTGGTCAACCTAATCGCCTTTGCGTCAGTGATTAACACATGATAGGAACCCTTTTCATAACCCAGAAAAATACCATGTTGGCCACGTTTGCTCAATTTGTTGTCCTGCAAAGTGTGCACCCATACCTCTGAACCAAAAATTCTTAAATGTTTCACATATGGCTTCTTTTGGTAAAGCATTTCATATGGGGTGCAATCAATAGCTGATTGATATCTGCGATTATACACGTAAGAAAAACAGGATAAGGCTTCAGCCCAAAAGGGATTGGGTAGGCCTGAATTGTGCAACGTAGTTCTCACACCTTGTTGCAAGGTTTGGTTCACTCGTTCACACAAACCATTTTGCCTTGGAGATCTGGGTGTGGCAGTCATGTGCTCTATGCCCTGTTCAGTAAGGAAATTCTCAAACGCTTCTGAACAAAATTCTCCACCCCTGTCAGTAAACAAACAATGTACGTGCTCATAGTGTACATTTCTAAACCATGCACAAAATTGTTGAAACCTAGAAAAAGCTTCAGATTTCTTTTGCAGCACATAGACCCACACATATCTTGAATAGGAATCTATCAGCACCATGAAGAAATGTGAATTGCCTCTAGAGAGCGCTAAGGGTCCAACCAAGTCAGCATGTATGATGTGATGGCCTGGGATTCGGATGCTGAACCTGAGGAATCCCAGCCTGCACAGGATTCCCCGCCTCCAGAACCAGCTGAGCCGGGGCTGGGGCATGAGCCCGAAGGGTCCTCACCTGTGCTGGATCCTCAGGTGCAGGACCAGCTGAGTCTGCTCTGGCTCCTGAGGGGGTGGAGGATCCATTGCCTGCAGGTGCTCCACTCTCATCCCCATCAGGGGAAACTGAGGTAGCCTCTGGGTCCAGTAACCCTCCAGCTTCTCCTGAGTTGCAGAGGCTCAGGGCAGAGAGGTGGAGGGAACTAAGTTCCCACAGGAGGAGTGTTCGCCTCCAGGCCAGGAGAGGCGAGTCACCTGAGGATCGGGGCTCCCTGTGCCTCGGGGCAGATAAAAGCCAGAAAGCCTCAGTCCCAAGTTGCGGGAGCAACTTTGTTGGTTGTCAGTTCCTGCCTGAACCCTGTCCTGCTATCCTGCCGGAGCTCCTGACCTCACCCGACTACCTGCCCTGCATGCAGCTTCAACTTCTTCGGACTGCCTCCATACTGCACCTTTGACCTCGAACTGGACTCGGACCTCGCCTCTTGGTTAGCCCACAGGACCAGCACATATGACTTCATAAGGTTTCTTAGCTTCTCTCCCAGATTTTACACCTTTGGGAGCTTGCTTAGCCTTGTTTTCAGCGCAAGAAACACATTTCATATGGTAAAAGTTTGTTGGGTCGTATATCTTTTGACCCACTGAGTCTGCTGCAACGGCCCTGCAATAAATTTGATTTATTGCCACTCCGACAAACTTCCAATGGCGCCCACACGCTTCCACTCTGCGCGCTGCCATTCTCCTCAGTTGCAGGATAATAGCAGAGTTCACACGCAGCATAAAATGGCTTGTCTGTGTCGACGTGGTGTCCTCAATAACTCAGCTCGACACCAGTGCTTCTAATCTAACACTCTTTTTAAAAAAATTTTTTAATTAATTTTATTAAGTACAAATTAAAAAAACATACATATTCACAGCAAAAGAGAATACAAAAGAAAGAGAAAATACATCTAACCAAGGAAAAACAATTAGAGAAAGTTTTTTTTAAAAGATATTTATTGAAGTTTCAAAAAAATTATATAAAATAAAAACGAACAAAAATACAAACACAGACAACAACAAGTATAATTTCAATCCCTTATTTTCTTAATTCCTTACTTTCCCGACCTCCTCATACCGCCCCTTTCTGTATTCCAATTTCTAATTATTTAATTCAGCAAATCCCCCCCATAGTTTCTATTGATTTTCAACATTTCTTTTCTTAATTACATAATCATTACAGCTAGAAACCACTTAATTTCTAAACCAACATTGTTCTAACATTCAATAATTTTACAATGTTTCTTAAGATAGTCCTTAAATTTCTTCCAATCTTCTTCCGCCGTCTCTCTTCCCTGGTCTCGGATTCTGCCGATCATTTCTGCCAGTCCCATATAATCTATCACCTTCATCTGCCATTCTTCCACGGTGGGTAGATCTTCTGTCTTCCAATACTTTGCAATGAGTATTCTTGCTGCTGTTGTAGCATACATAAAAAAAGTTCTATCCTTCTTTGGCACCAATTGGCCGACCATACCCAGGAGAAAGGCCTCTGGTTTCTTCAAGAAGGTATATTTAAATACCTTTTTCATTTCATTATATATCATTTCCCAGAATGCCTTAATCCTTGGGCATGTCCACCAAAGGTGAAAGAATGTACCTTCAGTCTCTTTACATTTCCAACATTTATTGTCAGGCAAATGATAGATTTTTGCAAGCTTGACTGGTGTCATATATCATTTTCATAATATTTTCTTTTAAGGCATTACATGCCGTAAATTTTATACCACAACCGTTCCCAATCAGCAAACATAATGTTATGACCAATATCTTGTGCCCACTTAATCATGGCTGATTTGACCGTTTCATCCTGTGTATTCCATTTCAACAGCAAGTTATACATTTTTGACAAATTCTTAGTTTTAGGTTCTAGCAATTCTGTTTCCAATTTTGATTTTTCCACCTGGAAGCCAATTTTCCTGTCCATCTTATAAATCTCCATTATTTGATAATAATGAAGCCAGTCTCGCACTTTATCTTTTAATTTCTCATAACTCTGCAATTTCAATTTATCCCCTTCTTGTTCCAAAATTTCCCAATATCTCGGCCATATTGACTCCATATTGAGTTTTTTCACAGCCTTTGCCTCCATTGGCGACAACCACCTTGGAGTTTTGTTTTCCAGCAAGTCTTTATACTTAATCCAGACATTATACAATGCTTTCCTGACAATATGGTTTTTAAAAGCTTTATGAGCTTTGACCTTGTCGTACCACAGATATGCATGCCACCCAAAAGTGTTGTTAAAACCTTCTAAGTCCAAAATGTCTGTATTCTCCAGAAGCAGCCAATCTTTCAACCAGCAGAAAGCTGCTGATTCATAATATAGTTTAAGGTCTGGCAGGGCAAATCCACCCCTTTCCTTTGCATCAGTTAATATCTTAAATGTTATTCTGGGCTTCTTGCCCTGCCAGACAAATTTAGAAATATCTTTCTGCCACTTCTTGAAACAGTCCATCTTGTCAACAATTTGCAGTGTTTGAAACAAAAATAACATTCTAGGCAATACATTCATCTTTATAGCTGCAATTCCACCCAACAAGGAAAGCTTCAAATTTGTCCAAATTTCTAAATCTTTTTTCACTTCTGTCCAACATTTCTCATAATTATCTTTAAACAAATTCACATTCTTAGCTGTCATATTAATCCCCAAGTATTTCACTTTCTTAACCACGGTTAACCCTGTCTCATTCTGAAACCTCTCCCTTTCTATAGGTGTTAAATTTTTCTCTAATACCTTAGTTTTTGATTTGTTCAATTTAAATCCTGCTACTTGACCAAACTCTTGAATTAATTCTAGAACCCTTTTAGTACTAGATTCTGGCTCTTGTAATGTAAGTACCAAATCATCTGCAAATGCTCTCAATTTGTACTGTTTAACTCCGACCTGTACCCCTTTAACCAGCTGGTCCCTTCTAATCATGTTCAGCAAAACCTCCAGGACTGATATAAAAAGTAATGGAGAGATTGGGCACCCCTGACGTGTCCCTTTTTCTATCTTGAATTCTTCCGTAACCACATTATTTACAATTAGCTTAGCTTTTTGCTCTGAATATATTGCACCTATACCGTTTTCAAATCCTTGGCCTACCCCCATCCCCTGGAGAACAATTAGAGAAAGTTTTGTCTCTTTTCATATTTACAGTTATTTATACCTCTATAAAATGCTGTTTACAATAAAGCAGTGAAATGAAAGATAAGATATCGGGGGGGAAAGAAAAAAAAAAGAACAAAGAAAGAATAAAGAAGTAAAAGAAAAAGATCATTTTTGAAAAGGGGAAAAAAAAAGACTTCCACCGTTTACCTCACGCGTTTTTAATACTCCGTTCGTCAGAACCTCTGTTCTTCATATTTTCCCTTTGGAGTTCCTTAATGTCTCACTTTGTATTTTTTATATTACACACAAGATTATTCTAAACACAACCAGATTTTTGTAGTTGAGCCCTGGTTTTGTAAATAATCATTTAAGCACTCCCATTGCTTCATAACTATAGTTTTGGATTTTCTCCTTATTATATCTGTCAATTTTGCTAATTCCAGGTACTCGCAAAGTTTTCCCAACCATTCTCTTTTTGTTGGGATGCTTTCCTCTTTCCGATAGCTAGCAATCAAAATTCTTGCCGCTGTTGTCACGTATAGAAATAAGTTAGTTTTATCTTTGGGGATATCTTTATCTAGAATTCCTAATAGATATGCCTCTGCTTTGTTGTGTGTGATGTCCTTATCAATTTTTTTATTTCGTCATGGATCATGTCCCAAAAAGTTTTAATCTTTGGGCAAGTCCACCACATGTGGTATAACGTACCTTTTGTTCTGTTACATTTCCAACATTTGTCGTTGTTCCTTTTATTTATTTTTGACAGTCTGTCAGGGGTTAAGTACCATCTGTGGTGAATTTTTCTGAAATTCTCCCTTAATAAATCACACGCAGTAAAATTTATGTTTTCCTCCCCAAAAGTTTTCCATCTTTCCAGATCTATCTCATATCCTAAATCATGCTCCCATTTTAACATGTTTTCCCCTTTTGTCTCTTGCTCTAAGGTGGTTTTCATTAATAATCTATACATTTTTGCAAGTATTTTTTGATCGCTCTGCAGTATTTCCTTTTCTAATTTTGAGATTTTATTTTCAACCCCCCCCTTTTTATGTCTTTTTCATATGTTGCTTTTAATTGATAATATTGTAACCAATTTATTCCAAATGTTTGTAATTGTTCATAAGTTTTTAATTTAATGTTTCCGTCTGGATCCTCTAATATTTCCCTATATGTTGGCCAAGTCTCTTTTACATTACTCTTTAATGTTGTGGTTGCTTCCACTGGCGAAACCCATTGGGGAGTTTTCTCAATAATTTTTCCTTTTGTTCTTTCCCAGACATCCAATAGAGCCTTTCTTACTATGTGATTTGTAAATTTTTTATGTTGTTCTTTTTTGTCATAGAATAAATAGCCGTGCCAGCCGTATATTTTGTCCCAGCCCTCTAATGTTAGGACTTCATTATCTTTTAATAATATCCATTTTTTTATCCAACACCAACACGCTCCCTCAAAATACTTTCTTAAATCTGGCACTGTGAATCCTCCACTTTCCTTTGGGCCCGTCATTACTTCTAGTTTTATCCTTGCTTTTCCCCTTGCCATATAAAATTTGCAAGATCTCTTTGCCAGCTTATAAAATATTTAGTTCCTATTACAATTGGAATCGTTTGGAATAAAAATAGAATTTTGGGGAGTATCATCATTTTAATCATAGATATTCTTCCTCCTAATGATAGTTTTAGTTTTCCCCATTTATCCATACTTCCTTTAATTTCTTTGCATTTTTTGATATAATTATCCTTAAATAAATTTGTATTTTTATTTGTAATCCATATCCCTAAGTAGTTCACTTTATTTTCTTTTTTTAGTCTTGTCGTTTCCTCTAATTCCTTTTTCCCTTTCTCGCCTATATTTTTAGTTATCAATTTCAATTTATCTTTATTCAATTTGAATCCTGCTACTTCGCCAAATTCTTTCATTCTTTCTAATGCTTTTTTATACTTTCTTTTGGTGTTTCGGTTGTAATGCTCACGTCGTCTGCAAATGCTCTTACTTTGTAACACTGTGTCCCAAGACATATGCCCTTTATTTCTTCATCCTTTCTCAGAGCTATTAATAGAGTTTCTAATATTGTTATAAATAGGAGTGGGGATAAAGGACATCCCTGTTGCGTCCCTCTCTCGATGTTGAATTCCTCTGTAATTTCGTTGTTTAGTATTAATTTGGCTCTTTGTTTTTTGTAGATTGCTTGAATTCCATTCATCAATCTTTTACCTAAATTTAAACTTTCACAGGTTTTGATCATAAATTTCCAAGAGACACTGTCAAATGCGTTTTCAGCATCTACCAAGAGCATTGAAATTTCTTTACTTGGATTCATTTTGGCATATTCTATTAAGTCTATAATTATTCTAGTGTTGTCCTTTATTTGTCTGGCTGGCAAAAATCCTGCCTGATCTTTTTTAATTACCCTTTTTAGCAGAGTTTTCATTCTATTTGCAAGAACTCCAGTAAATATTTTATAGTCTATATTCAATAGAGATATTGGCCTGTAGTTTTTTATAAGTCTCAAATCTGTACCTTGCTTTGGGATAAGGATAAGGGTTATTAATGCTTCTTGCCACGAATTAGGTATTTGTCCTTTGTCTAAAATTTCATTCACAATTAATTGCAATTTGGGTGTTATTATTTCCTCTAATTTTTTATAATATGTTACTGAGATTCCATCTGGTCCCGGCGATTTCCCCTCCTTCATATTTTTAATCACTTTTTTAATCTCTTCAAGTTCAATATTTGAATTTAATATTGCACATTCTTCTTCTTCTATATCTGGCAGTCTATTTTCTGATAGGTATTTTTGGATTTTCTTTTCCTCTTTTAATTCTACTTTATATAATTTTTTGTAATATTTTATAAAACTTTCTTTAATTTGTTTTGGGTCTATGATTTCCTTTTCTTCGTCAATAATTCTATTTATTATTCTTTCTACCTGTCTTTCTTTAATAAACCATGCCAGCATCCTACCCGGTTTATTTGCCTGTTCAAAATATCTTTGTTTCGTCCATATAATTTTTTTCTCTACTTCCCTATTTATTAAATTCGAAAGGTGGACTTGTAAATTCTTTATTTGTTGGAGGATATCTTCATTCTTTGGGTTTTTCACTAAATCTTTTTCTTTCTCTCTTATTTGTTTATTTATTTCCATAATATTATTATCTTTATTTCTCCTTATCCTTCCCATTTGTTGTATTACATACCCTCTCATATAGGCTTTGCTCGCTTCTCAAATCATTTTTTAATCAGTATCCTGATTTTCATTTATTTCATAAAATTCTTTCAATATTTCCTTAGCCCTTTTAACCCTTTGATCATCTCTCCATACCTCCTCATTCATTCGCCACCTAACACTCTTTATTTAGAAGCATTCAAAACAGAAAAGAAAACCTACAGAATCTAGCTGCATGTTCGCAGCTTTCTGCCTCTTAACAAAAACCGAAACGACCTTGCTAACGTTCTCAGACAGACTGCTCTCCAGAGAGAGCTCAGCCCCCACAGAGCACAGATCAAAGGGAAAAAGCACGGATCATGTGGGCAGTGCACCCAGTTGATAAGAACGCTCCTGGAGTGTTAACTCCTGACAGTCCAGAGCCACAACAAAGGACAATTTTTCAATTTCATGCCATCAACCATGCTTGGCATTTTAGCTGCTGCCTGGAAATGCAAATGACAATAAAGACAGTAGTACTCATGAATACAATGGTCATGCAGTTTCTCATTCTTATCTACAGAAATGTTACAACATGTCTTCTCAGTGGCTTCAGCAGCTGTACCTGTAACAAAAGGCAATTGATATAAACCATTAGTACATACAGAATGAGCTTGCCATTTCGACGAATTTCACAATGAGATCCAGCAAAAACCACCTTAAACCCTTGATAATCAAGTTGGGAAACACTCAAAAGGTTGTCCTGAAGATGAGGAGCATACAGGACATTCTTAATTGGTGCATTGAGGCTCTTTAAAAACACAGTTCCTTGAGCCAAACTTCTGAAAACAGTTCCATCCGCCTGATGAATTGCTTTCTCTTGCTTCTCAAGATGAACAAAGAGATCTTTATCTCTGCACATGTGGTTCGTGCAGCCAGAATGAACAATGAAGACTCTCCGTGCACGTAGACTGGAGCAGCGTGAGATCAAAGCCTTTGATGCAGCTGGCCCTTGGGGTTTTCGTCCTCCTCCCCCTCTGTCTTTGAAGTTGCCCTTCTTCTTTGAAGTTTTTTTACACTGAAAACTAAGATGGTCTTCTGCGCTGCAGGAAAAACAACACCGCAACTTTAACAGCACTTTCACTTTCTCCTGTTGGAGACTTAGGCACATATTCAGCAGCACCATTGTCCCGGCTTTCTCTAACAGGCTGTCTGCGATCCCACTCATTCAAGAGCACGCTAGACACATAATCTTCTGTTAGCCGGTCAGAAGGCAAAGTTGATATTTGAGCAGCTACTCCATCAAAGGAATCATCGAGACTGTTTATCATTAGCATTGCAAACACAGCCTCTGAAATATTCAGGTCTCGCTGAACAAGGTCCTGCCTGAGGCGTTTTAATTGAGACATATGGCTGGGCAAATCACCATCTTTCTTTAATTGCAGCCTGCACAGCTTCTTGAAGAAAATCATGCTGGAGCCGGCACCTTGCCTCAAATGCATATCTTGCAATTTATGCCAAACAGACCGTGCAGTCTCTTGACCCTCCAAGTTTACCAACAAGTGGTCTGAGACACTCAAAACAATTGTCCCCCTGGCTCTCAGGTTTCCAACATGCCACTCTGGCCATTCATCCGCATCCTCCTGGGGGGGGGGGTCATCTATAGTATGGAATAGCTTTTCCCTCTGTAAAATCGCTTTCATTTTGACCTGCCACGTTGGATAGGTCTCGGGCGTGAGGAGAGGAAAAGATAGAGCCATTTGGCGGGAATGTGCACAGGCCACGTCTGCTACAAATTAAAGCGAGACACTTCCCTACGTGCAACACAAATAAAGCCTTGGACTCCTCCAGCAACTCTCTCTCCCACTCAGCGCGATTCACAGGCAAACAGGGACACTATCTTCTTTTCTTGGCAGCCAGCAACATACCAGCAGCAGCGTGGAAAACAGCTCCGGAAAACATTTCAGCTTCACAGCTCTGCTTCTGCTGTCCGGCATCTGGGCACTGCAAACAAATCCAACTTGCAGCTTCTGGACCCGAAATCGATGTCAGAAGCCACTGGGCCCCATAACCGATGTCAGTACGCCTTTGAGCCAATGCCAACGACTGGGCTCAATAACTGCTTCTGCCACCAACTGGGCTAGGCGACTGAAGCACTTCCTGAGATCTTCCACTCCTGGAGAACAGGTCTAAGTGCACTGGACCCACAACTGTCCATTGTGAGCACCAAACTCAGCAGAGTATGAACAACACGGAAGAAAGCTGTGAAGCATAACTTCTTTATTTTGTAATAGCTACTGCAAACTAAACTAAAGAGCTACTGGCTTGCATGAGTGTTACAACTTTCACTCAGCCATCTAATCTTTACATAGATAACATACAGACTCCCACAAAGTTAGGCAGGAGCGGAAGAAGCGAAGAGCAGTTTCCGCCCCCTCCTTTCTGAAAACAACATATCAGGAGATTCTCGCAATGGGAGGGGGTGAAAATATCCGCAGGATCCTCATGGATCCACAGGGTTTTTGCATTGGAAGACCCCAATCTCATGGTCAACTCACACATCATGTCCATGGGAACAGCCTGCACCAAAAAACAGACGGATCCACGGCTTCCTGGCAACACTGTGGGCCAAAAACGTGGTTCCAAACCATGGATCCTAATGGATCCTCAGGGTTTTTGAATTGAGGCACCCCTAAATCATTGTCAAATGACACATCATGTCCATGGGCACAGTCTGCATCAAAAAAATCACGGATCCATTGCTTCCTGGCAACACCGTGGGCCAAAAACAGCATGGGCAAAAAACGTGGTTTCGAAGCACAGATCCTCATGGATCCTCAGGGTTTTTTCATTGGGGCACCCCCAACTCACCGTCAAATAACACGTCATGTCCATGGGCACAGCCTGCAACACAAAAATCATGAATCCATGGCTTCCTGGCAACACTGTGGGCAAAAAACATGGTTTCGAAGCATGGGTCCTCATGGATCCTCAGGGTTTGTGCATTGGGGCACCCCTAACTCACTGTCAAATCACATGTCATGTCCATGAGCACAGCCTGCCCCCCAAAAAACACGGCTTCCTGGCAACACTGTGGGCCAAAAATGTGGTTCCAAAACATGGATCCTCAGGGTTTTTGCTTTGGACCACCCCTAACTCAGCATCAAATCACACGTCATGTCCAAGGGCACAGCCTGCACCAAAAAAACCATGGGTCCACAGCTTCCTGGCAACACCTTCGGCCAAAAAAATGGTTCTAAACCATGGATCCTCAGAATTTTTGCATTGCACCACTCCTAGCTCACCATCAAATCAAACGTCATGTCCACGGAAACATCCTATAGCACAAAAAACACGAATTCACGGCTTCCTGGCAATACTGTTGGCCAAAAACGTGGTTTGGAACCATGGATCCTCATTGATCCTCAGGGTTTTTGCATTGGACCACCCCTAACTCACCGTCAAATCACATGTCATGTCCATGGGCACAGACTGCACACACAAAAAACACGGATCCACGGCTTTCTGGCAACACCGTTAACCGAAAATGTGGTTTCGAAGCACAGATCCTCATGGATCCTCAGGGTTCTGGCATTGGCGCACCCCAAATTCACTGTCAGATCACAAGTCATGTCCATGGGCACAGCCTGCACCACAAAAACACAGGGAACCACGGCTTCCTGGCAACACTATGGTCCAAAAACATTTTTTTTGAATTATGGATCCTCGTGGATCCTCAGGGTTTTTGCATTGTGGCACCCCCAACTGGCCATCAAAAAATGCATCATTTCCATGGGCACAGTGTGCACAACAAAAAAACACGGGTCCTCAGCTCCTGGCAACACTGTGGGCCAAAAACATGGTTCCAAACCATGGCTCCTCAGAGTTTTTGCATTGGACCACCCCTAACTCACCATCAAATCACACATCATGTTCATGGGCACAGCGTGCAACACAAAAAACATGGGCCCACAGCTTCCTGGCAAAGCCGTGGCCCAAAAACGTGGTTTTGAACCTTGGGTACCCTTGGCTCCTCAGGGTTTTTTCATTGCCGCAACCCAAACTCACCATCAAATCTCACATCATGTCCATGGGCATGTTAGTTTCTGTTCTTATCACTGTGCAGCTGCTTGGAGTCACAGGACTCTGTTTACATTCCAGAGACCTTCCAGACTGTGAGAAGTCTCACAGGAGGGGAGACGGGATGTGACGTTAGTGGTTTCCTGTTTCCTTTGTTCCTTTGTTCAGTTGCTCTCTGCTTTCATAGAGAGAGGATGTATATTTCCTTGCTGTCTGCGTTGTAAGAAATAAAGCATAGCATGTAGCCATAAATCTCATCACTTCTGCTGCTTTGATACTCTGCTTAATGTGGGAACGTGCCTTGGAACCTTATCAGAGGCTCAGGTCGTTACTTATTCGTCGGAAGGCGATTCTGAAGGACTCGGGGGAAGAAAATGAGCTTTAACAGCTTGGCCGAGCAGAGATCCTGACAGGGCGCAACCTGGTACAAGAAAAACACAGATCCACAACTTCCTGGCGACACCGTGGCCCAAAAACTTAGTTTCGAAGCACGGATCCTCATGGATCCTCAAGGATTTTGCATTGGGGCACCCCCAACTCACCATCAAATCAGACGTCATGTCTATGGACAGAGACTGCAGATCAAAAAAACACGACTCCACGGCTTCATGGCAAAACCGTGGACCAAAAAAGCAGTTTAGAACGCTGGATCCTCATGGATCCTCAGGGTTTTTGCATTGGACCAGCCCAAACTCACCGTCAAATCACATATCATATCCATGGGCACAGTTGGCACCACAAAAAACACAGGTCTACTGCTTCCTGGCAACACCGTGGGCAAAAAACGTAGTTTCGAAGGATGGATCTTTATGGATCCTCAGGGTTTTTGCATTGGGTCACCTCTAACTCACTGTCAAATCACACATCATGTAAAAGGGCACAGCCTGCAACACAAAAAACATGGATCCATGGCTTCCTGATGACACTATAGCCCCAAAACGTGGTTTCGAAGTACAGATCCTCATGCACCCTCAGGGTTTTTGCATTGGGCCACCCCCAAAACTCACGGTCAAATCACATGTCATGTCCATGGGCACATCCTGCACCACAAAAATCATAGATCCACGCTTTCCTGGCAACACCATGGCCCAATAACATTTTTTCGAACTATGGATCCTCGCCCAAAAACCTGGTTTTGATGCACAGATTCTCATGGATCCTCCAGATTTTTGCATTGGGGCACCCCTAACTCACTGTCGAATCAGACTTGATGGCCATAGGCACAGCCTGCACCACAAAAGTCTCGGATCCACGGCTTCCTGACAACACCATGGCCCAAAAACGTTGTTTCGAACCATGGATCCCCAGGGATCCTCAGGGTTTTTCCATTGGCGAACCCCAAACTCACCGTCAAATCACACATCATGTCCATGGGCACAGACTGCACACAAGAAAAACACGGATCCACGGTTTTCTGGCAACTCCTTGCACCAAAAACGTGGTTCCAAAGCATGGATCCTCATGGTTTTTGCATTGGGCCACCCCAAACGCAGCATCAAATCACATATCATGTCCATGGGCACAGGCTGCACAAAAAAAGCACAGATCCACGGCTTCTTGGCAACACCGTGAGCCAAAAACATGGTTTCGAAGGACGGATCCTCATGGATCCTCAGGGTTTTTGCATTGCGGCATGAAGTGAAGGCACGAGACAGGTGCTGATCATCAGGTGAGCTGTGCGGAAGCAAGCTGTTCGCTAAAGGCTGCAGAGGCTCCTTTTATTGACACAATATGCAAAACCAGGCAGATACATTTGGACTGTGACCTTTACACATCTTTCAATCCTGAGATTGAGGGGTAGTACAGGTTATTTTGGCACCTGTTTCCACCGCCTCACTTTCCCCTTGCACAATGTTTTTACTCGAAGGAAACAGGGGTTACAGACAGGGCACGGCAGACTACTAAGACCGCAATAGGTTAGACAGAGGGCATGTGGCTGTGGCTTTGTCTGTGAGAGGGAGTGTGTTCCACACCCCAAGGTCACGCGTGCAGGCAGACTGAGGCTGCCTGTGGGTGGGGAGTGTGCTCCGGACCCAGCGATCATCCCTGCAGGGACACCCCTAACTCACTGTTGAATCACACATCATGGCAATAGGCACAACCTTTCCCCTACAAAAATCACGGATCCACGGCTTCCTGGCGACACCTGTCGGAATCTCTGTTCTACCGAGCTGATAAAGCTCATCTTCCTCCGGCCGAGTCCTTCGGAATCGCCCTCCGATGTGATTAATGACCTGAGCCTTTGATGAGGCCTCAGGCACATTCCCATTCAGCAGAGAATCAAAGCAGCACACGGAAGTGATGAGATTTATGGCTACATTGCAAAGAGTTTATTTCTAAGCTACGCAGACAGAAAAGAAATCATAATCTTTCTGTGAGAGCAGAGAGTAACTGAAACAAACAAAGGAACAAAGGAACAGGAAACCACTAACGTCACATCCATCTCCCGTCTCCCGTGAGACTTCCAACATTATGTTTGGTTTTTTTAAAGATATTTATTAAAGTTTCAAACAATAAAACAAGCTTCACAAAACAGGGTACAAAAGAAGAAGAAAAACACCATCACCTTCTATCCAAAAAACAGAAAAACACAATAAGAAAAAACAAGAGAAAAAAGACATTAAAAAAAGCATAGAAAAAAGACCAGTTTCTTAGATATTATTCTCATAAACTTCCTTCCAGACTCCCTCACATCTCCCTTCTCTGTGTTCCCTTTTAAACAATCTTATTCAGCAATACCTCACCTTCTTTCAAATCTTATTTCATATTATACATTTCAACTATTATGCCTCCAATTTTTCCCCATTTTTTCATGTTATTTAAGTTTGACATAATATTATTCTGGCTTCACCTTTGTTCTGTAAACCATTTTTTACATACTCCTTTCAACTGTATCACTAATACCATATTATTATGGTTTCGAATCTTCCGTTCCTGGGTAAGGTGATTGAGAGAGCGGTTGCTGAACAGCTTGGTGGGTTTCTGGATGAAACATCGGCTCTGGATCCATTCCAGTCCGGCTTCCGCGCTGGTCATGGGACCGAGACGGCTCTGGTTGCCCTAACAGATGATCTTCGTAGACAGCTGGATCGAGGCGGGTCGGGGCTGCTGATTCTTCTAGATCTGTCAGCAGCTTTCGACATGGTCGATCACGAACTTCTGGACCACCACCTTGCCGACGTGGGGATCCAGGGCACAGTCCTTCAATGGCTGCGCTCGTTTCTCTCTGGTCGGGGACAGAGGGTGGCGCTTGGGGGGGAATTGTCATCGCGCCACTCCTTGGTGTGTGGAGTACCTCAGGGTGCGATACTCTCCCCGATGCTTTTCAACATCTTTATGCGCCCCCTCGCCCAGCTTGTTCGGAGTTTTGGGCTGGGTTGTCATCAGTATGCCGATGACACCCAACTCTATCTGTTGATGGATGGCCATCCTGACTCGGCCCCAGACACACTGACCAGATGTTTGGAAGCTGTGGCTGGATGGTTACGTGGGAGCCGGTTGAAGCTAAATCCTTCGAAGACAGAGGTCCTGTGGCTGGGACGGGGCGATATGGGATTGGGGGGGCAACTCCCATCTCTTGCGGGGGCGCAATTAGTGCCAGCACCGTCCGTTAAGAGTTTGGGTGTAATCTTCGACACCTCCCTTTCCATGGAGGCGCAGATTGCAGCTATAACAAAGGCGGCATTTTTCCATCTCCGCCAAGCTAAGCAGTTGGCTCCTTACCTCTCTCGCCCTGACCTAGCCACTGTGATCCACGCGACGGTCACCTCCAGACTGGATTATTGTAACTCGCTCTACGTGGGGCTGCCCTTGAGACTGACCCAGAAACTCCAGCGGGTGCAGAATGCTGCAGCGAGACTCCTTACGAGGTCTTCGCTGCGAGATCACATTCACCTGGTGCTATACCAGCTGCACTGGCTCCCGGTGGAGTACAGGATCAGGTTTAAGGTGCTGGTTTTAACCTTTAAAGTCCTATATGGCCTAGGACCCTCGTACCTACGGGACCGCCTCTCCTGGTATGCCCCACAGAGAAACTTACGGTCTTCAAATAAAAACATCTTGAAGGTCCCAGGCCACAGAGAAGTTAGGCTGGCCTCAACTAGAGCCAGGGCTTTTTCGGCTGTGGCTCCGATCTGGTGGAACACTCTGTCACAAGAGACCAGGGCCCTGCGGGACTTGACATCTTTCCGCAGGGCCTGCAAGACAGAGCTGTTCCACCAGGCCTTTGGCCAGGGCACAGCCTGACTCCCTCCCTCGGCAATCCTCGCAGAACTCTGGCCCAATGGTTGCTAGTGGCTTGAATTAATTAATTTTTATAATGAATGATTTTAGAATGTTGTTTATGTTGTACTTTTGTACTGTTTTACTGTTGTTAGCCGCCCTGAGCCCGGCTTCGGCTGGGGAGGGCGGGATATAAATAAAATTTATTATTATTATTATTATTATTATTATTATTATTATTATTATCATCATCATCTTTATATCCCGCATCCTTCTAGCATTCATACAATTTACAATACTTTTGCAAGTAGTCTTTAAATTTCTTCCAGTCCTCTTCCACTAGCTCTTCTCCCAGGTCTCGGATTCTGCCAGTCATTTCTGCCAATTCCATATAGTCTATCAGTTGCATCTGCCATTCTTCCAGAGTGGGCAAATCTTGTGTCTTCCAGTGCTTTGCGATAAGTATTCTTGCTGCTGTTTATGCGATTGGATAGCTGTTGGACTGGAGCCTGGCACACTTCCTTGTGCCGCTCTGCTCTCCGTCAGCTACCTGTAGCAGAGTTTCCGCAGCGTAGAAACTGTCGCTGTGTGTGTGTAATAAATCAGGCTGCACGCAAGCGTTCTTGCTTATCTCTTATAGTCTTTAATCGTGTAGAAAAACAACTCATAAATCACCCGGCGAGAGAGCGCACATCTTGCTGCCTCACCGTTGAAACACGGAAGAAGACTGACACACAGAGAAACACTCCCCTCTGTGGACAAAGCCACGCCTCAGAATGTGAGACGTCACTCAGAACTTCTTAACCCTGTAAGTTCTGATTCTCTCCACACTGTTACTGCATACATAAAGAAAGTTCTGTCCTTTCTTGGCACCATTTGGCCAACAATGCCCAGAAGGAAGGCCTCTGGTTTCTTAGGGAAGGTATATTTAAATACTTTTTTCAGTTCATTATAGATCATTTCCCAGAAAGCCTTAACCTTTGGGCACGTCCACCAAAGGTGAAAGAATGTTCCCTCAGTTTCTTTACATTTCCAACACTTATTGTCTGGCAAATGGTATATTTTTGCAAGCTTGACTGGGGTCATGTACCACCTGTATATCATTTTCATAATATTTTCTTTCAAGGCATTACATGCCGTAAATTTCACACCAGTGGTCCATAACCGTTCCCAGTCAGCAAACATAATATTATAGCCAATGTCTTGTGCCCATTTTATCATAGCTGATTTGACCGTTTCATCCTGAGTATTCCATTTTAGTAGCAAGTTATACATTCTTGAAAGTACCTTAGCTTTGAAAGTACCTTAGCTTTAGGTTCTAACAATTCTGTTTCTAGTTTCGATTTTTCCACCTGGAAACCTATTTTTCTGTCCATATTAAAAACCTCCCTGATTTGACAATAATGTAACCAATCTCGCACTTTATCTTTTAGTTTCTCAAAACTCTGCAATCTCCATATGTCTCCTTCTTTTTCTAATATCTCCCAATATTTCGGCCACTTGGCCTCCATATTGAGTCTTTTCTGAGCCTTAGCTTCCATTGGTGACAACCACCTTGGGGTCTTATTTTCTAACAAGTCTTGTCCAGACATTTCTAACAAGTATCTTGTCCAGACATTAAACACTGCTTTCCTGACAATATGGTTCTTAAATGCTTTATGGGCTTTAACCTTGTCGTACCACAGATATGCATGCCACCCAAACACATTATTGAACCCTTCCAAATCCAAAATATCAGTGTTCTCTAGAAGTAGCCAATCTTTTAACCAGCAGAAAGCTGCTGATTCATAGTATAGTTTCATGTCTGGCAGGGCAAACCCCCCTCTTTCTTTAGCATCAGTCAGTATTTTGAATTTTATTCTGGGCTTTTTGCCCTGCCAGACAAACTTAGAGATATCCCTCTGCCACCTCTTAAAACAATCCATCTTATCCACAATCTGCAAAGTCTGAAACAAAAACAGCATTTTAGACAATACATTCATCTTTATAGCAGTGATTCGACCTAACAAGGAAAGCTTCAATTTTGACCAAATTTCTAGATCCTTTTTAACTTCTGACCAACATTTTTCATAGTTATCTTTAAATAAATTCAGGTTTTTAGCCGTCATATTAATCCCTAGATATTTCACCTTTTTAACCACATTTAACTCTGTCTCCTTCTGAAACCTTTCTTTTTCCATAATTGTCAAGTTTTTCCCCCAAAACCTTAGTTTTTTGCTTATTTAATTTAAATCCCGCCACCCGACCAAATTCTTGAATAAGTTCTAAAACCCTTTTCGTACTAGATTCTGGCTCCTGTAATGTCAAAACCAGGTCATCTGCAAAGGCCTTGAGTTTGTATTGTTTAGCTCCGACCTGAATTCCTTCAATCAACCGGTCTCTTCTAATCATGTTCAAGAGCACCTCCAGGACCGAAATAAATAACAATGGAGAGATAGGGCAACCCTGTCGTGTTCCTTTCTCAATTTTAAACTCTTCTGACACCACATTATTAACTATCAATTTTGCTTTTTGTTCTGAGTAGATTGCGTCTATGCCATTTTCAAACCCCCGTCCCACTCCCATTCCCTTAAGGTTTTTCTTCATAAAATTCCATGAAATATTGTCAAAGGCCTTCTCCGCATCAATAAAAATCAACACTGCTTTTGTATTGGTGTTCATTTGCAATAACTCCCAAATGTCAATAATGTTCCTTGTGTTGTCAGATAAGTGTCTACCTGGGAGAAAGCCTGCCTGGTCTTTATGGATCACTTCATTTAGCACTCTTTTTAGTCTATTTGCTAATATATCTGCAAAAATTTTGTAATCCACATTTAAAAGAGAGATGGGACGGTAGTTCTTAAGTTGTGTCTTTTCAGTTTCAGATTTAGGTATTAATGTGATGAAAGCTTCTTTCCACGACTCCGGTGCCTTCTTCCCCTCCATAATCTCGTTGCAGACCTCCTTCAGTGGTTGGATTAAATAGTCTTTCAAAGTCTTATAATACTTGGAGGTTAGCCCATCCGGCCCTGGAGATTTGCCCAATTGCATATTCTGAATGGCACCTTCAATCTCTTGTTCTGTTATTTTATAGTTCAATATTGTCTTATTTTCTTGAGATAGTTCTGGTAGTCCGTTATTTCTTAAAAATTGATCTATCTCAATCTCCTTTTGCGGCCCTTGGGTATAAAGTTGTTTAAAGTATCTCTGGAAGCATTTTCTAATCTCCACAGGGTTCTGAATGTTTCTCCCTTCAATCTCTAAGTTGGTAACCGTATTCAGCTTCTGTCTTTTTTTCAGCTGCCATGCTAGCAGTTTTCCACATTTATTAGCCGATTCAAAAGTCCTTTGTCTCATTTGTTTAATTTTCCATTCAACTTCCTGATTTATCTATTTTGTATATTGTGCTTGATAAAGTTTAATTTCTCTCAGAATCTCCTGTGACTTTGGTTTCGATCTTATTTTTTTCTCTCCTTCTTTTATTTTCTCCAAAATCTTATCTTTTTTCTCATTTTGAGCTCTTTTTTTAATTGCATTCTGTTGAATCAGAAACCCCCTCATGACCGCTTTGCTTGCATCCCAGATTACTCTTTTTTCCACTGTAGTTTTCAAATTTACTTCAAAGTAGTCACTCAAATTCTTTTGGGCCTTCTTGACAATCTCCTGATCTCTTAATAAGGTGTCATTCATCTTCCATCTGAAGGAACCAGTTGGAGTTAGTTTCATTTCCATCTTTACTGCATTATGGTCAGAGCAGGTTTTCGGGCAGATTTCCACCTTTTTTTATATATATATATAAATTTTTATTGGATTTTCACATACAAAGTCAATTTGATAGACATAAAGAAAAAAAAGAAAAAAGCGAAAAGAAAAAATGAAAAAAAATTCAACTTTTCAAATCATTTTTACAAATCCAACTGGACTTCCCCACATCTTCCGAATTCAGCGTACTTTAGAATAAAAAACATCAGCAATTTGTTACCTTGTTTCAAACCTTACTGTATCTTTCAGATATTATGTTTCTAGATTCAAAATACAATTTCTCCATTACTTGTGCGTTAAAATAAACATAATAAAGTTATTTCAAATCTCCACCTTATCCTTCTTGTAACTTATTTTCCAATTCACTAAATCAGTTTGCTGAAGCTATAATTTCCAAATCATGCACATTCTTAACATTCATACAATTTATAATGTTTTTGCAAATAGTCCTTAAACTTTTTCCAGTCCTCTTCCATTGTTTCCTCTCCCAAATCTCGGATTCTGCCAGTCATTTCAGCCAGTTCCATGTAGTCGATCAGTTGCGTCTGCCACTCCTCCAGTGTGGGTAAATCTTGTGTCTTCCAATACTTTGCGATAAGAATTCTTGCTGCTGTAGTTGCATACATAAACAAAGTTCTATCCTTCTTTAACACTTTCTGGTCGACAAGCAGAGCCAAACTAGTCCAAGGGAAAGTACTGGCCACTAGGAAACCTTCCTTAAAGGGAAAGAGATCAATGCATAAGAAGAAGCCGAAGAATGTGAAGATGGGCCGAAAGGCTAAGCTGCCCTCCTGGACTGGGAAAATGAACTTCTCAAAGTTATTCAAGATTCTGGAGAACTCAAGCACAAAGAACCCCAGCATAACAACGCCAAATAAGAGCCAAAGCCCAAACATTTTAAATAAACATCAGGTGGCTAGCCCTCCAAGGCTAGTAAAACAATCGCTGCCCTCTAGTGGCAAACTAAAGAAAACTCCAGACCCAAAGCAAGAAACTCCCCAGAAGGGAGCACAAAAGAGCCAGAACTTAATTTTAATTAAACATAAATTAGTCCTCCTCCCCCTCTTCAAGCATGGAGGCCTTTCCACACCTGCACAACAGAGAATTTATATACTTAAGAAAATTGACTTAGTCATCAGAGGCCTTATTCCAGCAGAAAATATTGTCAGCGTGAAATTTCTTCCTTTTGATAAGGCCCAAAACAGAGTCGTGGTGACCTTTAAGGACTGGTCGGTAACTAAACAAATCTTGGACAAGAGGGACAGGCTCCAGAGGGCTGGCCTGTTGGTGACCCGCCTATTCGAAGAGTCCGGCGTTCCACCATCCCTCTTAGGAACACGCAAGCCTACTAGTCTGCGCACAGAATTGGAAATGGCTTCTGAAAACTACAAACAAGGCCAACTGGAGGCAGTCAATATTTCCAAACAGAAGGCTAAGCTCCAAAAAATCTTACTCCCTTCCAATGAACCCAAAAAAGATATCTTAAACGAAAAGGAGATGTTATTTTTAGCCTCCCTTGAGCAGATTCAACAGTCCCAGGATGCGTTAATAGCTAGGTTACAAACCATAAAAAAATCCTTACTCCTCCAAGGCTTTTCTGCTCCTTTGGAATTTAATTTTGCTACTAACACGACAAAGCCCTTATCCAACGAAGACTGGACGCGGTGCCGGTTCCTGTCCCCTGAAGAAGTGGGTTCTCCCACACAACCCTTAATACCTCAAACAACAATACACCAGGCAGACCTTGCCATGCCGATGAGTAGGAACGGTTCAATCTTTGTGGACGCCTCAGGATCCTTAGATGACATTCAGGTGGAGGATTGAAAGACAGATACAGCGAGGGGACACCATGCCGGGGAAACAAAACTCACTAGGTTAGTACCTACCACAAATGATCTTAACAGCTCACTCCACCTCAAAAACATTCATTCCATCATCCTAAAGAACAAACGGAGGAGTCTACCTTTGTTCCCCTCACCACCATATTTCCACATCTTATCGTGGAATGTGGCGGGATGGCTGTCTAAGCAGGGTGATGCTGATTTTCTGGATTTCCTCTCAAAATTCCAGATTATTTGTTTACAAGAGACCTGGTGCCTAGACTCTCATCCCCCTTACTTACAGGGCTATGTGGCTTTTGCTACCCCTGCGAAAAAAACTAAATAACCGTGGCCGACCTAGCGGCGGTTTGGTCACTTTTATTCCTATAGAGCAAGGGTACAGGGTGCGACAACTGCAGTGGATGAAGAGTAACAATTTTCAGATTTTACTTATCTCCAATAACACAGGAGGAGATTTTCTATGTTTCAACGTTTATATTCCCCCCATGTGTACTTCCTCTCAGACAGTACAAATCTGGGAAGATTTGGAGTCATGCTTGGAGAAGGCCAAAATAGAATTTCCTGACTGGAACATCCTGCTGGCAGGTGACTTTAACGCTAGGATAGGCAGCGACATCAATTCGTATGGCTCCAAAACCCAGTTTTTACCAGAGGCAGACTGGTTTATCCCTTGGAGTTCTGATGAAAAGGTCCTGAATAAGGCAGGTAATACATTACTGGAGATTGCCTTTAAGCATAATTTATACAACCTGCATGGCACTTACATGGATAGGTCAGGAGGTTTCTTCTCCTTTATCGGCCCTCGTGGTGCAAGTGTGATTGACCATATCCTGGTCTCTCCAACAATTTTGGAGAGGGCACAGGGTCTCAGCACTTTTAATAGAACTGAGAGCGACCATCTTCCTAGAGCAATCTCACTAACTCCCCTCGAATCAGGAGGATTACAACATCTACATTGTGCAGTCCCTCCTCAAGCACCGGCCCCACGCAGGCGCAAATGGAACAGCGAGCTGGAGCTTAAAATTAAACAACACCTGCACTCTCCAGATTTATTGGCTCTGAGAGACCAGTGTCTTTTACCTAACTTTGATCCTTTTTCATTATATCAGCGGGTCTCAGGGTCTCTTTTCCCATTTCTTATAAACACCAGGCCTCCCAAACAACATAAATCGGGGGTCTGGTTTGATAAAGACTGCCGGAAGCTAAGATCCCTGCTTAGGAAACAACAAAACAAGGTAAAACAGGAGAGGACTCTGTCATCTATGGTAAACTTCCACAGATGGCGCTCTTACTATAAAAACACCTTAAAACTCAAGAAATCCCTTTATAGGAAGGAACAATGGGAGGCACTTGATAAGGCGATTAAATCGCGAGACGATAGAAAATTTTGGGCAATAGTAGCACAGGGAGTCTCATCCAAAGGAAAAATTGTAAACAGCAGTATTCCATCCGATGTGTGGTATCAACACTTTTTCAAGCTATACACACCCTCAAATACTGCTAATTTGAGTCCGTCCCTTCCATTGAAGAATGATCATCTAGCTAGATGGGATCCGGTTACGGAATCAGAGTGCCTACAGCTAATTAAAACTTTAAAAAATGGCAAAGCTCCTGGTGAGGATATGATCCCCCCTGAGGTTTTTAAATCAAATGCCCAATGGTGGGCCATCTTTTTGGCCAAACTTTTTACGGCAATAAACAACACATGTAAAATCCCAGCAAATTGGAAACTAAGTGTGGTAGCCCCTATCTACAAGAAGGGAGACATTCAAGATCCAGCAAACTACCGCCCCGTAAGCCTTCTGGACACTGCATACAAACTTTATACCCGGTACTTATTAAACAAGCTGGTAGATTGGGCGGACCATTCTAACCTGTTCAACCAGGAACAGGCAGGATTTAGAAAGGGCCACAATACGATAGGTCACTGTATGGTACTACAGACCCTGGTAGCTAAATATGCAAAAGCGTATAAGAGCAGACTCTTCGTGGCCTTCGTTGACTTGACATCTGCCTTTGACTCAATCTGTAGAGATAGACTATGGAAAAAATTATACGAAACGGATATTGACAGACGACTTTTAAAAATTCTCAGAGAGTTACACACAGATATTACAGTCAAAATCAGAACTGGGCCATCGGGAACTCTTACGGACCCACTGCCATTGGGGAAAGGGGTCAAACAGGGATGCCTGCTAGCCCCATTTCTTTTTAACTTTTATATAAACGACATTGTTCAGTACATGGCAAAGTACAAGTCATCGGCTCCAGCCCTTGAAGGTAAACGTCTGAATATATTGCTATATGCCGATGACATGGCTTTAATGGCACTCACCCGAAGAGGCCTACGCAGCATGCTGGAGGGGATCGCAGCCTACTGTTCCCATAACTCACTAAAGATAAACTATGACAAAACAAAAATTGTGGTGTTCACTAGAGCTCGCCACACCTTTAGATGGTCTTTAGATGAACATGTGATTGAACAGTGCCCTTTTTTTAAATATCTGGGTGTTACATTCCAGGCTACATCTAGTTGGTTAGCCCACTTTAAGGCTGTAACCATCCTAACACGAAGAACAATTGGTGTCCTGCTTAGTTTCTTTCATACCCGGGGAGGACAATTGGTGATCCCAGCATTAAGAGCTTTTGTTGGGAAAGCTATTCCCCAGATGTTATATGGGATAGAACTCTGGGGGTGGAACCAGAGGCTGTTGGAACGACTCAAAATTTTGCAAAATTATTATCTCAGGAGGATTCTAGGCCTTCCTCAAGGAACCCCAGCAGCTTTCTTGAGGGTGGAGGTTGGATTACCCTCTGTGTCTGCCAGGGCCCATTTAAGATTCCTACGATTTTACATCAACCTTGCAAATACCTCAAACACCTTATTAGCCAAACAAGCCTTTGTATCTCTTCAAAAGAACACCACTTGGCGTCAAAACCTATCTGAGATCCTGGTTAAATACACCCTACCGGAGTTTAATATCCTCAAACTGTGGAGCCCGGACAAAGTTCGGGAATGGATCCTGGAGAGAGACGCTCTGTTAGATATCACAAAAATACAGAACCCAGGGTCCTCCCACTGGCTTCCCCGACTGAAAACAGTCAAAACCTGCGCCAATTACTTAGCGAATATCACCAATCCCACCCTTCGGAGAGCCTTCACCATGGCCCGTTTTCAAACCATTCCTACGGCCTATCTGTCAGGCAGATATGCAAAAATCCCAGTAGAGCAGCGTATATGTCCTTGTCATATGAGAACCAAAGAGGATCTCATACATTACATGTTGTATTGTCCCATCTATTCGGCCTTCAGGGATGCGATGTTACAAACTATTCCCAAATCAATAGTCAACTCTGAGGACCAAGTAAAGTTTTTACTGGTGGACGCTGATCCACGGATTTCTCACGTGGTAGCAGTCTTTCTGGTGAAGGCTATGAAAACTAGGGTATGGTTCCTGGATGAAACGGTGAGGTCCCTTCCATTGATCTCCTAACCTGTTGCTGTATCTTCTTTCCTGAATGGTGGGGTTTTTTGGGTAGTTTCCTTGCTGGGATAGCATGACATGAATTTTAGCTTACTTTTATAATTTTATTGTTTATCTTTTAACAATGTTTTATGGTATTTTGTGTAAAGGCATGGACCTCACAAATTTAATAAACTTGTTGTTGTTGTTGTTGGTCGACAATGCCCAGGAGGAAGGCCTCTGGTTTCTTGGGAAAGGTATACCTAAATACCCTTTTTAACTCATTGTAAATTACTTCCCAGAAGGCCTTCACTTTCGGGCATGTCCACCAGAGGTGAAAAAAGGTCCCTTCAGCCTCCTTACATTTCCAACATTTATTATCAGACAGGTGATATATCTTAGCAAGCTTAACTGGGGTCATGTACCACCGGTATATCATTTTCATAATGTTTTCCTTCAGGGCATTACATGCCGTGAATTTCATTCCGGTGGTCCATAACCTTTCCCAGTCTTCAAACATAATGTTGTGCCCAATATCCAGTGCCCATTTTATCATGGCAGATTTAACTGTCTCATCTTGCGTGTTCCACTTAAGCAGCAAGTTGTACATTCTAGAGAGTATCTTAGTTTTTGGTTCTAACAATTCCGTCTCTAGTTTCGATTTTTCCACCTGGAACCCAACTTTTTTATCTAATTTGAAAACCTCTTGAATTTGAGCATAATGTAACCAGTCTCGCACCTTATTCTTTAATTTCTCCAAGCTCTGCAACCTCCAGTTATCTCCAGTTTTCTCAATTATTTCCCAATATTTCGGCCAGTAGGCCTCCATATTGGGTCTTTTTCTAGCCTTGGCCTCCATTGGTGACAGCCACCTCGGGGTCTTGCCTTCCAATAAGTCTTTGTATTTTGTCCAGACCATAAATATTGATCTTCTGACAATATGGTTTTTAAACAGTTTATGAACTTTGACCTTGTCGTACCACAAATATGCATGCCAACCAAAAGCATTATCAAACCCCTCCAGATCTAGGACATCAGTGTTCTCAAGAAGTAACCAATCTTTCATCCAGCAGAAAGCTGCAGCTTCATAATACAACCTTAAATCTGGCAGGGCAAACCCCCCTCTTTCTTTTGAATCAGTTAGTATTTTAAACTTTATTCGGGGCTTTTTGCCCTGCCAAACAAACTTAGAAATATCCTTCTGCCACTTTCCAAAACAGTCTACTCTGTCCACAATCTGTAGGGTTTGGAACAAAAATAGCATTTTAGGCAATACATTCATTTTTATATCTGCAATTCGACCCAACAAGGAAAGTTTCAATCTTGACCAAATTTCTAAATCTTTTTTGATTTCCGTCCAACATTTTTCATAGTTGTCTTTAAATAAATTTGTTATGTACTGAGTTGAATAGGATCCAAACTGCAGCAGTCTGATTGGCCCTAGAACAATAGGATTCAAAAGGCAGCAGTCTGATTGGTCCTAGAACAATGCAGCAGTATGATTGGTTGGCAGGAACTACCCAATCATGCTCCAGATAGAAGTGAATCCACAACCTGATTGGCTTACAGTAGAATTCCGGAATTAGCCAATCATGTGCAGCCCATTGTGTAATTAATGTATATAAAGCAGATACTTTGAGGGGACTTTCATTCATTCCTCCTCACCACTATGAGCTGAATAAAGAGCATGAAATCACTTTGCGACTCTGAGTATATTTCACTGGCGACGAAGATGGGATCCCGCTGAGCTGACTGCCACACACAGCATCGCAGCACCGCCACCTGCCGCACCGCTGCCTCGCACCGTGTATCCAGGCTTCAGCTCCGGGACACAAGGAACTCAGAATGGCAACCGACAACAGCTTCTCGCCATTCAACCAAGCATCTGGAGACTGGGAAGCGTACGCCTCCCGTTTCACCTTCCTCCTAGAAGCCAAAGGGGTCACCGACGAAGAAGACACCAAGAAGAGGGCGATATTCTTCAGCGTCTGCGGAGAAGAGACGTTTGAAATCGCCCGGGCTCTCCTTGTGCCTGAAGACGTCGCTACTGTTCCATACAAAACAATAATGGAACAGCTGAAGGGGCACTTTTCGCCACAGCCCTCAGTGGTGGCTCGTCGAAATGCCTTCTACGCAAAGCGGCAAGCCCCTGGGGAAACCATAACTGGGTTTGTGACCTCCCTCCGCCAAGCCGCCCGGTTCTGCAACTTCTCAGAGCTGGAGAACATGCTTCGTGACCGCCTCGTCGGTGGCCTGAAGGATGAGAAGCTGCAACGACGCCTCTACGCTAAGAAGAACCTAACGTTCCAGGTCGCTCTGGAGGAGGCCCTGGCAACGGAAGCTACCGAGAGGTCAACGCAAGAGGCACGGCCGAGCCAGCCGTCCCAACCGAGGGTCCACCACGAAGACCTCACCGACGACTCAGGATCCGACAGGGAGGAGGTGCACCGAGTACAGCAGCGCACTCAAGCAGCCCACATACCACAGCTGCCTCGACGAGAAGGAGGGAAATGCGCAAGCTGTGGAGAAAGTCACGAGAGGAGGACCTGCCGTTTCCGCAACGCAGAGTGCAGGCAGTGCAGAAAATTGGGACACATCGCCCGGGTGTGTCGGGCTCGACCCACCCGACGCCAGGCATCAGATGACGAATCCAAGAGCCCCAGGTCCCGGGGCCCAACACACCAAGGCAACTCGACGGAGCTCACGGACTTCCAGGTATACCAGTTGCCCCACCCCAACGTAGAGAAAATTTATGTAGAGGTACAGATAGAGGGGGCCCCATGCCGCATGGAGCTTGACACGGGTTCAACTCTATCCATAATCTCGGCAAGGACCTTAAGGAAACTGTGTCCTACTGGGGGTCCCAAACTCAGGCCGGCCCCATTCACCCTCCGGGACTTCCAGAAACGTAAGGTCCCCACAATGGGGGTGGGGACCTTCAGGGTGCAATACCGAGGGCGGACGCGGCAACTGGACTTGCTTGTGGTCAAGGGCCCCTACATTAGCTTACTGGGATTGGCATGGTTTGGACCACTGGGGCTAGCCATCACCGGGGTGAACCACATGAGCTTACAAGTGGACGTGGACGCCATATGCAAGGAATTTTCGGGGGTTTTCAATGGGAAATTGGGACAGTATACGGGGCCCCCCATTGCTCTACAGCTTGACCCCGCAGTACGACCGGTCAGGCTCAAGGCCCGCTGGGTACCGTTCGCCCTGAAACCCCATATAGATGAGGAATTGGACCGACTCGTGGAGTAAGGAGTGCTGGAGCCGGTGCCTAATGCCCCCTGGGAAACCCCAATCGTCACACCCCTCAAGCCTAATGGTTCGGTCCGCATCTGCGCAGACTACAAATGTACCATAAACAAGGCCCTCACGGCCCATGCATACCCAGTGCCAGTGGTCAGCCATGTCCTTGCCACCCTGGCTGGGTCGAAAATTTTTGGCAAGCTGGACTTGGCCCAAGCATATCAACAGCTGCCAGTAGATGAGGCTACAGCAGAGGCACAGACGATTGTGACGCACAGAGGAGCGTTCAGGGTAAAGCGGCTGCAATTCGGGGTCAGCGTGGCACCAGGCATATTCCAGAATCTAATGGACTCTCTCCTTAAAGGGATTCCTGGTGTCACCCCCTTCTTCGATGATGTGTTGATTGCCGGGCCCACACCAGAGGAGTTTGAGGACCGCCTCCGCACCGTTCTGCACCGTTTCCAGACGGCGGGTCTCAAGGTGAAGCGGGGAAAAATGTCTACTAGGAGTGCCTCAGGTGGACTTTCTGGGATTTATGGTGGACGCAGAAGGGGTCCACCCAACTGGGGACAAGGTACGGGCCATTTGTGATGCCCCAGCGCCCAAGAACAAGACTGAACTTCAGGCCTTCTTGGGACTATTGAACTTTTACCATTCCTTCCTTCCCCACAAGGCGGCGGTAGCGGAGCCCCTACACAGACTCCTGGACAAGCGGGCCCCTTGGGTGTGGGGCCAGCGTCAGGAGGCCGCATTCCAGGCAGTCAAGGACTTGCTTGTCTCAAACTCGGTCTTGGCACACTTCGACGAGAGGCTGCCGGTGGTGCTAGCATGCGACGCCTCACCCTATGGCATTGGCGCTGTCCTGGGACACCAACTCCCGGATGGAAGAGAGGTACCGGTGGCATACTTTTCCCAGACACTCAATGCAACCGAGCGGAACTACTCGCAAATCGACAAGGAGGGTCTGGCAATCGTGAAGGGAGTAAAAAAATTCCATGATTTCTTGTACGGGCGGCCCTTCACCGTGGTGACTGACCACAAGCCGTTGCTTGGCTTGTTTGCCCCCGAAAAGCAGACCCCCCGAGTGCTGTCTCCTCGCGTCCTCAGGTGGTCAATTTTCCTTGCCAGCTACCAGTATGCACTGATTCACCGCCCTGGGAAGGCGATGGGCCATGCGGACACCCTCAGCAGGCTACCACTACCGGAAACAGGCCCCGACCCAGCACCTGCACAAGAGGTTATGAGCCTGGAGCTGCTTCCCGACCGCCCCATTCAGGCACAAGAAGTTGCACACCATTCCAAGAAAGATAGGGTCATCTCCCGGGTCCTGGACTGGGTGTGGAGGGGATGGCCCAGCAGCAGCCCCGGGCCAGAATTCGCTGGCTACACAACCCGCAAACATGAACTGTCAGCCCACAAGGGGTGCCTGTTATGGGGAAGCAGGGTCGTTGTTCCCCAGCCCCTCCGCAAAAGGGTCCTCACAGCCCTACATGAGACACACCCAGGGGTAGTAAGAATGAAAGCCCTTGCCAGGAGTTATGTGTGGTGGCCGGGGATCGACGGAGAGATAGAGGCCTGGGTCAAACACTGCCAGGCCTGCCAAGAATCCCGCCCAGATCCCCCAAGGGCCCCAGTCCAGTCCTGGGAGTCCGCCCGAGCACCATGGTCACGCCTGCATGTGGACTTCGCTGGCCCCTTTCAGGGGAAAACATTCTTCATAGTGGTGGACTCCTACACCAAATGGCTGGAGGTCGCACTGGTACCGTCCACTTCTACGTCTGCAGCCATCCGGGTACTACGCAGGCTGTTTGCAACCCACGGGCTCCCTGACACTCTCGTCTCAGACAACGGGACTGCATTTACGTCAGGAGAATTCCAAACCTTCACAGCGCAGAACGCCATCCGCCACATCCGTTCGGCGCCATTCCACCCTGCCACCAATGGCCAAGCAGAACGCATGGTGCGGACCACCAAGGACACCCTTCGCCGCATGACGCAAGGGGATTGGGAGTACCGCCTTGCCACATTCCTTCTAGCACAGCACAGCACCCCCAGCTCAACGACTGGCCGGAGCCCCGCTGAACTACTAATGGGTCGGCGCCTTGCAATCAGATTGGACCGCCTTCACCCCGATAGAGCTCAGGATGAGGTAGTGGTGGGGGAAGGCAAGAACCCCCGGACCTTCAAGGCTCAGGACCCAGTGTACGCAAAGAATTTTGGGGCAGGCCCAGCATGGGTACCCGCCACAGTCACCAGGGTCACTGGCCCCGTGTCGTATGAGGTGCTAACGGATGGGGGGCAATGCTGGCGCCGCCACTGCGACCAGATACGGCGGCGATTCCCGGGAGAAAACCAGGAGGAGGAAAGGGCAGAGGAGTCCCAAGGGAAAAGAGGGGCAGTGAGACCCATAGAGCACGAGGGGCCAGCAGGAGAGGCAGAATCAGTAAATACAGAGAGGACCTGCGAGGCCGAAAGGACACCGGAACCAGAACCACGACTGAGCGAGCCGGTTGCGCCAGACCAAACAGCCCCATCACAGCCAGCATCCTTGGAACACGAGCCAGAACCTGAACCCCGGACCAGGGAACACCCCAGGCCGCAACGCACACGTAGGCCGCCGGCGTACCTCGAGGACTATGAATGCGACCTCCCGGGCAGGACTGGAACTTAGAGGGGAGGGGTGTTATGTACTGAGTTGAATAGGATCCAAACTGCAGCAGTCTAATTGGCCCTAGAACAATAGGATTCAAAAGGCAGCAGTCTGATTGGTCCTAGAACAATGCAGCAGTATGATTGGTTGGCAGGAACTACCCAATCATGCTCCAGATAGAAGTGAATCCACAACCTGATTGGCTTACAGTAGAATTCCGGAATTAGCCAATCATGTGCAGCCCATTGTGTAATTAATGTATATAAAGCAGATACTTTGAGGGGACATTCATTCATTCCTCCTCACCACTATGAGCTGAATAAAGAGCATGAAATCACTTTGCGACTCTGAGTATATTTCAAAATTCAAATTTTTAGCAGACAAATGAACCCCTAGGTATTTCACTTTTTTGACCACGCTTAATTCTGTCTCCTTCTGAAACACATCTGTTTCTGCTGATGTCAGATTTTTTGCCAGAACCTTGGTTTTTTGCTTATTCAACTTAAATCCCGCCACCCGACCAAACTCATGTATCAGCTCTAAAGCTCTTTTTGTACTAGATTCTGGCTCCTGTAGTGTGAAAACCAGATCATCTGCAAAAGCTTTCAGTTTATATTGTTTTACTCCGACCTGTATTCCTTGCACCAACCGGTCCTCCCTAATCATATTCAGGAGCACCTCCAGGACTGAGATAAATAAAAGAGGGGATAAGGGACACCCCTGTCGTGTCCCTTTTTCAATTTTAAACTCATCTGTCACCACATTGTTCACTATCAGTCTAGCCTTTTGCTCTGAATAAATTGCTTCTATTCCATTTTCAAACCCCCGTCCCACTCCCATCCCTTCCAAATTTTTCTTCATAAACATCCAAGAAATGTTGTCAAAGGCCTTCTCCGCATCAATAAAGATTAACACAGCTCTAGTATTGATATTTGCTTGTAAAAGTTCCAAAATATCAATAATGTTCCTAGTGTTATCAAACAAATGTCTACCTGGGAGAAAGCCTGCCTGGTCCTTGTGAATTACTTCATTAAGTACTTTTTTAAGTCTACTTGCCAAAATGTCTGCAAAAATTTTGTAATCCACATTTAGGAGTGAGATGGGACGGTAGTTCTTGAGTTGCGTCTTTTCAGTTTCCAGTTTGGGTATCAGTGTGATGAAAGCTTCTTTCCACGTTTCCGGTGCCTTCTTCCCCTCCATAATCTGGTTGCAAACCTCCATTAGTGGTTGTATTAAATAGTCTTTTAGTGTCTTATAGTATTTGGAAATAAGTCCATCCGGGCCTGGAGATTTGCCCAGTTGCATATTCTGGATGGCACCCTCTATTTCCTGTTGTGTTATTTTACAATTCAGTATTGTTCTCTTTTCTTGAGTTAATTTTGATAGTCCATTAGTTTTTAAAAATTGGTCTGTCTCAGTCTCTTCTTGTGGCCCCTGTGTATAAAGTTCTTTAAAGTATCTCTGGAAACACTTTCTAATTTCATCCGGTTTCTGAACAATTCTCCCTTTGATCTCAAGGTTTGTAACTGTATTCAATTTTTGTCTCTTTTTCAACTGCCATGCTAGCAGTTTTCCACATTTATTCGCTGATTCAAATGATCTTTGCTTCATTTGTTTAATTTTCCATTCAATCTCATGATTTATCAGTTTCGAATATTGTGCTTGATGGAATTTGATTTCTCTCAGCACCTCCTTCGACTTTGGTTTAATTCTCAATTTTTTCTCACCGTCTCTTATCTTCTCTAAAATTTTATCCTTTTTTTCGTTCCACTGTCTTTTCTTAATCGTATTCTGTTGTATCAGAAACCCTCTCATAACAGCTTTACTTGCGTCCCAGATTGTTCTCCTTTCCACCGTGGTGTTCAAATTTATTTCAAAATAGTCTTTTAAAGTTTTTTGGGCCTTCTTCACAATCTCCTGATCTCTTAATAGGGTGTCATTCATTTTCCATCTGAAGGAACCGATTGGAGTGAGTCTCAATTCCATTTTCAAGGCGTTATGGTCGGAGCAGGTTTTTGGGCAGATTTCCACTTTTCTAACTTTAGGTGCCAGCCCTCTAGTTCAGTGTTTCCCAACCTTGTGCCTCCAGATGTTTTTGGCCTACAACTCCCATCATCCCTGACTAGCAAGACCAGTGGCAAGGGATGATGGGAATTGTAGGCCAAAAACAGCTGGAGGCACAAGGTTGGGAAACACTGCTCTAGTTGTCCAAATTTGGTCGATTCTTGTCCATGACAAATGGGCCTCAGAAAAGAAAGTTCCCTCTTTGCCTAGAGGGTTCTTTGTCCTCCATATGTCAATCAAATCCATATTGTCAGTTAGTTCAAAAAAGGTTTTAGGCAGTCTGCCGTCCTTTGTTAAATTTTGGTTTTGTGACTTATCCATGTTTGTAGATACCACCCCATTCATGTCTCCCATCATAATGATGTTGGAATAGTCCAAATAGTCCAGCATAGTCTCATGCAGCTTCTTAAAAAATTCTGATTTCCCATCGTTGGGTGCATATATTCCTAATATCAGGAATTTTTCTCCCTGTGTCTGAATTTCAATCGCCAAAATTCTTCCTTGTTCATCTTTAAATAAAAATTTCGGTGACAGACTCCCCTTTGCATAAATTACCACTCCTCTTTTCTTAACTCTGTCCGATGAGATAAATTCCTGGCCTAATCTTTTGTTGATTAGCACTTTCCTGTGGAGCCTAGTCACGTGAGTTTCTTGCAAACAGATAATGTCCAAATGTTCTTTTTTCAAAATGTGTAATATTTTCCTTCTTTTTTCCGGGGAATTTCCACCATTTATGTTCCAACTTAATAGCTGCAGAGACATCCTGTACTAATTTGTTGATCCTATTATGGGGTCTCCTCCTTTTCCTCTACTCCCGAGGGTGTAGGCGATGGTCCAGCTCCAGGTGTTTGACCCGGTAGTGGCCAAGCTGCTGCTGCTCCTTTTTGGAGGTTCCACCTTTTTAATCTTGGGTGCTAGTCCTCTAGTTATCCATATTTGGTCAATTCTTGTCCATGTCAGTTGGGCTTCAGAAAAGAATGTCACCTCTCTTCCTAAGGGGTTTTTTGTTCTCCAAATATCAATTAAATCCATGTTGTCAGTTAGTTCGAAGAAAGTTTTTGGTAGCCTGCCCTCTTTTGTCATACTTTGACTTTGTGCTTTGTCCATGTTCGTAGATACCACCCCATTCATGTCGCCCATCATAATGATGTTGTTATAGTCCACATAGTCCAACATTATGGAATGTGTGGAATGTAAACAGAGTCTTGTGACTCCAAAGCACTGCACAGTGGCAACACACAGAAACTAACATCCTCCCCCTTTCTATGAACACCACTGGGCAGTGTGTCAGTACAATCTCAGTACAAACTCAGTTTCTGTACATAGGTACAGTGTTGATCTTTCAGAACAACCTTGGACAATAAATCAGCAGGAATTTCATTACCTGGCATGTAGGACACCGTTACGAGTCCTTTCTGAACACATTCCCTAGCATGTTGCAGCTTCAATTGCAAGTGCTTCATGCTTTGCTTACAACCTTCAGAAGTTAGCAAAGCTAAACATGCTTTGTTGTCCTGATAAACCTGGATTGGAGACTTTACAGGAATTCTCATGTCTTTACACAATTGTAACAACCATTCACAATCCACAAGTGAATAAGACAGTGCATTCAGTTCAGCTTCACAAGAACTTAAGTTTACTGTTGTTTGCTTCGTGCACAGAAACTAACAACACCATGTCCCCAAAACGTGGTTTTGAACCATGGATCCTCATGGATCCTCAGTGTTTTTGCATTGGACCACCCCTAACTCAACATCAAATCACATGTCAAGTCCAAGGGCACAGCCTGCACCACAAAAAACATGGATCCACGGCTTCCTGGCAACTCCGTGAGCCAAAAATATGGTTCTAAACCATGAATCTTCATGGATCCTCAGGGTTTTTGCATTGGGCCACCCCAAATTCCCCGATAAATCACACGTCATGTCCATAGGAACAGCATGTACCCCAAATAACACAGATCCACTGCTTCCTGGGAACACCAGGGCACAAAAACGTGGTTTAGAACTGGTTAGGAGACGACTTCCGGTTTTTCCACCCTCTTTTCTGGGTGCGCTTCGCGGATTCTCTGCGCTTAGCAGCTGTTAGAGCGGTCTTTGGGGGGCAGCGCGGAGGCTACGCAACCTCCAAAAAGGCCCTGGGGGTGGCTCAGGGCTGACACTGTCTGGCAGCATCAAAAAAGGAATCCTTCGAAGCCCACGTCCCAACCAGGAGGTGAGTTGACGGAGAGTACCTGGACGCAAGGACACGAACAACCCTCAACAGCAAGCCTCAAAACCCTAAACGGTAAGAACGGCAGCAAAATGTCCAACTTTCTAGTTCCTGCAGGTGCTGGAGATGACTCCCCTGCCCCCCCCCCCTGTAAGCTCTAAAAAAGAGCGCCAAGAGCGGGCAGGGTGGAGACGGTGGCACTAGGGAATCAATTCACTTCCTTCAAAGCGTGAAGCTCTGAGTCCGGTGATCGTGAGCGGCCAGGTCCTCTAAGGAAATAAAATAAAATAAAAATCTGGACTATCCCTCTTGGAAACTGTGAGTAAAAGGATTGTATTTGGAACTTCGATTTGGGAAGGAAAGGGATTTAAAAATGGAGTTCGATCCCTTTCACTGAAGTAAAAACGAAAGCATCTAACAAAACCAAAAGCCGTAACTTTAGACTTATTGTTTAGAAACTTTCAAGTCTTTCCTATATCCCCCCTTCTAGCAGGGGGAAGGGGGGAAAAGATAAAAAACAAACTTACCTGCAGAAGAATTAGGGATTTCTCTTGAATTGTATCTTCTTTGTGGAAGCGGTGGGGGGAGGCTAGACTCCATTGTGAAGTAACAAAGGGATCGGAAGCTCTCAACTTTCGTTTTCCACTTTGGATAATTTCAAAGTAACCACAGCTGCCAGAGCTCATAAAATACCTGGAACTGTATCCTCCACCCTCTGCAATTAAATTAAGGACTTGGATTAAACTTTTGGGGAGTGTTTAAAGGAGAAAATAAAGACTTGTATTCTATTTACCAAACTGAAAGACTGTGGACAGGAAAGACTCTTACTCTGAAGTGGGGATTTCTGTAGATGGGAAACAGCCTGTTTAGCCTTCTGGCTCCCTCTTGTGACTGCAGCTGACCTTGAAAAAATAAAATAAAATTATGGATGGGGCTGACAAACCAGACAAGACAGAAAAGTCAGAGAGGTTTGAAAAAGTAAAAAGTAAACCTAGAAGGGACTCTAAAACACCAACATTTGAAGAATCAGTAATGAACCTTCTTCAGGAAATTAGAACAGAAGTTAGAGGGAATCAAAGAACCATCCAAGAATTGAGGAGTGATTTCTCTGAAGTGAAAGAAGATCTGAAAGCACTGAGGTCTAATATCACCTCACATGAGGACAGAATCACACAACTGGAAACAGTAAAAATTCGGGACTTAGAGACTGTTCAGCAGCAGGCGCTAACTTCGATTGCGTTTTTGGAGCTAAAGGAGAAGGAGGCTCATCTGAGACTGAGGGGAGTGGTCCAGAAAGAACAGGATAATTTGAAGGCTTGGCTCATTGAGGAATTTTCAACTTATTTGGATCTCAAAAGAAGAATTGAATTTGTGGATTGATAAAGCATACAGATTTGGTCCTAAAAAGGATTCTAAAATTACACATGACTGCATGGTGATTTTTAAAACAAAGGAACAGAGAGACACGATATTGGGACATCATTATAAAAAAAGCTTAAAGATAGATGGTAGGGTGGTCATTTTGTTCAAAGAGATCCCACGATACTTTTTATCTTCGAGGAGCAACTATTCAGATCTGGCAACTAATCTAAGGAAGAAAAATAACTTCTTCAGGTGGGAATTTCCAGAGGGTCTCTCCTTCAAATTTCAAGGGAGGAAACAGAGGATTAGAACTGTAGGAGAGAAGGAGAGATTTCTGGAGAAAAACGCAAAAGAACTTGGTTTGGAAAGTTCCCCTCCTCTGGGTGCAGGGGCTGAAGGACCTTTAAAAATTAAGATGTCTTTACGAATTTATTCCTGGAATGTTAATGGCCTTAACTCTCCGGGAAAGAGAGGTCAAGTTTTTCATATTTTGGAAAGAAACAATTTGGATCTAATATGTTTACAAGAAACTCATTTTATTAGATTACATAGAAAAATTTTACAGAATAAAAAACTCGGACAGGACTTTATTTCATCAGATAAGGTAAAAAAAAAAAAAAGAGGAGTGGTGTTCTACATTAAAGAAAAATGGAACCCCAAGTTTTTGTTTAAGGATGAGGAGGGGAGATACATGGCACAAGGAGACAAATACCTTTTATTGGGAATTTATGCACCAAATGACGAAAAAGTGGACTTTTTCAGAAATTTGGACTTGAAGCTTAATTAATATTTGGATTATAAAATAATATTGATGAGAGATTTGAATGGAGTAGTCTCCACATTAATGGACAAATCACAAGAACAAAAAGT
Organism: Podarcis muralis; assembly: GCF_964188315.1. Classification (NCBI taxonomy): domain Eukaryota; kingdom Metazoa; phylum Chordata; class Lepidosauria; order Squamata; family Lacertidae; genus Podarcis; species Podarcis muralis. The sequence goes on from NC_135674.1 coordinate 13,608,993, forward strand.
AAAAAATGCAGGCAGACTCCCAAAATTGTTTTTTGAGATGGTGGACAAATATGATTTGTCGGACATATGGAGACTAAGAAATCTGACTGAAAAAGATTATACATTTTTCTCAAATTTCTCCCAAACATTTTCAAGAATCGATTACTTATGGGTTACTAGAGACTTAGCTCCAAGGGTATCCAAAATTCAAATATGTCCTAGGACATGCTCTGATCATAATGCAGTGTTATTGGAAATGAAATTGTATCTGCAGGGTTCTTTTAGATGGAGGATGAATGATGGGTTGTTGAGGAATGACTTGGTGGTGGGAAAGGCCCAAAAGACTCTAAATGATTGTTTTGAATTAAATATAAATACAGAGGTAGAAGCAAGAGTCATTTGGGATGCTAGTAAAGCTGTTATGAGAGGTTTCCTCATACAACAGAATGCTATAAAGAAAAGGTTACAAAATGGAAAAAAGGAAAAAATTATTTCCCAAATAAATGAGAAAGAAAAGAAATTAAGATCAAAGCCCAAAAGCCAACAGATACAAAAAGAAATTGAAGCTCTGCAGACTCAATTTTCTCAAATTATAAACCAAGAAATAGAATGGAAAATAAAATTAATGAAACAGAGAAATTTTGTTTTTTTTAAAAAAAGATATTTATTAAGGTTTTCAAATTTAATACAATAGAAAAAATCAAAAAGCAAAAACAGAGAAATTTTGAATCTGCAAATAAATGTGGAAAACTGCTGGCTTGGCAATTAAAAGAAAAGACAGAAACAAAATATGATTACAAATATTGTAACAGAGGGGAAATCTGTGGAAAATCCTTGGGATATTAGAAAATGTTTTCAGAAATATTTCAAACAACTGTATAAAAAAGGTAAAGAAGATAAAGACAAAACTGAGCAATTTCTTAGATTAAATGAAATGCAGAAAATTCCCGGAGATAAAAGATTACTACTCAATGACATGATTACAAGACAGGAGGTAGAGACAGCAATAAATCAAATGCAATTGGGCAAAGCCCTGGGACCGGATGGACTATCTGCCAAGTATTATAAAACTTTTAAAGATTGGTTAATTCAACCGTTGGCAGAGGTATGTAATAAGATATTGAGAGGGGAGAGGGCTCCTGAAACCTGGAGAGATGCATATATAACTTTTTTATATATATAATTTTTATTAACAGGCCAATCACATCACATTATCCAAATCACATTAGTTCCAAATTATACAGCCAAATTTTAAATTTTGTTGAGGGTACCCATACATCAAGCTCCGCACGAATCCAAAACTCCGGAAAACTCCAGGCATCACTTATATTACTGCTTTAATTAGACAGTTCTATCCAGTTCGATCCGGATAGTCCTTTATTACTTTCTTTCTCTTCTTGATGTTATCGTATATTCCTTTCTTTGCGATCTCTGATGATTTTCACAAGCAGATTGAAAACTAGCGTCTCTGTGTGGGTTTTATACTCTTCGGAGATCATATCGCTCAGGGACAGCCTCTGTTCAACGTTTCCATAAACAAATCTTCGGTCTGTCCTTTATTTTTCTCAGGCTTACCAAATAAATCAAATGAATCAGGGGGCTCTGTCAGGTCAAACGTGCGTTCCAACATTCCTTCTCATTCGAACGATCCTGCTTCTCCTCCCCCTGTCCTTCTTTCTCCGGCAAGCCTGTCTTGGCGAGACGCCATTTTTTAACTGCGTCATAAAAATTTTCCTCTTTCTCACCGTTCACCAGTTTTCTCTCCTGTTGTAATCCATCCCACACAGTTCTTAAAATCTTGCTTATGATTAATAAAAACGCGACGATCTTGTTTCTATCTGGGGTGAAGGGTTATTAATATCACATCGTGCAAAGAAAAAAAGAGTTTTTTCCTCCACCCCCCCCTTCGTTCCAAACATACAGTCTCCTAGTGGTGGTTCATCAGAAGATTTACTTATCCATCCGTCACTCCAGATCGCAGAGATCCATTAATCAGCAGTCTTATCTGTCGAGCATTACTTGATGTATGTGCTTCAGCTTCATTTCCAATCATATGTTTCCAATTATAATTCCGAGCTGAAGCAACCAGCACGCGCTAATTGGAATCGGCGTCAGGAAGATCTGACTTCACCGAGGGCTTGTGCCAAGTGTTTGGCACCCCCATCTCTCGGATCAGGGGGTGCATTGTGAACACCGCTGGCAAGACACTGCCCCCCCCCCATATCCAGGGGGGTGGGAAGGCTGCATACTTCCCATAGCAGCCCCTTAATTACCTCGTATGGGTCAGAGAGATGTTATTGTCGGCCATCTTCCAACGTGCCACCTGGTGGCCCCCGAGATGCAGATATAACTTTGATACCAAAATCTGAACAAGATAGATTGGATGTAAAGAATTATAGACCAATTTCATTACTTAATGTGGACTATAAAATATTTTCAAATATTTTGGCTAATAGATTGAAAAAAGTCTTAACAGAATATATACATAAAGACCAGGCAGGTTTTTTGCCTGGAAGACATATGAAAGACAATATCAGAAATATAGTGGCTATTCTGGAAAGATTAGAGGCTAAAAGAAATACTAAAGCATTATTAATGTACCTACGGGACCGCCTCTCCTGGTATGCCCCACAGAGGAACTTACGGTCTTCAAATAAAAACATCTTGAAGGTCCCAGGCCACAGAGAGGTTAGGCTGGCCTCAACTAGAGCCAGAGCTTTTTCGGTTGCGGCTCCAACCTGGTGGAACGCTCTGTCGCAAGAGACAAGGGCCTTGCAGGACTTGACATCTTTCCGGAGGGCCTGCAAGACAGAGCTGTTCCACCAGGCCTTTGGTCAGGGCGCAGCCCGACTCCCTCCTTTGGCAATCTCTACAAAGCTTTAGTCTATGGTTGCCATCAATTTGTATTTTAATTGATTTTTAGAATGTATTTATAATGTTGTACTGTTTTAGTGTTGTTAGCCGCCCTGAGCCCGGCTTCGGCTGGGGAGGGCGGGATATAAATAAAATTTATTATTATTATTATTATTATTGATGCGGAGAAAGCCTTTGATAATATTTCTTGGCTTTTTATGGAAAATTTTTTGGAAAGTATTGAAGTTGGCCAACAATTTTTAAATAGTATTAAGGCGATTTATTTTGAACAAAAAGCTAAAATTATTGTTAACAATGTGGTATCGGAGGAAATCAAAATTGAGAAAGGAACCAGGCAGGGATGCCCACTTTCCCCCTACTATTTATTTTGGTCCTGGAGGTATTGCTGAATATATTGAAGAAGGAAGAGAAAGTAAAGGGCATTGTGGTAGGATCTAAGCAGTATAAATTAAAAGCCTTTGCTGATGATTTGGTGTTAACTCTACAGGATGCAGAGTCCAGTGTATTGAAAGCACTGGAGATGATACAGGAGTACGGGAAGCTGGTAGGTTTTAAATTGAATAAGAGCAAAACTAAAGTAATAGAAAAGAATCTAGATAAAGATGAAAGGAATACCATTACTGAAAAAACAGGCCTGGCATTTACGAAGAAGGTTAAATATTTGGGGGTGAACTTAACAGCGAAAAATTTGAATTTATATAAAGATAACTGTCAGGGAATTGGAGCCAGGGAAGGGGGAGAGAATGGCAACTTATTGAGAGAAGGCGCCTTTAATTAGCAGCTGTTCTTCCTCGGACGAGGAAAGTGACGAAAGCCTGTCAGGAGGCAATGAATCTGAGAGGGGGGAGGCACTTCTGGGGCCAAGCCACTCTTGTAAGAGAGGAAAGAGGGGGGGCTGGGCCTCGGAAGTGGTTATGCTGGGGAAACCGAAAGCAAATTTAGTCGAGGCAACTGACTTGCCATGACTGGAACGGACTTTCAACGCTGACTGTAAATAGCAATAAATCTCTGTAAATATGGCTGGATTCCCGGACTCTTATCTCCGCTAGCACTCACAACTCGTTCCTGACAATAACTATGAGAAAGTATGGAATGAAGTAAAAAGAGATTTAGAGATATGGTCAAATATAAAATTTTCACTTATGGGTCAAATATCGGTGGTGAAGATGAATGTATTGCTGAAAATGTTGTTTTTGTTTCAAACTTTACCTATTATTGACAACGTTAAATGCTTTAAAGAATGGCAGAAGACCCTGTCTAAATTTATTTGGCAGGGGGGAAAACCGAGAATTAAGTATAAATTGCTTACGGACATAAAAGAAAGAGGAGGTTTTTCCCTGCCTGATTTGAAGATATATTTTGAAGCAGCGGCCTTCTGCTGGATTAAAGACTGGATTAAATTAGAAAATGAGGGACTTCCGGAGGCGGCGCGAACGGCAATGGCGGTCCCTTTCGCGCTGTGAAGGGGAAGCTCCGCGGAAACGGGTCGTCCGCTACGGCGAAGCGGAGACCCACATCGGAAACCCACAGGCAGCGAAAGCCTGTGGTCGTGGGACTCGGCGGGCACCAGTAGCGCCCCCCGAAACGAAGAAGGGACCCCGTAAGGGGCTCCGGAATGTGGAAGGGCTGGCGCGGTGCTGTGAGTCGATCGCTCTTTCCGTGGGGTGAAGCCGCATAGCTGCTGTCGGTGAGCGCTGACCTTTTTTCCTGGGAACATTCGGTCAGAAAAACAACAACCCGTGAGTAGAGGAATTGATCGAGATTTGGGACTAAATCAACTTAAAATTCGGCCAAAGCGGGAGACGCAACCAGGAAGTCCGTCTCCCGGCTCTGCTTAAAGTTCTAAAGTAAGGAATTTGAGTACTCTGGTGCTTTTGAACTGGCGCTTAAAGGAACTAATCCATGCACCAATTGAACTGGCTTTGTTGAGCAGTGGATTTAAAGTTTTTATTCTTGGACTTCCTCTTCCTGTGGATTTACAAATTTTTTATAAGAAACCTAGGTATTCGGGTTGCCAGTGTGATTGAACTGTCAGATTGCAGATTTTGCTACATTTGTCAGACTTGAACTGTTGCATCTGAGTGTTATTTGAACTGTTACATTGAAACGCTGCTTCTGGCACTTTTTGGAGATACTGTTACATCCTAAAGCTTAACTCTGCTAAATATAAGAGATCTAAAGGTCTTTTGGAACCCTGAGGCTGTCTTGACATTATATTAATTTTTAAATTTTTTTTGAGGCATTGGAATAATTTGGAAAAATTGGAAAAAAATTTTTTAGGAATAACAATTTGTCACTTCCCTATGATACGTCTGAACTCCCCCTAGAGGACTTTGGATTTACAACTGCCTGGGACTTCTTTTTCTCTTTTTCTCTTTTCTATTTTTTTTATACTCTCTGGGCATCCCATGGGAATTGTACTCAGTTTGACCTTGGCACGTAGACAGAAGCGGATAGAACTGGAATGAGTGGCACTGGGAAAACAAGATCAGCCAAAGCCAAAGCTAAACAAACAACTTTAACTGCACAGCTTCGTAGATCATCTGTTCCTGCTATTTTGGTGGCACAAGAGGAAGAAAGTGAACAGACTGGGCTGGAAGGTATGGCTGGAGGAGGATCTCCCTCAGTACTGGACAAAATATATGAGAAGTTGGAAGGATTGAGTAAACAAGTGGCTGACCAATCATCTAAAATTGACCAAAGCACAGCCAGTGTAAATAAATTGACTGAACAAGTTGCTCTGAATGCACAATCGATTGGGAAATTATTTGAAACCACCACAGAAAATCGCAAATTGGCTGAGGAAGCTAATCAGAAAGTTGAAGCTTTAAAAGAGGAGGTTAAACTCATGCGCAAGCAGATTGGCGACCAGCAGGCCTATTTGTCCATGATAGAACTACGAAGCAGGGAAAATAATTTGAGATTGAGATCAATCCCAGAACTGGAACAAGGGGACTTAATTGAGTATTTGACAAAAGAATTTACAAAATTTTGGCCTTTGGAAGAAGACAAGGACTTTAAAATTGTGAGTGCTTTTAGACTTGGAAGAGTAGCAAGGAAAGACAGGCCCAGAGATTGTTTGATTGCTCTGAGAACAAAGGAGGAAAGAGATAAGATACTGAGTCTACATTTTCAAAAATCACTTGAACTTCAAGATTTGAAGGCGGAAATTTACAAAGACATCCCGAAACAACTATTGGAACTCAGATCTAGCTACACAGAGTTGGTGAAACTGCTGAGGAACAACTCAATTGTTTTTAGGTGGGAATTTCCTCAAGGATTATCTTTTACATTCAGAGGGAAGAAAGTGAAAATCAAAACAGCCGAGGATAAAGAAAAGTTTCTGAGCGAATACGGAGAAGACCTTCAGAAAGGGATTGGGGGAGCCTCAGGGTCTGGGCCACCGTTTGTGCCTACACCCTTGGGGCCTGAAGATCAGAAGAAAGAGATACCACCACCAAAGGGATAACAGATTTGTTCAGGATGTCTCTGCAGCTATTAAGTTGGAATATTAATGGCTGTAATTCCCCGGAAAAAAGGAAAAGGATATTTCATCTATTAAAGAAAGAACAATTAGATATTATTTGCCTGCAGGAAACGCATGTGACGAGGCTCCATAGAAAAGTGCTTATCAACAAGAGATTAGGCTAAGAATTTATTTCATCTGATCGAGTTAAGAAGAGGGGAGTGGTGATATATGCAAAGGAGAGCCTGTCACCAAAATTTCTTTTTAAAGATGAGCAAGGAAGAATTTTGGCAATTGAAATTCAAACACAAGGGGGAAAGTTTTTGATATTGGGAATTTATGCACCGAATGAAGGGAAATCGGAATTTTATAGGAAGCTGCATGAGACAATGCTGGACTATTTGGACTATAGCAACATCATTATGATGGGCGATATGAATGGGGTGGTATCTACAAACATGGACAAAGCGCAAAGTCAAAGTTTGACAAAAGAAGGCAGACTACCAAAAACTTTTTTTGAATTAACTGACAATGTGGACTTGATTGATATCTGGAGGATAAAGAACCCCCTAGGAAGAGAGGGGACATTCTTTTCTGAAGCCCAACTGACATGGACAAGAATTGACCAAATATGGATAACTAGAGGACTGGCACCTAAGACGAGAAAGGTGGAAATCTGCCCAAAAACCTGCTCCGACCATAACGCAGTAAAGATGGAAATGAGACTAATCCCAACCGGCTCCTTCAGATGGAAGATGAATGACACCTTGTTAAGAGATCAGGAGATCATTAAGAAGGCCCAAAAGACTTTAAGAGACTATTTTGAAATAAATTTGAACACCACGGTGGAAAAAAGAGTAATCTGGGATGCAAGCAAAGCGGTTATGAGGGGGTTTCTGATACAACAGAATACGATAAAGAAAAGAGCCCTAAATGAGAAAAAAGACAAGATCTTGGAGAAAATAGGTGAAGGCGAGAAAAAGCTAAGATCGAAACCAAAGTCACAGGAGATTCTGAGAGAAATCAAACTTTATCAAGCACAATATTCTAAATTGATAAACCAAGAAGTTGAGTGGAAAATTAAGTTAATGAAACAAAGGACTTTTGAATCGGCAAATAAATGTGGAAAACTGCTAGCATGGCAGTTGAAAAAGAGACAAAAAATGAGCACGGTTACTAACCTTGTAATTGAAGGAAGAAACATTCAGAACCCTGCGGAGATTAGAAAATGCTTCCAGAGATACTTTAAGCAACTTTATACACAAGGGCCGCAAAAGGAGACTGAGATAGACCAATTTCTAAGAAGCAATGGACTATCAAAACTATCCCAAGAAAACAGGACAATATTGAATCATAAAATAACGCAACAAGAAATTGAAGGTGCCATTCAGAATATGCAATTGGGCAAATCTCCAGGGCCTGACGGGCTTACCTCCAAGTATTATAAGACACTGAAAGATTATTTGATACAACCATTAACGGAGGTTTGCAATGAGATAATGGAGGGGAAGAAGGCACCGGAATCGTGGAAAGAAGCGTTCATCACATTAATACCCAAATCGGAAACTGAAAAGACACAACTTAAGAACTACCGTCCCATTTCTCTCCTAAATGTGGATTACAAAATTTTTGCAGATATTTTAGCAAATAGGTTGAAAAGAGTTTTAAATGAAGTGATTCACAAAGACCAGGCAGGCTTTCTCCCTGGTAGGCATTTGTCTGACAACACAAGGAACATAATTGATATTTTGGAACTTTTGCAAACGAATACCAATACAAAAGCTGTACTGATCTTTATAGATGCGGAGAAGGCCTTTGATAATATTTCTTGGAAATTTATGAAGAAAAACCTTGAAGGGATGGGAGTGGGACGGGGGTTTGAAAATGGTATAGATGCAATTTATTCAGAACAAAAAGCTAAATTAATAGTTAATAATGTGGTGACAGAAGAGTTTAAGATTGGGAAAGGAACACGACAAGGTTGCCCTATTTCCCCATTGCTATTTATTTCGGTCCTGGAAGTGCTCTTGAACATGATTAGAAGGGACCGGTCGGTTGAAGGAATTCAGGTCGGAGCCAAACAGTACAAACTTAAAGCTTTCGCAGATGACTTGGTTTTGACATTACAGGAGCCAGAATCTAGTACGAAAAGGGTGTTAGAACTGATTCAAGAGTTTGGTGAGGTGGCGGGATTTAAGTTAAACAAGCAAAAAACTAAGGTTTTGGGGAAAAAATTGACAATTCCAGAAACAGAAAGGTTTCAGAAAGAGACAGACTTAACTGTGGTTAAAAGGGTGAAATACCTTGGGGTAAATATGACAGCCAAAAATCTGAACTTATTTAAGGATAATTATGAAAAGTGCTGGTCAGAAATCAAAAAAGACTTAGAAACAAGACTGAAGCTTTCCTTGTTGGGTCAAATTGCTGCTATAAAGATGAATGTATTGCCTAAAATGTTGTTTCTGTTTCAGACTTTACAGATTGTGGATAAGGCGGAGTGTTTCAGGAGGTGGCAGAGAGATATTTCTAAATTTGTCTGGCAGGGCAAAAAGCCCAGAATAAAATTTAAAATATTAACTGATGTTAAGGAAAGAGGAGGGTTTGCCCTGCCAGACTTAAAATTGTACTATGAATCAGCAGCCTTCTGCTGGCTGAAAGACTGGCTACTTCTTGAGAACACTGACATTTTGGATTTGGAAGGGTTCAATAATGCATTTGGATGGCATGCATATTTGTGGTACGACAAGGTCAAAGCTCATAGAGCTTTTAAGAACCATATTGTAAGGAAGGCAGTGTTTAATGTCTGGATAAAATACAAAGATCTTTTGGAAAACAAAACCCCAAGGTGGTTGTCACCAATGGAGGCTAAGGCTCAGAAAAGACTCAATATGGAGGCCAAATGGCCGAAATATTGGGAAATATTAGAAAAAGATGGAGATACTTGGAGAATGCAGAGTTTTGAGAAGCTAAAAGATAAAGTGCGAGACTGGCTACATTATGCTCAGATTAGGGAGGTTTTTAATTTGGACAAAAGAATAGGTTTCCAGGTGGAAAAATCGAAATTAGAAACAGAACTGTTAGAACCGAAAACCAAGGTACTTTCAAAAATGTATAATCTGCTGTTAAAATGGAACACACAAGATGAAACGGTCAAATCAGCTATGATAAAATGGGCACAGGACATTGGGTATAACATTATGTTTGCTGACTGGGAACGTTTGTGGACCACTGGTGTGAAATTTACGGCATGTAAAGCCTTGTAAGAAAATATTATGAAAATGATATACCGATGGTACATTAAAGGGAAGTTGGGCGCCAGAGATAAAGGGAAGTTTTCCTTCTGCCCATACCTGCTGCATTTTGGGGAAGCCTTGCACCTCTTTTTCTTGCATTCTGGAAAGTCTCGCTTACAATCTGCTTCTGCACAAACTGTACAAAACTGTTCCAAACACCAGGACATTCTTTTCCTTGCTCAGTCCACCCTAAGTTCATGATGACTTGTTCTTTATGCCTAGCTGATCACATCTACAGAACTTGATTGTTATATTGTTTCATGCTATGATCCATCATTAGTAATTGTTTGTGCCATATTAATCTCTAGTTACAATTTAATTAGGAGGCTTCATGCCTGTCTAGTTCTAGCTTCGATTCCCAGCCTTTAATCCATCGATAATAAATGATCACACGTAATCCCCACCTCTCACATGTAATTCCCGCCTTATGCTTATGTATCAACCAATCAGCGACAAGCACACCTGTGGCAATGTTTGTAATATTCAATAAAAGAGGCTCCCAGGGTCCGCCCTGGCCAGACACCTCATGTTACACCTGCCTCTCTCGTCTCCTGTGATTTTTCATTCCTACATCTGGTGACCCACGACGTGCCAGATCCCTTGCGCAGCCGAGCAGCCAGCCAGCCCTCATACTTCACTTCGACTGGAGAAGTCTCAGCGCGCTGTTTCGTGAGTATGGGGGGGGGGGAATTGAGTAAGCTTCAAAAATTGCATGCTAGGGAATTACTGCAGCTGGTTAGGCAAAGAGGGGTGGGTGTACATATTTCTTTAAAAGAGATTGAACAATTGCTAGGTGAGATCGCATTCCAATGTCCCTGGTACCCTGAGGCAGGCTCCTTGGGGGTAGAGGCTTGGCAAAAGATTGGGAAAACTCTTTTTGCAGAACCCAGGGCTCCTATTCATTGTCTGCTTACTTGGCAGAAATGTGCTGATGCCGTGGCAAACTTAGGGCCCCTGGCCTCTCAGGCGTCTCCCACGGCTCCTGCACTTCTAACTATTGCTGACAATCCCCCTCCTCCTTATCCCAAACTGCTGCCTTCACAACCTGTGCTTCAGCCTGCTTCCACCCCCCATCCCCCCTTCCCTCCCTCCTACGTCTCCTTTGCCTGTGTCTGCATCTCCAGGAGCTGTGTCTCAGCCCACATCCACTCCCCCCCTCTTTCTTCCCTCCCTCCTTCCACCCCTCCCTCGCCTGCCTCAGCTCCTGCATGTTTTACAGGAGCTGTCAGTGCTGCACTTTCTCAAGCTAGGCAGAAAGGTCTCCTTTCCTTAGAGGAAGAATCTGAGTGGGCTGGTGAAATGCCATCAGCTTTCCCTGTCTCCAGCTCAACCCCATCAGCTTTCCCCATTTCCTACACAAACCCAGGCACTGTGCAACAACAGGTGTTGTACGAAACCCTTCCTTACTCGGTAATGCGAGAATTAAGGAGAGCCATTGCTGATTCCGGTTTAAAATCTTCCTATGTAACAGGAATGCTGAAGGGAATAGCAAATGGTTATACGATGCTACCGCAGGATTGGAAGGATCTTATGCGTATGCTTCTGTCCCCGGCACAGTATGTGGTTTTTGACAGTGAATTTAAACATAATGCCTCAGCCCTGTCTGACCCACAGCATGCAGCCAATGAACTTTATGGTGCTGGTCCGTTTGACAATATAACAGCCCAGGCGACGCTGACACCTGCACATTTTAGTCACACCGCGACCTGCGTACAGCGCGCCTTTCGGAAAGTCCCTGTCTCAGGGCAACCACTGAGCTCCTTTGTCAATATTAAGCAACAGCATTCAGAGCCTTACCATCAATTTATAGATAGATTAAAAGAAGCAGTTACTCGGCAGATTGATAACACCACAGCTCAGAATGAGTTGATGAAAAAATTGGCTTTTGAGAATGCTAACACAGATTGCAAAAAAGCTTTACAGTCCGTCATCCAACGTGTTAAATATGACCTGGCGGATATGATAAAAGCATGTGCGGATGTTGGAAGCCAGAGTCATGCGATGTCCTTGCTCGCTGGCACCATCCAAGCTGGCAACAAGCCAACAGGCAATTGCTTCAACTGTAAGCGCCCAGGCCATTTTGCTAAGCAATGCAGAGCCCCCGGTGGGGGCACAAACAAGGACACTGCTACCAACAGAGCCAGACCTTCCAAAAAATGCCCAAAATGCAATAAAGGCTATCATTGGGCAAATCAATGCAGGGGTCCGGGAAACTCCATTCCGGCCCCACTCTCGGGCCCGGACAATTAGAGAGTTTTCCACCTTTGGTTTCCGCTGCTGAAAAATATTCTAAAAATAAACCCTCTGATTTTACCATTGATTTAATTAATCAGGAAACCAAAGACACTGTTTTACCTGGTGAAATCGTGCTCATGCCTTCCCAATTGAAAGCCCCCCTACCTCCTAAAGTCGCAGGTTTAATTTTACCCAAATTTTCTGCGGCAAAAGAAGGAATCCAGGTTATTCCTGGCGTTCTGGATCCTGACTATGTGGGCACAATAATGGTTCAGTTTTGGAGCCATATGCCCATGCAGTTAAAAAAGGGTGAGTCTTGGGCGCATTTGGTGGTGCTCCCTTCTCATCCTACTGCTTCTATTATGGATAGTAATTTGCACAAGCTCTCTTCTTTTCCTCCACAGCTGTCAGCCGTGGTCCAGAGGATAGGAGGAAAGAAACCTCTTCGTAAGTATAAAATCAACGGCAAAGTTTTGGAAGGTTTGATTGACACAGGTGCAGACATTTCTGTAATTTCCAGTAATTGCTGGGACCCCACGTGGCCCCTTGAGTCTGCCTCTGCAGTCTGGGGTGTGGGTGGCCCCCAAAATTCTTCGAAAAGCGTACAGTGGCTGCCTGTTTCTCTGCCTGATAGCTCTGAAACCATTGCATACATCCAGCCCTGTGTACTGAAAATCCACCTCAATTTGTGGGGACGAGATTTATTGCAACAATTACAAGCTACCATTCAATTTGATGAGTAAGCTTGCGCTCCCCCTCAGCTGGAAATCTACTAGTCCAGTATGGGTTGAGCAGTGGCCCATTACAGGAGAAAAGCTGCTTGCTTTAAAACAATTGGTGAATGAACAATTATTGGCTGACCATATAGAACCTTCCGTTAGCCCCTATAATACCCCTGTTTTTGTTATAAAAAAGAAGAGTGGCAAATGGAGATTTCTCCAAGATCTGAGGAAAATTAACCAGATCCTTGAACCCATGGGGCCTTTACAGTGTGGTCTGCCTAATCCAAATATGATTCCACATTCTTATCA